>NC_143013.1:266798635-267100510 GCF_055824585.1 Amblyomma mixtum | reverse complement strand
CAGTAAAGTGTTTTCAGCTCTCCTTCCTAGCCTACTCCACCACACCGTCTTCGTAGCGGCCGTCGGTTCACACACACACGCACGCACACACACGATAGTTCCACGGGCGCCCGCGGAGTGGCGCCGCGCTCGACCGAAGGCGTTCGTGTATGCGCGGACACAGTCCACTCTCGGCGAGAGGGAACGGACGCTACACCGAGCGCTCACATCGGCGGCGCGGCAGTTCTCACTGCTGCTTGACTTTGCAGCAAGCAGCGCTCACACGCGGAGAACTAATGAATAACTCATGAGGGAAAGTTAAAAATGATCCGGCCTGTCCACCCCTCATTAATATGACAGGTTGTTTATTTAACGGGGGGGGGGGGGGGGGGGGGGGGGGGGACGAGACTCCATGGCTCGAGCAGAGTTCGGAGAGGGAGGCGGTCTCGTGCTGCGCGTAGCGCTCACTGCTTGTAGACCAGAAGAGCTGTCTGAGCGAACAGAGGGAGAGGATGGCGAGGAGGCTGGAAAGAGTGGTGAGACGGGGACGGCTGCAGATGAAGACTGGAAAGTGTGGAGTGGAAAACAAAAGAAGTAAACGCAGATGCCACCGCGGCCACGAACGGAAGGAAGAAGTGAAAGGGCATTCGTGTTCTGGGTTCGTGTGTGGCTTTTGCGCTCGTCGACAAAACAGTGTACGGAGATTTTTTTTTTTTTTTTTAATCAAACGACGTTGGAGAGCGACTGCTGTTCGGGGTACGAGAAACTGCGGGTCGGGAAAACTGACGATGTAAAAACAAAGGAGCTCAGAATCACGCCGGGAGTTTGTCACAGGATGCATGAAAAGACGGGGCGATGAGAGAGAGGTAGGAAGGCGGGGCTCGAACATGCGACGCTAATAAAGGAAGGGACTGATACAGTGATGTTGAAGGAGAGAGGGGAAGGGGGAGGGGGGGGTAGGGGGGTAGCGTATTCGCCAACTGCAGCCTGTACAGCCACAAGGCTTGAAACCACGGTGAAGGGATCACGGTGACTGAAGATTGTCACAACGGCTTACCTAAAAGGGATAATAAATCTTCTTAAACGGCGTTATATGCCACTAAGCATCACGATTTGCGACCTAAAACGGAAAAAATTGAAAAAAAATGGAATTAAAAAACAACAAAATTACAGTACAGAGAGCGGAGTCGAACGGCCGACCTTCCATACGCAACACGTGCCTCTAATCCACTGCGCCATAGCGGCGATGTCAAGCCGTCGTTCTGAATGAATATTTATAACCAGCCTTAATGTGGCTGCTACCTGCCGGTGGGCGGCGCTGTCATCGCTGGCTGTACCGGCTGCATTTGGCGAACACGCAGGAGGGTAGGGGCAGTTCGCAGCCGCCCGGACATTGCTGCCCAAAGTTGATCCCACCAACCACACATGCAGGCGGACACTTCTAAAATTGCAAATGATGGATGACAGATCTCGCAACATATATGGCGAAGAGAGAGAAATAGAGGGGCATCAATAGCTGTCGGATGCCGGACTAGGTCCCCTTTCTTCGACTCTATTCAGTGGTTCTGTATGTATTTGTCCTTTCAGGCATTTACCGCGTATGCCCCGATGTTTTGCTTGCTCTGTTTAAGCAAGTAGAACAGTTCGCCGTGTAGATACATTTTATCTAACTCTCGCCGTCATACAAGTGGTGAAGCTCACTGTCTCGCGCGTCGCGCTTCACGCGTCGCCCATTAATGTGTCTACTGGGCACGATGGGACGCCGGACGTTCGTTAAGTAGCGACTACCTAAACCTTGCGCGGGTCATACGTCGAAGTTCGAAGAAAACGACTTAAATAAAGCTGCCTCACACGCTGACTAGGTCATCCTGGCATCTCGTCAAGAAATGCATTATGGGATTCTCTCGCTAAGGTTCTCACCTTGTAACTTCGAGGTTGCTTTAAAGTTATATAGTGACCTAAATTTTCAGCCCTCATTTTTGTCCCAGTAATATTTATGTATAGCGTCCTTTCTTGTGCCCACGAATTCACTCTCGGTTTAGTATATTGTAAACGCGGATAGTAAAAAAAAAAGCCACGTTCAACATCCAGCAACAAGAGAATTATCCACGTGCACTGACGTAGGAGTCAGAGCTCTCATGACACTAATGTCATGCCACCGGTGTCTTGTTGGGCACCGTGCTGCGTCATGAACTGTAACCTAGACATTCAAGGCTAAATCATGCAGAATTGTTTAAAACAAGCGCGTGACGACAGAGAACGTATGACATCAGTGTCGTTTCCAACGCCAGCGGTGTCATATGTTTCCAGCAGCAGTAGTGTCATGCGTACGCAGGCACGACGGGGACGCCTCGATCCTTTTGTTCTACTTTCCACTCCCCCGGTTATTTATGATTGCCACATTCTATGCAGGTTCTTCACAAGCCCACCCGCACGCACACACAGACACTTGAGCGTATACACGACGGCGTTGCGTAGATAAGAAGCGTGTCCGCGCGTAGTCGATTGTGCCGCGTACAACGGCAGCACGGCGGCGGCAACCCATGCATTGTCCCCGGGCCGCGTGCGGACAGGGCCCCTGCAGCGCCCACGGAATTCTTATTGGCATTCTTAGCGAGGGCTTGATAAATGACCCGCAATACACGCATTGTGGTTGCTGCCTAGGCGGCGCCGCTCATATTATGGAACGAACAGCCGGATGACGCTTCACGGGGAAAGCGCCTGGACGTTACCCACCTCTCGAAAAGGAAAGCATTTCTTTCTCCCTTTTGTGGGCGCGGCGAGACATTGTTCCCGATTACACGTGCCCGACGGCAGTATACCGGAGCAGCGACCGCGGCGGGCTCGGGGAAGACACGAAAGCGCCTGCATGGGGCAGTCTGTTGCACAAAGACAGGAATGGGTGAGCTAGGTCTCCTTTTTTTTTTTCGCTGGTATATATGCCGGGAGCTTAATTTTATGGTAAAGACTTTTTACAGAAATGCTGCAATCATTCTCTTTTTCAGCTTTGCTTATTTTGTGACAATAAACTTTTATCGACTTTCTCACTCACACACTCCTACTTTCCCTCCCTTCCTCCCTCCCTCCCTTTCTCGCCCCCTCACTCACTCACTCCCTTCCTCACTCATGCAATCTCGCTCCATTACCCCCTCGTTCACCTACTCACACCCTCCATCCCGCTCTCTCTCTCTCTCCCTCCCTCCCTTCCTCACTCACTCACTCACTTTCACTCACTCACTGTCACTCACTCACTCACTGTCACTCACCCACTCACTGCCTTCCTCACTAATTCAATCTCACTCCATTACTCCCTCACTCACCTACTCACTCCCTCCATCACGCTCTCCCTTCTCCCTGACTTGCTCGCTCGCTCGCTCGCTCACTCACTCACTCACTCACTCACTCACTCACTCACTCACTCACTCACTCACTCACTCACTCACTCACTCACTCACTTAGTGGCATGCTGTACCAGCCCGGAATAGTGAATCCGTATGCCTGGACCTACTATATCGACGGTATGCGTATTTCCATAAGAATCTTGTATACCTTGTACGTCACTCAGGAACCATACGAACGTATCGTTTAGTTTGGTTCATTGGGGCTTAATGTCCCAAAAGCAACTCAGGCTATCAGGGATGCCTTAGTGAAGGGTTCCGGAAATTAAGGCGACTTGGGGTTCTTTAACGCGCACTGGCATCATACGGATGTATGGATCCGCGTAGAACCAACCTCCAAAACGTAAATCTTGTAGTGATCTGCCCTCCGTCACAGACCGTAATTCGTCACAATCGTGATTCGCCACCTACGGCGTGCACGACCTCGACGACGGCTACTCCAAATTCAAAGACCGATTCCCCCATATCACTCCTGCATATCGCTGAACGTTGCGTGGCTGTCTTGGAAGCCAGTCACGCCATGGCCACGGGGTGAAGAATGCGAGCGAGGTGCGGCACGTCCTGTGTCGCCGCCGACGCCAACCTCTGCGCAATCAGGTGTCCGCACGCAGTGCCTGTCCAGAATTGCCGTCCATTGTGCCGCTGTAGCTTCTTCTGGCGGTGTCTATCGTATCGGCAACGCTGCATGCACAGGTCGCGTATCGCGTGGTCAATTTATCTCGTTGTTCTGTGGATGCCTCGCTTGCGTCTCGCTGCCAAGCGTGGTTAAAAAAGAGCGCCTGATATATGCGGTGGCGTATATAAACCACGGATGGCGTGAACTGTCTCTCCGCAGATGCGATAAGAAGGAGAGTCGACACGAAACTGTGCTTTCAGTGGGAAGTATCAGATAAGAAAAACACGCGAAGACGTGTGGGATATCTAGGGGTCAGCCGGTAACTGAACAGAAATAAAAGCAAGATTATCATTTCTGTGCACCGCATTTGTGGGGCTGTCCAATGTTTATTTGTTTGTTTGTTTAACTTTATATAGTTGTGCTTGGCGTATTCAGGGATACAAAAGGGTAAATATTTGATTCATTTGGTATACACAATGTACGTAAGAAAAGGAACCCGGAAACGCTGTCGCCCGACCCGTGGCTTGTTTGTGTTCATTCCATACGTGCACATCTCCCTTATGAAAGGTTCACTATAAAATCTATAGACTGTCTACACACTATCCATCGGATCTCTACCGAAATTCCTGTAAGGGCATAGAGTCGCGTCGCACGAGACACCAGCCTTTTTGTATGCTGACTTTCGTCCCTTGGGGCTCCCCTGAAGAGCCCCCAACAGCTGCTCGCGGCACTGAAACGTCACTACTGCGGCTGCGTTTCAACCAAAAGCTTTTGCATGTGAATCCCTTATTCCAACCAGAGCAGCCGGGAACTTCAGTGGTTCGTATAGGCTCACATACAGAGGTGGTTCAAATCACGAACTTGGGCGTGGTCGGCGACGGGTCCAATTTACGTGAGGGCACCAAATTTGGCCTAAACTTTAGTCTAATGCGTTACTTGAAGGTTGGGAGAGGTCGAGGATTCCGAGGTAAATGCCCATCTCTATCCACATCAACCGGGCTTGTCACGAGTCGGCTCAGTGAGCTCTGCACGGTTCCAGCGATGACGTCACAGCTGATGCATTTCAGATGAACAAAGGAGACCCCGCTGAACATCTGCACTGCTACGCTCAACGAGAGGGGGGAGGTAGGGGGATGGAAGACCTTACCAGCGTCACAGCTGCATATATAGTTGAGCAGGTAGAGCCACATACTCACTTTCATTCCACCTGTTTTTTTATAAAGACAACGCCATGTTTAAAGACAACGCTCTGCCGCTATTTTGGCCCTTACAGAGTGGTACGGCGTGTGAGTGAAGTTAACTATGAAGTGGTTCTGGACGGTGCTGCGCAACCTCGACGCCGACAGCCAGACTCTGACATTGTGCACGTTGTGCGGCTTAAGCCGTACTATACACGGTAACGCAACCGTGCTGATGTTTTCGCGCGCTTCAGTTGCGACACTTTGCTTGTTTTTTTGTTTATTTTTTGTTTCACCCTTACGCCGACAGCGACAGCGCTCTTTTTTTTTTCTTCATAAGGGGGGAATAATGCCACCTAGTATTGCCAGGTGGCGCATACGAAGTAGGGCGACGACGACGAAGTAGGGCTCGCGCCGTGAGGAATCTGTCGCCTTTGCTGCCCCAGCTTGCCTGGCCTTCCCTGTCTTCGTGCCTGCTATTAAAGCCCCCTTCGTCCGCAAGTACGCTACAATATTAAACAATTTGGTTTTAGCACTCGGGCACGTCCTCGAAAAGCTTTCATCCTCTGCGCGACTTGCACAACATTCTCAATAGCCAGGAATCAGAGCGTGATTTTTCGGTTTCGGCTTCTAAAGCCGACAACAAAGCCTAAACCATTGAGAAAGCCCCAAATACAGCGATCGCTACGGGAAGAGTTCAGAAGCTGAGACGTATGGTCGAGGCCGAGGTGTCCTATAGGACGTAGCTACATTACATTACATTACGTAGCTACATTAATTACATGTGGCCGGGTTGGTGCTGTCGCACCGCACCCAACAGTGTCCCGTTGTACGCAGACGCCTCTGGGATAGCCGGCGTATATAGCTGCGGTCACCCGCGGTAGCGAATTTCAAAGCGATACCAAATGAAAGAAACATCCTTGGGACTTAAGGGCGCTTTCCATTGTTGCGATGTGCTGTCGCCGAATAAACCTGATCGCCCCTGAAAACAATGGGATCTTGGAGAGCATGACCATGTGTGCCGCGACAGAAGGGCAGTAGATGGATCGAGGGATGGTGAGAACGCCACGTTTCAAGCACGGCGGTAGCTGATGCCACCTGACTCAGTATCTTCTCTCTTTCAACGCTTTCAAGACTACGCCTTCTATGTCCATGCGATCGAGTTTGGCCTCAGCCATGGGATGCCCGTGGTGTGTTCGCTCTGTCTAGGGTAGCAGAGGGTGTCGGGTACGGCAGCATTATCCTTGTCGCCGCTTTTCTCCGAGGGAAGTCTGGTGACGTCTTCTTATTCCATAGCACCCGCCAACTCTGGGTCTTTTGCCACTACAGTCTGCTTATTTTCTTTTCTGTTTATTATATATTATATATCTTCTGTTTATATATATATATATTCTACAAGGCAACTAATTATAACTAGTAAGTCAAGGTAGGAAAATTTAAAAATGAAATGCCTTTATTGGACGTATATATATATATATATATATATATATATATATATATATATATATCAGTCAGTCATGTACAATGGCTGAGGAGAAAGGAAAAAAAGCCGCGCACGCGGCTTGACAAAGCTCCCATCTCCCGTAGCGGCTTGGCACGGCGATGGCAGACAGCAGTAAAACAATAACAAGAGAATGCATATATGTGTATATATATGTGTGTGTATATATATATATATATATATATATATATATATATATATATATATATATATATATATATATATATATATATATATATAAGCACAAGGCTCAGAGCAGGTTCTCCCAGCCTAACTATAGAAGATGCCCGCTGTTCTCTATAGTTACGTGAACTTCGCACAGAGATAACGAGTACAGCGTCCGGGCCCTGTCTCCTATCGTCTCTTCCCAAACGCTGGCGAGTTGTGAATGCGCAGCATGGCGTGATCACGGCGCGGCGGGGGTCATCTTATCTTCCCCACTGGCTCCTCTTCATTCAGCCTCAGCGCCAACACTGCCTCGCCCCCAGGACCTCGCGGATCCAGCGTGCGTGTGTGGTCTACACGCGCTTGTCAGGGACGCCGTTATGAGGCAAGATTTGCGAGCTTTCTCGAGCGCCCGTTTGTTTTGGGCCGCCCGGCTCGACACAGAGAGGTGCACTGCGAAAGGAAGAGAATCGTGAAAGAGTAATGAGAGTTCGCGCAGAAATAGAGGAAAACGCGAGGCACACGACGCGTAAGGCTCTTGGCCCCGCGCCATCTCCGTTAAAAGTTTTGAGATTCGCTTTGGACACGCGATCTTCCACGAGCGGTGCCTCGGAGGCATGCGTGGCAGCGAAAAATGCGAATCAAGAGTGAAGGCAGTGGCGAAAGGTGGGACCTGTAAGAAGTGGGGAATTCCACTACGAGTGCAAAATAAGTATACGTGCTTTACGGCTATATATCACAATGGCGCCGATTCACGTATATAGAGGACAGGGCAGTTCACTTCGCATTAAACGCAGCACCAGATTGTTTTGTTGATTGTGACATCTACTTCACTATCCGTTTTAGTCGCGAAATCTGTAAGCTGATATTTTTAATCAATCTTTTTTTGTAAGAGCAAATATTTAACAACAAGGCACTTTAAGGGAGCAAAGCTGAGATTTGGGCGAGTTGGTAAGCATTCATGATGGGTGAACAGTGGAACAAAAGCGGGACAAAGACAAGACAAGCTCTGTCTAACAACTGAGTTTGTTGAAGAAGAAAAGGGATAATATACAGTGAGCGCCAATGATCAAAGGAAGAAAAAAAAACTTTTTTTGTCGGTTTTCTGTTTTTTTTTTCCTGTTTGATGGTTGGCGCTGAGTATATTATCCCTTTCCGTTCTTCAATAAACCCAGTTGTTGCTCCGCCTTTGTTGCTCTGTTCACGCACCATGAACTTGAAGGGAGGTTGAGCGCGCTGGAGGATACGTTAACTCCAGTTCTCGAGGCGATTATTTTTTGTCACCCAGTCTTCAGCGCAATTTTTTTTTTTTTCATAATCATACGTGCCAATGATCAAGGCATTACTTCAAGGTCGCGGTGCAAGGAACCTGCTATCTGCGTCAATGTTCCGCATAAAGTAGCCACACAAAGCATTCAACTTCTAGAACTTGAGTGCATTTGCTTGCTTCTTCGAAAATGGCACTCGGTAAATACAAAGAAACAACCTGCACTGAAAAAAAATTTTTGTTCCAGAGGAAAAATTAGCATGTTTTATTGACACTAAATAAACCAACCGTCCACAGTTAAATGTACAGCAATATTTCCCCTAAAGGCCTTTGCACCAGAGTTAGAAAAACGGACGAAATATCAGAAAAAGTTTATAAGCAGTTACGAAGACTGTACGCCATGCATGCAGCCTCCACTACTACGTAATAAACAACAAGCACTTTCGGTAACAAACGCAACCTACCTGCGTTTACCGAGATATAAGTTGGGTCATTGTCGTCAGCAGATATTGCCGGCTCCAGTTAGTGCCAAGAGGACTTTCTAGTTTACAGCAAATGCTGCTGAATTCTGTCATAACATTTGACTACCTGATCTTAAATCGCTCTTCACCTCGCACATCGAATTCCAATAAATCCCTTTTTGTTTCTTCCAATGATCCCTACACACAACACACAAGTAATCGGGCCAGTATTGGAAATAGATTGCTTCACTGTGGTCCTTTGTAGGACCGGATTTGCCAATACATTTCCGATATTGGGTCGATTTCCTGTGCTGCTTAAGACATAGCACGCCATTTGCAGCCACTTTGACTAATCTTTCTCGCACCCCCCTTTTATCCCCGTCCTGATCCCCCAATCCCTTTTGTTTAGGGCGCTTTTCCTTGGTTCATAATTTATTCTCAAGTGTTCCACCGCCAATGACGACCCGGTGCCCACGTCGCACGCGTCCGCACCGTTCAGTCCCAGCGGGACCATATATAAAATCCCTCCCTGTCACAAGCCTGTTACCCCATTCCCTTCCAAGCTCGTTCGGACGTGAGCAAAGAAGCGGGAACGCGTGGTGCTTTGCGCCGACACTCGACGCTCCCTAACTTAATTTCTAATTACGTCAGCCTGCCTGCGCTCTCCCACGGCAGCCAGCGTCATACGTAGGGACCGCGTGTCAACGAGCGGACGGCAAAGGTGCGATCCGCGCCCTCACTTGGGGAGCGCGGGCACGCGGCGCTGCTACTCTCTCCCGAATTAGAGATCCCCTGCCTCACAAGCTGTGCCCTACGCCTAGGGAGTAAGACCGTGTGCTTCTTGTCCCTATAGACGAGGAGCGAGGGTGGCATCCTCGGCGGCAAGCGTCGTGATGTGTTTGCCTTCACTTAGCGCTGAGCACCATTATTGCCTCAGCAGCCCGTAGCTTTCCCTGTGTAGCTTTCCCTGTGTTTCCAGACAAGTCGCCCTTACGCGTTTCCCTTTTCTATATCCTTGGCCGCGCAGCGTTCAGGGGACATACGTATATATACAAAACAGGGGTAAGTGTTCAGTCATGTATATTAGAGCTCCTCTGTACATCAGTGCGCGTTCTGTATTTTGTTGACTGTTTCAGCTGTAAAAATTCTTGATTGACCTGCTCACGCAAGGCTATGAGGGCATGCGTGATATGCGCACCAAGAATATTGATTTCCTCAAGGAGCTTCAGTGTGAAAGGCTGAATCAGCCTAAAACATCGTGAGTAGTTATATTATTTAATTGCCGGCCTCGGTTGTTTCGTGAATCCGAAGTATAGGAAATAAAAACCATGAACGATACACCGCGTGTCCTGCAGCCAAATGCAACCAAAATTTTGAAAAACAAATTGTTCTAGCCCCAGTAAAACCAAAGCAGTGCTGCTGAGTGTGGTGCAGTGGGCGATATTTTTTTTTCTGTTTTGCGAAGACCAATTAGCTAACTTTTTAATTAATGCCTTCAGGAAAGAAGAGCCAATACTGAAATTGTAGATCGTCTCAAGAAACAGCCGGCTGAAATGTTTACATTAAGGATACGATTTTATCGGTTTTTTTACTCGACTAAAAAGAAATTCTGCCAACGGGTTGGCGGTTGCTGGCGCATATCTTACGGCTATGGCAAAATTACGGGGACGATTAAAAGATAACCACAGAAGCTTTACAATTCATCGAGATTAAAGGGTGGAATCAGTTTAAGCTGCAGGTAAAACATGCGAATACCTTTTGCGTGAGCATTTGAAGCGGTCACGTGATTGCCGATTAAAATTGCGACGGCCTTGAAGCTGCTCCGAAGCGCCAGAGCCAAGAGGGCCCCATGATGACGGCATCTATGGTACCAGTACATTTCCAACGCGTAAACGCATGCATTAAAGGAACATAACCAAAGCCACCGAAGGCAAAGTCCGCTGATCATTGTTTGGCAGCATACAACGACGCATGGCTGCAGAAATTTGAAATCTGACCACCCTTGACGTCACATCGGGCTTCACTGCAGTCCTTTATTGGTGTGAGGAGAAGCCTAAAATGTAATCGTTGGCTACGTCATCATTCAAAATGCTAGATAAAAAAATGTTTTGGCATGCTTCACCTACAGCCTATATGCATTTCAGACGTTGAATATAGCAGTAAGAAGTAAAGAGGAAGGAGGAAGACAGGAGTGTTAACCAGAAGGGTGTACTGGTTGGCTACCCTGCACTGGGGAAGAGGGATGAGGGAATTGAAAAGCGCGGAATTCTAAAAGAGTGGTGCAGCTGCCATTTAAGCAGGCTTAAAAGTGCAATGCGATAGCTTTGTGGGCCGTCCAAAGCGGCCATGCGTTTGACTTTGGGCTTGTTCGTACGGGAGCCCGCATGCACTTGGTTTTGGACTGATTTGCGGATTTCTGGAAGTCGATGAAGTCAAGGACACCCAAAGCACAGCCATAGAGTTTCTTACTATTACCTAGAGGGAAAGCTGGCGGCGCTCCACTTCAGCCACCATGGACGCTCAAAGCATCATGGGGCGGTGAGCTACTTGGTGCGGGACAGTCGTAGTTTTTCGGGAACACGGAGTGGCACTACTAAGACGTTTCATTCCGAAAACGTTGTTCGTGTGTGCGCAGACGACTTTCGCGCGAACGCAGTGTGCAAAAACCATAGTAGTAAGAACGCATAGACACACGACGCAAATAAAAGGTTTCACTTTTCTGAAATGCCATTAAAAAACCTCTTTAAGTATCTAGGCAACGACATTTTTTTTAAAACATATTTACTTTTAAAAATGCGCTTGTTAATTACGAAATATCAGCTTTTGTAGTGTTCATTACTTGGCCAATAGGAAAGCTAGCCATCTCATATTTTGGCCAAACTTTGCATTTACATGCTTTTCTGCTCGTTTGTTGCAATTTACAGGCATGATTTTGAATGTTAGGACATTCGTAGTTATGTAATACCCCATTCCTGGGGTATTTGAGGTATTGATAATAAATAAAAGTAACAGCTTTATTTTTCTATTATTTTTTTGGCCAAAAGTTGTAGTTCTGCAGTGGGTAGCTCACCGCCCCATGATGCTGTGAGCGCCCATGGTGGCTGAAGTGGTCTCGAGAGGCCTCCATGCAAACTCCCATAGACGGGTTGTCAGCTTTCCCTCTAGGTAACAGTAAGAAACTCTATGAGCACAGCACGAGAGACTGCACGATTTGTTCTTAATTTAAAAAACCAAATCCGTATTCCTTTTTGTTCTTCTTGAAAAAAAGAAACGTTTTTAAGTACCTGTCAATTGCCGCTTCTCTCTTGGCCGATCCCTCGCAGTGGGTAGGCGGCATTATTTCCTTAAGAACAACAACAGCAATTCAACACGCGTGATGTTTGGCTGCTGGGATGAAACAGTCGCTACGCAAATGTGAATTTCACCCTTGTCAATCCCCCGCCGCGGGTATGTGCGATTAAGTCTGACGACATCATCATCATCTTCCAAAGATTGTGCAACTGTTTATGTCAAAGTGTGTTCTTGATATGTCGTTACTTCTCCTTTTCTCGGTTTGACAATAAGCAAAAAGAGAAGCAATGGAAGTATTTTCTTTTTTTATAACGGGAAACCCTCCCTTCCTCGTAGCTGTGCTTAGTAAACAATTAAGTGCCCACTTGACTATTTTGTTCGCGCCTACAGGTCATAGTCGTCAGGAGTCTTTGTGATGCTTTCTTACATGCCGATATATTCCATTTCCTCACTACGTTTTTTCTTCTCTCCAGAAAACAGATGACAAAAGTTCTGATTGAGACGTTGTTACCTCTATCGATGTTTTGGCAGCCTAATATCGCCTTTCTAATCTGCCTGATCTGCCTTTCTAATGTGCCTAATCAACTACAAAGTCTTTTTCTTTTTAAACTTCACACGTCGACCTTACCTTTATAAACGAGGCTCAGGGAACGTTTGTGCCATGGTCAGTGCTTCCGCCTGTGTCAGCAGCCAGAGACTACTGAACACTGCGTTGCGTATTGACGTTATGTGATTTTTTTTAACATTCTTCAGCGGACTCTCAAAAACGACAAAGTGATCACGCCCTATACCATAAGATTTTGCCTACAATGGAACGTTCTAAGGTTCCATGAGAACTTTTTGTGCTCATGGCACTGTTTAGCATGTGGAAGAGCCGCGTGATGAATCGCCACGCAGGGCCGCCACGTCAACTCAGTTGTCTCTGTTCAGAGGGCAGAGCGCTTTGGTGCAGGCGGTATATGCTGCGCAAGATCGACCTCCTGCAGCCTCAACATTTTGATGCGCGGGCAGAGTGATGGCAGGAGGCTGGTGTGACATAGTAGGACGGCTTCGCGGGATACGTATGCTTATAGAATCCTGTCAGCGTCGTTGTACGTCCATGCAATTAAGGGGAAAAAAAGCTATGGCCTATAGCGGTCTAATGCATTGGTCAGCGAAGCTTATCTGTTCGTACCGCTGTGGTTTCGATTCCCGCCCCGATTCCGTGTGTGCGTGTGTGCGTGCGTGTGCGTGCGTGTGCGCGCGTGTGTGCGCGTGTCTGTGTCTGTGTGTGTCTGTGTGTGTGTGTGTGTCTGTGTGTGTGTGTGTGTGTGTGTGTGTGTGTGTGTGTGTGTGTGTGTGTGTGTGTGTGTGTGTGTGTGTGTGTGTGTGTGTGTGTGTGTGTGTGTGTGTGTGTGTGTGCGTGCGTGCGTGCGCGCGTGCGCGCGTGTGTGTGTGTGCGTGCGCGTGTGCGTGTGTGCGTGCGTGTGTGTGTGTGTGCGTGTGTGTGTGTCCCTCTCTCTGGCGCCCTTACTTTCTGGCGCCCTTACCGTACTCTCTGACGCCCTCTACTACACGCTCGCCCTCTCTGGTCGCAGTCTCTCAGCTCCTCCAGTGATGAAGATGTTCAGATTTGACGGTGCTCTGTGATTGGTCCTTGGTGGTCACGTGAAGCCTGTGCCGTCTTCACTGTGACGTCATGAGAGGAATTTCTTCACGCAAAAACGGCGGGGTTTTAATTCCATAGCATTAAAAGCAAACCCGTATTGAAGACAGCGCTCTGGAGACGAGCGGGTTTTGTACTCTGAGACCGCGTCTTGGGACGCTGAAGTAGCACCGCAATCAAGAGGCAGTTTTTTGTATTTCGCGCGCTGTTTTTAGGCCTGAAACGTCTATGTAAACGATACACCATGCATGTTTTAAACTCTTCAGTGTGCTGTTTTTCAACTTCGACCCACAATTTCTGAATTGACGCTCTGAGCTTCCCGAAGTCATTTTTTATAATGTTAGCTGATTAATCTTTACTAGTTAAATGATTCTACAGAACGAAAAAAAAATGCTGCAGACTCGGCCACACGGCTCCCAACAGCACACAGCTGGTTTCCCTCGCCTAGAAATCTGTGTCTCTTTAAAATCTTCCTTGTTTTTAGCGGGGTTTTAACCACGCACCAAAAATCTCGGCAGGATGTTGGTGTCGTTGTAGATGTCCATATGCCACGTCCTCTGTGGAACTCACGGGCACAGAATCGGCTGTGATGTCGTCTTCACAATATGCCCGTTTGCTAATAGGCTGCGTTATAAATTCTGACAGCACTGTAACGGCATATCCAGCAGAACAGTTGGAAAAGTTTGTAAAGGTTTTATCGTAACAAAGGTAGCGCTATGCATATTAAGAACAGAGAAAGGGCTCCCAGAGTGAAATTATGGCATGTACATACCTCCGCTGCGGGCGTGTGCGAATTGGCTACTGCGGATGTTTTTCTGCTTATTTTTCGATGCCACGCGCCACTAGCAAATCCTGCTAAGTCCTTCCTTGCCTTCTTCCATAAAGGCGCTTCTACGTCGCCCATGAAGTGCGTACCGCGCACACGTCCCCACTCAGCCAGGCTCGCCCAAACGTTTAACCTAGCCGCGCAAACCACCACCACCACCACAAGTGGTGGTGTGTATAGCATGCCAAATTCATTATACTCGCACACATTGGGCGAAGGGGAACCTTTTATTTATCACCTTGTACGGAGAGCAAAAACTATATACGCAGCAACCATGGAGCCCTCTCCCATTCAACGCGATTTGCATAACCACAATGGAGGCGGGCAGGCGGCGTAAAATTGAGACTGGTGTTCGCGACCCTAACCTAAAGGGAAAAAACGACGACTACAGCAGGGGAGCATAAAACGCGGGTTCGTGGAGAACGATAAATGAATCGGAAGGCGAGGCTTTAGAGAAGTGGCCAAATTAAGGCGGCTTTGCTTATACCGCCACTGCCGACGCCATAGAGGGCGCTCTGTATACTTCGCTGGAGGGCTGACACCGATGGTATAAGGACAGGGAAGCCCTGAACGGTAGGGTCAGAATTGAAAAGACAAGCGAGAGAGGAGCTGTAACCTAGCGGCTGCAAGAATCAAAGACAAAAGTAAAATAGTTTGCAGCACAAAAAAAAAAAAGAAAACATCGAAGAAGGAAACGTATAAGAAAGGCAAAAACGGAGTCACTGCACATGCCGGGGGAAAAAATAAAAATAAAAAGCTTGTTTTGAGGTGAGCATGCAGACCGCAAGCTCGTTAAAAAGCATAAAGAAGGGATAGGAAAGGGCGAAAACGAAGGGCATACCGTACACTAGCCACCGGAACGAAAGAGCCGGATTTCAGGGGTTGGCGCCCAAAGCGACGCCGTTCATCTACGCCCTTTGTGCTGGCGCGCCTCTGCCTTTTCTCTTTAATTTTTTTTACTCCTGTCTTGTGCCTAATTTCTTCCCAGAGCGAATAAATACTCATCGGTTACGGCGGCTGTGTGCGTCCCCTCATTTGTCGCCGCACCACTATCGGCTTTCCGCCACCCGTTTTGTTTTTGATATTTTTGAATACTTGCGCGTCTCGTTCAGGCCTATGGATCGCGTCTGCCCGCCCCTATATATAGACGCTCGAAAAAAAAAAAGCGGCTTGTCTTTACAAGTACCATGTATTGAGAATGACGTAAGCAGGCCATAGGGGACCGAGAAAAAAAAAAAGTAATGTTTGCTGCTGCTGCTTCCAGAAGCGTAGAAAGGAGGAGTGGTTGGAGGGACGTGGTTGACGACACTGCAAGCTGCTACCGTGCGGTTGCACTATTACGCACCACGTGGCGAATGAAAGAATAACGGTCCGAGAGTGAAAGAGGGGGGATGAAGAAAAATAGGGGAACTTGACTGATGACGCTGTTGAGAAGATCCAGAACACCACTGCGTCCCGCAGCCAGTATACGACCGAACGCGTCAGTAGCTCCGGGAGTGTCTGTTCTCTTCGGTGTGGCTTGCCACAGTGTTTAATGCTATGCAGCCAGGGTCACGAGTCTGTTATGTATATGTAGGGGCTATACGCGCAAAGATGCCGCGGAGAATCTACCCCTGTGCCCACCATAGCCGTCGGTTTCATATCTGCGCTTGCTCGTAAAATATTTGTTTGTGTGCATATATAGTAAACCGAAAGCTAGGTGGCGAAAGCTGCGATGCCGCGATTGCTACTTTGTGATACGCAAAGCTGAGTCGTATATGTATTTATGTAGAGTCTCTACATAGGCTCGTTCCATGAAAAATACAGACAAACATAAATAAACGGCGATTATCGAACGTTAACGAAGGTGCAGTCTTCAATCTACAAAGCTGATTGGCGGAGCAGCTGATGAAAAGGCAGTGCAATGCAAAAAAAAAAAAAAAAATTCGGAATAAGAAAATCAATGAGGTTACGATCATCAGCAACAATGAAGAATTTATGGGCTTAAATCCTGAAAAGCATCTGCCCCCAAAAACGTTTGGGCAGCCTGTGCCTTTATATGGTAACATCCAAAAACGTACGACGTGTTCGTGCGACAATCGCTACAAATCTCTTTGCTGTTTCCTTGCTCCTTTCTTGTTTTATTTTTCAAGTTCTTTATATAACTGCTCCTTGTGTACATATCACTTCAATTTTTAGCGTTACTACGCGAACAGCCAGACCCTGGTGCTCCGTATGTTTATTCATGTCTTCAATGTCATCGTTAATTGCACCAACCGAGACTGACAAGTCTTGATGTCTGCCGCTTAACGTAGGCCCACACAACACGCATCAACATCGGGATGAAGACTGACAACAAGCCGGCAGACAGGCCGCCGGAATTGAATCGCCTTGTCTGTGCAGAAGCAACGTGTTAAAGGCGTACCACCAACACGTACAGGGTATAAAAATATGTATTGCCTTAATAGATGTTTGCTGCCAGTTAATAACACATGAACGCAATGTCGTATGGACGGCGGAAAGATGCAGCGATATTAAGCGCCTTTTTTCATTCATTCATTCATTCATTCATTCATTCATTCATTCATTCATTCATTCAACTTCAGGCGCACAGACAGTAATTACGGGCGTAGCGCTAAGAACTAAGCTAAGCTAAGAGCTTCGAGGGGAAGTGCGCATAACCAAAACAGATTATGTCCATTGCATGAGCAACAAGTCAAGCGTTTATACGTTTTAACAAGCTGCAGCACTATTGAAAGACATTTTCTTTCCACCTAGTCTACTCAGTTGTATCGATGTGCACACCACTTGTGTACGATCATACTGTCGTACCCGCCGGGCATGCGTATACTTTCAGTGCAAGACAAGCAACCAGTCAAAACCAGTGAGGAATTATCATGTCGCTCATAAGAAACAAACAAAATACTTTCCTCTGAACTTAAAGCGCGCTGTTTGCAAAAAAGAATTAGAACTGATGACACAACCTTATACTGCAGCACCTTTTGTATCTCTTGGCGCTTTTAGAAGATTATGATTCGCGCCCCGTTGAAACTAACTAGTCATTGTTCAAACATAAGATTAGGTACTCTCACTAACCGCTTTATACCAACCCGGACCATCTCGTATAATTCAAAAGCCCCTTGGTATAACACCTACATTAGGCACCTATCTAATCGAAAAAAAAACGCTTGTACCGTCTTGCAAAAACAGTGCATAGTCAGTTTCGCTGGTCATTACATCGCTCTGCAAATGAAGCCTATATTTCAGCTGTTAAAAACGCTAAGAAATTGTTCCTTACTAAGACTTTACCCCACATGTTGTTAGAAAATCCTAGAAAATTTTGGAAAGTTATTAATCCTTCTGACACAACTAGGATTGTTCTAACAGACTCCAATGATGAAGTTGTTTCTGACAATGAATGTTCAACAGTGTTAAATAATGTATTCTCCAGTCACTTTACAAAAGACTTGACCACTGACTCACCAGAATTTAGCGCCCATAATTACTTACCAATGTATCCTGTTATAGTAAATCCGGAAGGAATCTCTAGAATTATTGACAACTTGAAATCCTTTTCAGCCGCCGGCACTGACGCAATTAACGCGAAATTTTTAAAAAGCACTAAAATATATTAATCGATTATTCTGACTAAAATATTCCAGCAATCCTTAGATAATGGTACGATGCCGGAGGATTGGAAGACAGGGAAGGTGGTTCCAGCGCATAAATCTGGAAATAAGCACTCGCCTCATAACTATCGCCCTATTTCAATCACTAGCATCCCCTGTAAGATATTCGAACATGTTCTTTTTTCACAAATAGTAAATTTCTTAGAATCAAACTCATTTTGTCATCCTGCACAACATGGTTTTCGCAAGTCATACTCATGCGAGACGCAACTTCTTTTATTTACTCATAGGTTACATACAATTCTTGATCATCGCTCTATCGCTGACTGCATCTTTTTAGACTTCGCCAAGGCATTTGATAAGGTGTGTCATCGGCTTTTACTGCTAAAATTGCGCATGATTGGGCTCGACACTAACGTACTAAGGTGGCTAGAGTGTTTTCTAACCGGCCGTCAACAATTTGTAACTGCCAATAGCGTTAACTCGTGTCCACATCCCGTTCTTTCCGGCGTTCCCCAAGGAACCGTTCTCGGGCCTTTGCTTTTCTTAATCTTCATTAACGATCTACCTAACTGCGTTACCTCATCCATTCACCTATTTGCAGATGACTGTGTTCTTTATCGCGAAATAATAACCGAAGACGACATACAGGCAATTCAAGCTGATATTAACAACATTTCCTCTTGGTGCGAGACATGGAAAATGACGCTTAACGTAAAGAAATGTAAATTCATGCGCATATCTCGAACAACTTGCGACTTACCTGCGTATCACCTCAACAATATTGCTCTTGAATCTGTCACGACATATAAATATCTGGGCATTCATATCACTTCTAACCTCAGCTGGAAAACTCATGTCGAATTCATCATTCGCAAAGCTAATCGCATGCTAGGGTACTTAAAACTCAACTTTCATGCAGCGCCTACTGACACTAAGCTTCTATTCTATAAAACACTTGTTCGTTCACAACTCGAGCATGAATCGTCAATTTGGGACCCAGGTATTAAAATCTTGATTAACCAGATCGAAATGATCCAAAACAATGCAGATCGCTTCATCTTTTCTAACTATAATCGCACATCCAGCATATCTACCATGAAATCTAACCTAAACCTCTTATCTCTGGCATCCCGGCGTAATATTGCACGGCTATCTATGTTTCATAAGATCTTTCACCATAATATTCTGCATGATCAATTACTGATACCACCTTCATATGTATCATCACGTTTAGACCACATTCACAAAGTTGGCACATTTATATGCAATACTAAAACATTTTCCGATTCATTCCTTCCCCGCACATCAGTAGACTGGAATCGCCTTCCCTCCTCTGTTGCAATGATCACCCAACCTTCATTATTTCAGTCAGCCATACGCAATATGTAGCTACCAACAAATTTTGTACTGTATAACAGATCACCTTCCTACTTTCTTTCATTTGTATTTTCGCTGTTTTTTGAGTACTGACATGCGATATTACAATTAGAAACTGTCTCTTAGGTTGTAATCATTCATCCTGTTGTATGCCCGCACACTAATTAACACTGTTCCAGTTATATTCAAGACATTCACGTTATTTGTTACTTATATTGTGAAATTTTTGCTGTGTTCGTATATATCGTTGTAATAACCCACTCCCCTCTGTAATGTTCCCACCCTGAGGGTATCAATAAATAAATAAATAAATAAATAAATAAATATTACCGCGTGAACTTCGTGGAACATATGCTTAATATATGCTTCATATTTTTTAATCAGGCAAACCAGAAAGAAAGCGAAAACGAAGGGCGAAAGGGTAGGGCAGAAAGGTTTGTTTATAAGCTATGAACACGTTTTGAGGAGCAACGTTAATACTTAGGAGATCACCATAGTTCGGCTTCTGATGCACCTGAATTCCACGCCGCTGCTTTGCCGTGGCTAATCACTGCTACCGGACTATGTCTTGATTTAATTTCCAGGCTCAAGTGTCTACTGTCTATTAAATGTTTACTATTCTTGCGGTTTGGGCTAGGGCCATATTAGACGCGTCGCATCGTGGAACTAATCTGCGTGAAACCCGCGCAGGCTTACGAGCAAACGCAGCTGGTAATCGGGAACCATCCGACCCACGCGCTAAAGTCGAACGTCGGACAATGCAAAGTAGAACGTTAAGTCTTCACGGACGACTTAACAAAAACGCAGTTTAGAACCTATATGCATTCATCGTATATCAACGCTCAGTGGTGGTGCTCCCAGTATCCCTCGAAACACACGGTTGCCAGCGCGCAGCAGATCATGGCACTGACCAGCCACAGTGTCCTGTCCACTGTCCACGCGTCTGCAGCAACAGTAGAGAGAAGTGGGGGGGCAGTACACGCGGACGTTCGCTAAGGCTGGCGAAACGGGCCAGTGGACAGAGCGGCTGTAATGACTCTATTTACCCCTTGCTCACTCTCAGCACTGCCCGCTGGACGTAGCAAGGGCTGGCCTGGTTGCAAAGCGAGCCCAGCGCGCTGGGTCCGCTTTATAAATCACCGCCGCCGACGACAAAGCCCGGCCGCTGAGAGCCGACAATAGTTTAGGCGGGCGACGACGACGACGACAACGAGAACTGAGCGACCCAGCGCGAACGAAGCGAGGCGGCCGCACTCGGACGCGAACCCAGCACTAAAGAGGAACCTAACTTGCGAACCCACACTGCACAGTATAAGCAAGCGACTGTATACATAAGCTCGGACACGACACGCTGTGTGGCTACAATCACGGGACAGTCACGCGAACGCATGTACGTACAGTATACTCACCCGCATACGAACACACAGTCACATACAGGCGGGAGATCTTAAGCACGGTTTAAAGAGGCTCAAGATTTATGTGTCGCCGGCGCCCCAGGAAGAGGAGAGGATTTGCAGGGGTCTCCGCCTCCGACTCTTTGTCGCGCAGTGGTCCGGCCCGCCGCGGCGCCGGTCTCTTTTCTGTAGCTCCCGACGGTGCAGAGAGCACCCACTGGGCCTCAATGGGTTGGGGCTGACTGATACATGTAGGGACGCCCGCCAGAGCGGAGAGAATGGAAAGAAGCGGCCTGTTTGTCTTCGAAGCGTAGCAGGAAGTCGTATTTATCCACCCGCGTGGGAATGGGGCTGTTTTCTTGCCGGTGTCGTCGCGTTCGCTGTCGTTGTTAATGCTGCTTCCCTGCACCAGGGAAGCTGTAGCTATTGTCTTTCTTTGGGTATGACTCCGATGACTATGCGGGGACTTGGAGATATTTGCCGAAAAACGAAAGCAAACTTTGGATCTTCTCTCATGCAAATGCAACAAATGAGAAGAAAATTCTAGCACCCTCAAAACAAGGAGAGATTTGACCTGTTCATCTTGCTGCATGCAAGCAATGACGCTGCAGACCGAGTGCGTTCAGAACTCGATTAGGTCCCAGTGGGGTGCTTAAAATCTGTGTACCGCATAAGAATAATGGAATGGTCTTTCTCAGAGCATCGTCGATATTGCTTGCCCATCAGATTTTCTAAGAAGTAACAGATTATCTTTCATATTGAAATCACTTGGAAAGCTTTGTATTTCGCCTGTAGATTTAACCCCCCATGTTATACCCCTGCAGGGGTGATTAAGATAATAACTCCAAATAGATCAATGAACCCTTCCATAGCTGCGTCTGCGTGGCACATCGGACAAGCGTGAAACACAACATGCGCAGTTCCAAGCAAGGATCTATAAAAATCACATCTGCGGTATTAATAGAAATGACTCGCGCAGGACTTTGCAGAGTCATGCAGCAACATGAATTAAATGGTTCCTTGGGTGTATAAAAGACCTAATGCAAAATTTAATATAGTGCCAAGGTTTGCATTTTTATACTGTTTTCAGTGTTTCTTTTTTTTTTTTGCTGTTAGCACCAGATTAACAAACAAAGTCTCGAACGCGACCACTGCCCATGGCTGAGAAACGCTTTCCAATTATGTGCCATGGTTCTGAGTCAACTGAGGACTTAGCCTGTTTACTTCATGTTCAACAACCAGAGTCTAACATAATTGAACCAGCCACAGACGGGATCACCAGGAGATGGAGTACAGGAGACAGCGCTGTCCCGTGTACTCTTTCTTCTGGTGATCCCGTCTGTTCGCTGGTTCAAATAGGTTCGATTCCCACCACCTTATTAAACATAGTCTGCTCTGTGCTGGTGCTGACGGCGCTCTGGAGAATGTATACGCGCCGTGTGTGCGCTCGAACTTGCGTGTGTGAGGGTTCAAGGGCTGTTGGAAAAGCCAGGAGAACAGAAAGGAGGTTTTTTTTTTTTCTTTTCGCGCACGCCCAAGAGAAAGGATTACGTTACTTATGCCGGGATTAAAGAAAACATTGTTGGGAATAAGGGAGAAGAAAGTACTCCTATGCATTTTAAATGACAGCCTTAAAACTCTCCTCAAAGTTTAAGAAAACAAAAGAAACTGATACACCAGTATAACACCATACTAATTTGATTTCCTTTTTTTTTAATTCTGTGGTTACCTTAACCGTTCGCTACGGTGTTAATACTGAAAAAACGGCAAACTCTAGATAGTATGCAGTACATACTAAGTTAACCCGAACTGGGTTTATTCGAGTAACCGGTCAATACAAAATGGTGCTTTGGTATCACCTATATAAGAGAGCATTTAGTAGAAAAACACATGCCCTTGAATTATCGAATTCAAACATTGCATAATTTGAACAATTTTCCAATCTCTTTAAGTTCGAATTATTGAGGCTAGAATGTATATCAATAAAATACATGGGCGAGTAGAATGTATGCACCGATGCACACAGGAGTGTATCTACAGGCATTAAGGTAACCGGAAGCATTTCGTGGTTGTTATGTTTTCTTTCTGTGGTGCGCAGATGCGTGAGCCTTTTTAAGCTCGAAATCTTTTCGCAGTAAACCAGTTGTGAGTGCAGCGTTCGTCCTTGTTTTTTTTTTTTTTTGCGTGTTCTTTCTCCGTGTGTGTGTGCTTATTCGCTGCAATATGAATCAAGTGTGTACTCAACGTTAACATTCATAGCGTAACAAACGCACGGGGACATAGACGGGAACAATATTATACACAACACAAGTACACAGCGCTTGTGTATTGTTGTTCCCTACTATGTCCCTATGTGTTTGTTGAGCTATGAATGTTAACAAAACGCAGTCTGTGTTTCTGTGAAAGCTGTGTACTTTTGTTCTGTAGTAGCCGTATGTCTGAGCTTGCGTGAGTGCTAACGAGTAATTTCTCTCTCTCTCTTTCTCTCTGTCTCTTTCACTGTTCTAGTCGCTCTACTCGGATATTGTTCATTCCTTGCCTATGCGACGTTGACACGAGGACAAGCTCCCGATCTCGTCGTTCTGATTCGCCGTTGCAAGGCACACTTGGATGACACAGCAAGTAATCTCGAGGGCCCCTGACCCACATGAAGAGCACTCTAATTGAAACTTTCATTTATTTATAGTCAGGAGGGCAAATGGAATTTGGAGGTTAGCGGATATATGATGGCCACAACTGGCACAGGATCAGGTTAACTATAGCGAGATATAGGAGAAAGCATTGAACTTCTGCGGGCGTATAGTTGAAAGTTGAAAGTTGAAAGTTGAAAGTTTATTGAGTAATACAATAAAAGTTACAAGCGTATACAGCGAGAGGTCCCATGGTACAAGACCGCCGGCGGGACCTCCCATGAAAATAAATTTCAATGTGCAACATAATATAAAATACACAACACATTAATTAGCGACGAAACAGAATAAATATAAGCACATAGTGTAATATTAGTTACTGAAATATTTAAATACAAACAATGTAATGCACGATAATGTAAAATAAAGCACTCACAGATGCCGCGATACATAGAATCAATAACATAACAAAAAAAATCACAAATTAAGAAGGAAAAGCTTTAGTTTGACCTTGAATAAAGAAAGCGTATTAGTTTGTTTGATGTCTATGTTCCAAGAATTCCAAAATGATACGGATGAAAAATGAAGGCATTGTTTCCCGTAGTTAGTTCTGACCTTAGGTAGTAAAAAGTTATTACGCAGCGCAAAACGTGTGACGATGTTGCTCATGATCGTGCCGGGAGAAAATATGCTTAGCGGGAGATAATGATGAAGAATCTTAAAGAATAGGATACCAAGGTTGTAAAAATAAAGGGCCGAGATAGGTAGAACGTTTAAATCTATAAACAAAATGCGGGAGGGTGACATTCGAGGGGTATTGGTTATGATGCGCATGGCTTGCTTTTGCAGTTTTATTAAAGGCCAGAGATGAATATGATAGGCGTTACCCCAAGATGAGATACCGTAGTTTAAGTGGCTGTGGATGAATGCGTAGTAAAGAGATAATAAAGTTTGGACTGGAAAATAGCTTCGGGCTTTAATTAGTGCGCGTAACCCATATGAAAATTTCTTGCACGTTTCAGCTACATGATGATTGAATTTTAAGTGAGGGTCAATGATAACACCAAGAAAAGAAACTCGATCTTGCGGTGAAATAGCAGCAGAATTGAGGTATAGAAGTGGTGTGATGGGCAATGACTTCTGAGGGGGATGGAAAATCTGAAAACAAGTTTTAGTGACGTTCACGGACAGGCGGTTAATGTGGCACCAACGCTCAAGAGAATTAAGATCATTCTGTAGGTTAAGAATCAGCTGATTAATGTCCTGGTGCGATGATAGCATGGTAGAGTCATCTGCGTATAGTATACTATTGCAATTCTTTAAACAGGATGGTAAATCATTAATGTAGAGTAAAAACAATACAGGGCCAAGAATTGAGCCCTGTGGAACACCCTTGTTAGTCCGGTGATGATGGTGATGATGTATTCAGAAACTAAATTCAGTACATTGTCAGCAGGCAAGCATGGGAGTATTGGGTTGTAGCGTATACTCTGTCGCAAGCGCCTTTCAACCCGGTTTTTACACGTACAAGAAAAAACTGTAAAACTGAACACGAAAAATGCGGAGGTAGATGAAGAAAGCAACACGAGAACGCGACGAGCCGGCGAGAGAAGACCGCCAGCTTGTTTGAGCGGCTTCCCGGCGCCCGCCGCGGCGGCTCGATCGTTGTCGCGTCGGGACCGCGCTCGTTGTCTCTTCGGCGGCCCGCTCAATCTAGTGAGGTCCGCGGACGCAAGCATGCGTGCGGAAGCACGCGTGCTTACACGCGTCTCACGACGACCAGGGCGGCGGCGAGATGAGCGGTGGTCAGTCTCGCGCGATGTCGGGGCGCCCCCGAGTCTGGTCACTCAGCGGGCTCGGCCGCGCGCTTGTCTTGTGTCGTGCCGCCCGAAAATGGCGGCGCGCCGCGCTTTGAGGGATTATCCGGAGACCCGACGACGCCGACTGACCGCGCACGCTTTGGTGAAGCCAAGAGGGGCATCGCTTCGAGAGTGCCTCGGCTGCTGCTTCCCTCCTTTGCGGTGCCAACAAACAGTCTCCGCCACCATCGTCGCCCCGAACACACGGGTGGTCTGTGCAAACGCGTGGCACGACTCGGAGGAGGAGGTGCGACGCTCTGCATGGAGCGGACGGATTCGATACGTGTGCGCTATCTAGCGATAAATGAATCTAATCGAGTACAGACATTCGCGAATGTGACGCTGTCAAGCTTGTGAACGCCATGGAGCGTTAATGGGGCTTTGAAAAAGGGACGAGGACACGGTGGTCTGGGGTGTGACGATGCACGTTAACTTGGCAAGTCTTTTCAGGCGTTCTCAATGCAAGTTATAGTCAGTGTATACACGTGAAAAACATGAGAGCGCAAAATGGCAACGCGGCGAAATGGCACAATGGCAACACTCCTTATTCGTCCGTGTTGCCATTTTGCGCTCTCATGTCTTTCACGAATACGCACTAACAAGCCTAGCTGCAAGTACTTTTTAGCTCAGTGTATACACACTCCAATCAAATTTTGTGAAAGTTTGTGGCTGCATGAAGCTTCCTTTAGCTCAAAAAGAGCGAAAGGCTGTTGCCTGCTTATTGCCTACTTATTAAAGGTTGGCACAAGTTACGGTTTGATTCTGTTATCCGAGGATATTTTGCCAAGACTGGTTGAAACAAGTTAGACGAGAATCAATTTGCAAACATTCTTTGTTACTTTCCCGCTTCAACCTATTCGTTCAAAGCTTCAACATATTGATTCCTTGTATGGTGAAATGCAACTCAAAGAAACTGAATTATCTGCCATCTTTCCAGAAGCATTCAGTATGTGCTACTGGAAATGTTCCAAAAGCTGTAGCCGCAGCGCTGACTGAATGATTATGATGCCAGGCTGCTGATTGGAAAGACGCGGGTTCGATCCCGACCTAGGTGGTCGCATTTCGATTGAGGGCAAATGCTAAGGACCAGGTGGTCGAAATTATCCGGAGCCCTTCAATACGGCACCCCTCATAGCCTTGTCGCTTTGGGACGTTAAACCCCATAAGCCAAACCAAACCAAACTATTCCAAAAACAGAAAATTGCTTGCCATACTTCAAGACTTACGGTATACTGTATATTAGTGAGCTATGTAAATATAAGTTAGCCGTCGAAATCACACTTTAGTAAATATTAGGCAGATCAATATTTGAGGTTGAATACCATAAAAAATATACCCGATATTAGCATAGAAAATATGCAGTGCTATTGCCCAGGCCACCTACGAACTACAGAGATTGCAGGTTATGCACACATATACCCAACCTACTGAATCACTATCTTGTCGTTTTTGAATTACTAACGGCCAGCCCATCACAACTCAGAATAAGGAAACATTGAAACATATTTGTATTATAGGGAGGAGTAGGTGGAACATTCTGTAGTGTCATATGGTATTTTCCTTATTGCGTTTTTTTTTATGCAGCTGTACTTTTGCACATGTTTCATATCTACTGAATCTGCAATTTAGTTGTTACAACATTTCTTACGACATCTTTTATTAGAGGTGCTTTCGGTTGAATTCTTTAAGTAGTTGCCACTGCTGTCGAAGGTGGGATAGCTTCGTCAGGCGGGAAACTACTTTTAGCCTTCTCATCCAAGAAAAACTTTGTAATTTTGTCTCCAAAATAAAGTCTACTACAAATACTTCTACTACATAGGGCCAGAGTTTTCAGGGCCATTCAAAGGCGAGAAGATGAGCTGAAAAGCTGTAAAGTTCTTGCACGCTGTTTTAGGTATACTGCAGAAAGAAATCACACGCAGGCTCTCCGAATTGTTCTTCCTTCATCACAAGGGTAGTGGCGCGCTTCCTTATTGCCTGCCCGGGGTAAATACTGTAGCCCTTTGTCTAGGATATCCTTCCTCCAATGTGCAGCTGACACAATTTGTTTGGGTTTCGCTGGCCGTGCACTATTATGACGTTCGCAGAATAGTCACTGTATTATATGTACATCAATAAACTCTGCAACGAAATCATAAAAACATATAATGTGTCTTGCTTTCGTTTTTACGTGACAATTTCACTCTTTCAATATTTCACGCAGGCATCGATCAGTGCAACCAATGCAAGATCAGCTGCCCGATAGCGCAATTTTTGTACACCATTTCGCTTGTGTAGGCCAGACATTTAACCAAATAAAAACTATACTTGGAAGCTCTGCCCTAGAAAGTTCCAGAAGAAACGAAGTGATGATGAATTTCCCCGCCTCTCATAGTTCTTCACCTTTTCATAAAACTAACTCTCGATTATGAGCGGCAACAGAAAGAGTTCTTCGAAGTCAATTAGCGACAACACTTTCTACAATCTGCCATACACTGCACTAGTGCGCATTCTTACTTGGTCATGTGGTAACAGTGAAACGACCCTTCCGCTGGGTTAAGACCACCCGGACGACGGTTGGGAACGATACGGAAGGGTCTGACCACTAGTTCGCGTCGCTTTTACGGCATCAAGTCGGGGGAGGTGGATGATGGGGCACATACTTGACCGGTGAACCATGCCATGGACCCCTTCCTAGCCTCTACCTGCGGGCTCTTCAGAATGCCGCGTAATCCCTTAGGTGTCTCCCCCCCCCCCCCCCCTCCACACACACACACATACGCACACACACTTGCCAAACCTTAGCTGCCACCGTCCATGAAAAACATCTTGCTAATGGCCCAGACGTAAGCGCCGCGGCACGACAGAGCGAAGACCACCGCAAACAGGTATACGGTGCGATACCGTTCAGCACACTCGAAGAGCGTGCAGGTATTCCTTCCTTTCCTCGGAGTGCGCCGAAGTGGTTCTTTGGAAACGCCGCAGATGCCGCTGGCATTCCCGAAACGCTGAAAAGTTAGGGTGCGAAAGTATACGCAGGTATTGTAAACGTTGACCCCGTTACCACTTAGCCCCTATTCCTAGCGACATGTTTTTTTTTTATTCCTTGCGTGACAAAACGTGGAAAATTGTTTAGATCAGTTCGATGTTCGCGGCATTTCTGGCCTGCTGACGACTACTTTTGTGTTTTTAAGTGTGGGAAGTTCGATTTTCAGTATAATGATTTCAAGTTCCTTCAGCTCTTTCAGAGTGCCTGAAGGTAATGGTTTTTAATGCACAAAGTGTCAGTTAATGTTTTTATTACACTCTCAGATCTCTCGCAGCAATTCACGTCATCGTACATATGCCAGACGCTTGCGACCCGTGGTCAAGAACCTACGCTGCCACATTCATCCGCACATTCTAAGCTTGTAAAAGGAGCCATTGTTAATTCAGTCTTTTAACAGTGCAGTAAAGTAGTGACATGAACAGCGCATGGAGCTAAGCTTCCGTAACCAAGTCAATCACATGAAGGAGGCCGGTTATGCTTTAGGAGTTCTGTTTTCGGTAGCAGAGAAATTGATGAAAAAGTTGCGATTACCAACCAACAGAGAAAACATCAATCAGAGAAAGAAAAAACATGTTGATGTCGTGTCTTATCTGTATCAGGCTAGCACCAGTGAAAAATTGGAAAGCGTGCGGGCGTCTAGGTTTACCGTAATTCTGAGCAGCCTTATCATTATTGAGCACATTTTTGTGTCTCCCTTCCTGCGGCTTAACTGTTGCGTGCAAACCATTCATGGAGTACAGGAACCAACTCGTTCAAACAAATTGTCTTGGCTCCCTAACCTCACCTGGTGCAGATTAATGACAACTCTAGCTTTATCTATATGTGAGCCTTCGATGAAAATTGTAACAAAATATTTTTCGTTTATTTCTCTACAGAAATTTATGAGACATTCTGCTGCTCAAATCTTGCCGTGTTCAGAGGTGTTCAGGAATTTGTTCCGGCTCTAGAGGTATACTATGTCATAGTACTTAAACAGACAATACTGTCAGCCCTAGTGAGTTTTCTATCGAAACCCTTCCAAGGAGTGGCATCAAGGGTATTTGACGTTGCACGTGCTTCAGCGTGTCCAAAATGCCGATCACGCCTAATCAGCACATCCACTGCACAACTGCTCGAATAAAACGAACGTTACCGTCATCTCATGCATCGCTATTTCATAATTTTTGCCTATTCTGTTCGTTTTATCTTTCCGCAAGCATTCATTTAAAGCGCGAAACTTAACGTGGAAATCTACCGTTAATTGAGAACCGAAAGACACGGGAAAGAAAACCAAAAGTGGCTGTCCTGAAGTCCTTAGTGCAGACCAAAAATAGGAAAAATATAGATGAAATAAGTACCACCACCCGAGCAAAAAAGAATAGCTGAATGAACGTGAAAGGAAGCTGGAAGAGGTAATACGAAGGTAAGGGCAACAGACAAGAAATAAAGTGAACAAATCATTCTCCCCCACCGCCTCACTATTTGACGATATATATTGTCTCCGCCTCGCTTCGGCGCCCAGAGGCTGATGTAGACACAAGAGTGCTCGAAGCCGTTGCTCGGAGCAGAACCTCAAATACGCGACCTGATCAACTTAAAGCCGGCGCCGAGGCCTCGGGCTGTAGCCGCGAGTGCCGGAAAAGCTTACTCTGTCCTTTGCTACCCGAAACACGCAAGAACAGCAAAGAGGTCTCATACTGCGGAGCTCATAGGCGACGACAAAGAAAAAAACAAGAACAAGAACACATGCAAACACACAAAGGAGAAGCACATACAGCGTTTGAGCAAAACCCGTGTTCCGACAGCAGTGCCGCTTTCGGCGGCTCCTCGCAACTCCCATTGCAATCAGTCGCGACTATCGTGTTGATTTTCGAGCCCGAGTACGTAAGTCCGGGAGTAGAGTTTTTCTTTGACGGTTTGGGTTTGGCGGTGCTCCCGGTCAATTCGGGAAGAGTGGAAAGAGGGAGGATGTGAAGGAGGGGTTGGAAAGGCGCGGCGTATACGGAGAGGTGGCTGTGTTGACACAGGAACAGGCCACGCTGGAACAGCCTCCATTGCCTGCACGGTCGCCCTCGGGCATATCCCGCGCGCGCGCCCCCAGCCTTCTGCTTCGTCGGCTTTCACATCGTCTGCTACACACGCTCCGTCTCGATTGTTGCGTGCAGCGCACTTTAACCTCGAACCGCGGTTGCCCCAAAAGAGAAAAAAAAAATCCTGGATTTTTCTGTGCTCCTTCGTTCATCCTTTCTCCGCACCGTTTTTCATGCAAACGTACACCAACTAGCCCAACTATAGAGGCTATAAAGCCCAACTACACACTGTCGTCAATATCCACGTTTTGAACCGCTGCTGCGAATGTGAATACAACGCGTTATTATTGGTGGGCGAGTTCATTAGGTATATTTTCGCAGAGACACTCTGCAGCTCGGTACACATGGACAGGACAGGAACCGAGCTAGTTTTGTGCAACTTCTGTTTCCTTCAGTTTTCATTCCTACTTTATAAAATAACAAAGGAAAACGAAAATCATATCAGCCTTTTAGTACTGCACCCGCAATTTGTTTGCGTCGCCACTGAAAGAAGCTTATGGACACTGCCCCCCCCCCCCCCCCCCCCCCTCCCTTCATCTATATATCACCTTCGACCGGAGTAGCCTGCCACGCAGATTAGGAGGCGGACATCTCCGTTCTTTTTCTTTTTTTGTTAAAAAGCATTACTTCTTTCTCTTCTTTCTCCTGCCCTAGAATCTGGCACTTTGTTCGGTTGCAATGCGTCGCAAGCAGATGGCTGCAGTTTTTTCACTCGTCTCAACATCGAAAAGCAGTGCTGCACGCAATTAGCGAGCCGTACGCAGGCGGCGTAGGGTTCTGTTCTCTGTCGTCTGCTTTATCGTCTGCTGTTACTGCTTGCACCGTCTGCTGCTTGCGCGGCCGCGCCTTTGTGCCGCCAAGAGGAGCAACAATGGCGCCAGCCTCTCCTTTGTTGCGGGCGGGTTGCTGCAGCTCCGCTGCTGCTCCTGCTGCTCCGGCAGCTCCGACTGCTCCTGCTGCTGCAGTTGCGGCTGGCAGTGTTTGTTTGGCGCATCCGGTCGACTGGCGCCGAGGCGCCGCGCTTTGTCTTCAGTGCTTTCCTTGTTCCTAAGCTTTCTTGCTTGAGAGAGAGAACGGGGGGGAGCAGCTACAGCGAAGCCTGCACAGTGGCCCGCTCGCTTCTCGAGCTTCGGTTACAGCGCCGGCTTTTCTGTTTTTAAAGAATGGAAAGACTGCAAGAGAAACGATTCTCGTGTTTCGTTCATTTAGTCGTAGAGAAATTCCAGTTTTTGCGCTCGGAAAATAATCATTTTTTTTTTTTTTTGCCGGCAGGAGTTCATATTGAGGCCAGCTTCTCGTAAATCTGTTGTGGGAGCCATGACTGCCCCATTGCCTTTCTGTGTTTCTGCAAGGCAAGGAAACCTTGGGTGAAGGGAGGGAAATACATAATTCCGCAACGAGTTGCGACCAGATACGACATCGAGGATATTTTCCGAAAATATCCTCCGAAAATATTGATGCTCGCTCAGCGTCCGTGATGCTCATTAGGCCCCATTTTACGTGTTTTAATTGGCAGTGACAGTTCTGCAGGGAATTTTTTTCTAAGCTTTTGTCATAGCTTGCGAGTATTTCGAATTTCCGACTTATCGGCTAAAAAGAATCTTATCTAGGCGGACGTAAGGTAGGACGCACTCTCGTCCCTAGACTGCTTGGTCACGTCATCAGTCACGTAAACCACTGACCACTGTTGTGGGGCCAAGCTGGGGACTCTGCACAGCTGTCAATGTCACCTATTTTGTCCAGGAAAGAAGTCCCCCCCCCCCCCCCCCCCTCTTTTATTTCCGTTTTGTGTCCTTCCACTCTTATTTGGTCATTTACCATAAAGTACTTTTTCTGCACGACTTCACTGTTCCGAGGAAAAGCCTAACTAAAGTATGACGCTGGAAGGGTCACATTTATGCGCTCCAGTGCGCTTGGATGTTTGCCGTTATGCAGGAGACATGTATGACTATTACTGCTGTAAGTGATAGAGTTAGTAAAGCCGTGATGTTACGAAGCCACCACAAGCAAAAAGCGCCGTTTTGTACTCATTGATTGCTCCGTTCGGTGAAGTCCACCCACACCTACAAGATGCGCTGTGGTGAGCGCAGTGGAGTCTACATCGATGCTACAGCAATTTCTAGGCACCGTTGAGCGATGCCAGCCTGTCCCATTTTTCAATCATTAGACAATGGTGACATCAAACAATAGATATGAATGGCAATTATGACGCCTAATGCAACATGAAGTTGGACAAACTTAATAAGCGCTTCCGCTAATGCGACGACCTGTTCCTGGGCCGTCGACTGTCATCCAATGTTAATAGATGACCTATCGTTGCAGATTAGATATCCTATGTACCCTGAAAAATAAATATTTATTGTCTATTTTAACTTTTCAACTAGAGCACAAAGCTATGTATAGCGCGCCCGTGCCAAGCAATTCGAATTAGCTGATGCATATGGAGAACTACGGAGCGATTCAGAGCCGTAATAGGGGCATCATTCCAGGTTTTGTAGGAGCAATGCTTGTTTTGCGTTTAGCCCTGAAACGTAAGGCTATTCGAAATAACGTAACAATTATGCCAATATCAGAAACAAGAAAATACCCGACTTACCACACTCCTCAGTCAAAAAGAATGGTGCGCATGGATCACCGCGAATACCCGTTCAAGCAGCGTGTCATCGCGTGAGTACGAATACGGTTGCCTTTGCTCAAGTCAGAGAAACTGTGCCAGTGGAAGTTGTTTAGTTAGCTCGCTGCTTGCTTTTTTCCCAAGCACTGAAAAGCTGGCGGAAATCAAAGAAGCCCGTACTATTGAAGTTCTCTAACACGTTTTTGTTCATAGCCTCACATGTTATAAGTCGGCTCTGTTCTGAATTCGAAAAAAAAAAGAAAAATATTTCATTTGTTGCACGGGTCCTTGGGTCGCCGTGGATAGAGGTTAGTATAGATTGATAGCGCCTCCTCAACAATCTGCTGATATCATTCTAATAAAATTTTTAGCCCAAAGTAAGAAGAGGCAGCAGCTCGCTGGCGCGTCTCGATAGAAGCGCATTTCCCAAACGCTGCTTGCGTACTGCTGCCGTTGACACCAAGAAGGAAAGAGTCAGAGCGAAAAAAGGCGTATGCAGGAAGAGAACACCGAGCGCCGGGGACCTGCTCAATATCCGATCAATTAGCGGCATGATCGATGCGCCAGGTCAGGGGGACAGCGTGCTAACTTCATTAGAGCGTCCGCTATCCAGAGGCCGCGTGGCACAGCCCTACCGGCCGCGCACGTAGTCGGTGGCGCCGCCTGGGGGCAAGTGGCGCCACCGCCGCCTGCTGTGTCTCCTGCGAGCCGCCTGGGGCCGGCGCCATTGTAATCGGGTTAGATAGAGCTCAGAGCAGGCAGCCGTCGCATCGAAGCTCACGCGTCAAGGCTCAACCTTTGCCCTCGCTCTCGAAACGAGTTCGCGACCCTGTTGCCCTGTTCTTTGCCTCACTGCATGCAGCTTCCCTGCTGTTGCAATTTTCGCTCACGGCAACGGCTCCTTTATCTGGTTGCTGCGAATGAGAGCGCCCATGATGATGGTGGAGATGTCGTCAGGCCTAATGGTAGTTTGCTGTATGCATCACTCCGTTCGTCTTCGTTCGTTGCAGTGAAGTAAAGTTCCTGCCGTGTATCTCGGGGGCAGTCTTTCAAGTTTGAGCTGGCTCCATACAAAGGTACAGTCAGACTACCCGAGTGCAACTCTACGATTAGCGAGGAAAGTTATGCACTTTTTTTTAGTTTTCGTCGTCGCCGTAGTAATCATCACCAGCGACGTTGTCGTCATCTCCGCTATCAACATAGTCGGCCGAATTGAGTCCTAAGCGGCACAAAGCTATCTCAATGGCCTCGAGTTGTTCCTATTCTTTTCGTAGTTGACTGTAACACTCTCTCATACTGTGTTCATGTAGATGTTAGTTGTAACAATTTCTTTGCTTTTGAAAGTGCAGATTATGAAAAAAACTTACTGACGGAATATAGAATCTCGCGTTTCGCACTTTTTGCGCTGTTTTGATTTCGTTGTCGCGAGGTTCGTAGTACTTACGGATTGCTTCACCGTTCCGGAAGTTCTTCTTTGTTTGTTGCTCAAGTCATTTCCTTTTCGATTTTCTTTTTTCTCCGAAAAAGGCACCAAAGACCGAGAACATGGCTATTAACTTCACTGATAAAAATTGGAGGGGATACTTAAACTCCGCCGTAAGGGCATATCGCGATAACGTTAATGGGTTAATGCCCATATATACGGAATTGATCATCCTCGACTTTGCATTCATAGGTCCCTGGGAGCCCTGATACAACTCCTGGTACAGTGGTGCAGCGGTTAAACGATGCGCCACTGCCCTGGGATGACAGGTGCTGCCACCGGCGGGGCTTATGAGAACCACGTTGCTCTTCCCCAGCGACCATTCATTAATTTAACTGCCACCTTGCCAAGGTTCGCAGTGCGCTCAAAGTCCGGCGGTCAAGTTGTGTTGACGCCACAAGCTCACATGACCTATAGGTGGCTGACCTAGGTTGCTCCTCTGAAGATTTTCTGCTCACAAAACCATCGTCGACGACGACACCGGATTTTCTGCAGGACGAAAGCCTTATAACGCTATCGCCTTACAGTCACGTTAATTCGCTGCTTGCACTTGTGCCTGTGTCTCCTCGATCCTTTCCAGGCTGTCAGGAGGGGTTCTCACCTTATAAGCAAAAGCGACAGTTGGGCTGGTTGCCGCTTGTTGAAAGATCGCATCATTGTAACTAACGCGAAAACACAAAAAGCTGGCAGAAGTGTAGCCACTTTGATTATTCTTCCTTTGTATTTCTTGCCGGAAGTTATCATTTCAGAAGCGTTCACCGGTTTCCTGAACTGAACTGAATCGGCCATCGTTTGCTTTCGTTCTCTTGCGCGTCTGGCATTATTTCGTTTATTAACGTTTCATTACTGACTGTGCCATCGCACAGGCCCACTTATAGATTCCTATGTGCAAGCGCGTGTCATTTACTTCAGGTAGCTGCAACTCAGCTTTATACTAGCAACAAGAACTTGATTACGTAGAATGCAGCTGTGCTTTTGACTCGCGCCTTTTATTAGAACAGTCTTGCAAAGCGACACGACGGTTCTCTCGTTTTTTTTTTTGTCTCTTCGCTATTTACACATAAAGTAAAGCCTGGATTTTACAAAATTTCAAGAAGTGACAAGCTCTATTGTCAAACTGACGACGAATTTCGCTCCATATGGGCATATCTGCCAAGAAGATTAAATTCATATTTTACGTTATCAGAATAGTAGAATTGCGTACTAATCACGCCGAGCTGTACGCAGACTCCGAAGCAAACTCACTGCAGAGATTCGGGAACTTTTAGGTCTACCGCGAAACATAATCTCTTATTGCAAAAATGTCTCGCAGAAGTTCAGCAATGTTGCAGCGGCGCCATACTTTCGAGTGGAAACGAAGAATTGCAGTCATTGACTAAGTACAAAACGATGGCATTGAAGTTTTATAGTCGGTACATGTTTCTTGTTGATAATGAAGCAGAAATGAGGTATCGCCTACTCCATGCAAAAGATATGACGTAGATAGCCGCGTCTGGATGGCTGGCATGTTATTATCTGTGCTGGGTTGTCGGGATTCGATAGTGTGGGATGCCTGACTTTGTAAGTGACTACAGTTCTTCGCTTCCATTGACACGTGACCAGTTGCCATTTTATATAAACCTTCTCACTACGCCACAATTTACAGACATCTAAAACTGAGGCAGCGCTCTCGTGAAAGCTACCTGTCTACCCATTCTAGGAAAAAGGATGAAAATATTTTCGCATTCTAGAAAACAGGATGCAAATATTTGCGCCATTTAAGGTTTTGGTAGCAAAAAAAAAAATTGATTGCGTCCGCTTTAATTTATATTCGCAACTGAACGAGCTAGCGGAAGCCCAATGCATTCAACCGGAAATCAAGTTCGCGATGCACACGCGCAGTAGGTTGGGCCAGGGGCGGATCTATGAGCAACTTTCAGAAGGGGCGGAGGTTGAGGGTTCTATTGGCACCATGCTAATCATCAACATTTTGCGCGGAAAACTGGAAGGTACATGCGGTTTTCCAATAAAAAACTCCTTGCTAAAGAGAGAGGGTAGGGTAGCGGACCACTTTCTCCAGCTCCTCCTCTCCTTCCGTCTTAAATCTGCTTTGGTCGTGTGCGGTTAAATGGACCCTTGTTGCTACGCACCGTTCGCTGGAAAATTCAATTAAGCCCTATTCCCATGCCCGAAGTGTTCTTTCTCTTCCCCGTGAGCAAACGAGGCAATGCGAACGGACGTGCCAGAATTTGCAGCGGAAGCCGCCTATATATATCCGCTGATGAGCCTTTGTTTCGTCTCTCCAAAGGCAGCGGGGAAGCACCGCATATTGCCAGTAATTTTTAGAACGGCGCTCGGAAAGACAGGAGACGCTTGCTTAATTACCCGCCTCGGTCGTCATACAGAGCACGCAAAAAGCAAAGACCCAAACGTGAGAATTGAAAGAAAGGAGAAAACAAAAAAATAAATAAAACGGCTAAAAGGCGCGTAAAGGCGCATCAACAGCTCATATGTAACCCCAACTATCACTATAACAAGCCGTCTTCGGAGCATGAGTATGTCTGTTCTTTCCTGTGGCGTTTTTGACTGTTTCTTACCTCTAGACATGCGCCAACTACGTAGTGCCAAGTAAAACAAAACACTTTTGTTGAAGCTATTACAGTCTAAAGTATCGTCAACAAAAAGGAGCAAATGAAAAAAAGAACTAACAAACGCACAACCATAGCCTTTCAACGCTTCTGTTTTCAATGAACAGTTTCAGGATGGCTTCGCAGACGACCGGAAGCTGGCAGATTTCCGAACAGCAGCATTTCCGGTCGCTACCCTACCATAATCCTAACCTACACCCGTCAGAGAAAACTATGGCTGGGACGCTGAAAACGCTCACAACAAAGCAATTTTCCAGAACAAACGACGACAAAAGAAAAAAAAACAATTAGGAACCTTTTCCTCGCTCTAGAAAGACGCACACAGAAACCGCGACATGACAGAAAAAAAAAATTAAAAAAAAAGTGAACAGTTGTCAGCGGCTTCTGGGGAGAGGAGGAAGTACGAAACGGAACACCCTGCTAACCGAGCATCGAACTGCCTGCTACGAGCAAAAAGTCATCAAGCGCTCCCGGCAGCACTCCACGGTCGCACGACTGCGAGCAGCGCAGCTGGCGAAAGGGCGACCCCCCCCCCCCCCCCCCCTCCCTTCCATCCACATTAGTCGTTCGCTAACCTGCACACATAGGTTTCACGCTCGCCACCCGTGTTTCCAACAAGACTCTCTATTCGCCGCCTCTTGCGTCGTTGTGCGCGCCTACTGTTACGTTGAACTAGGCAACCACATCGAGACTGGGAAGAAGACAGGAGGAGAACAGGAGGAGGACGGGGGAGGAGGTCAAACAGCAAAGGCCGGTGGAGCTAAGCCGTAAGTGAGCAGGCAGGCGCAACCACCTTCAAGCTTTATGTGCACAGGCAAACTGAATCGACCAACCGCAAAGCTCTCACCGCACTATACAACACGCATTCACTCATTCCTTCGCGAACTGTACAGTGTGGCTTGCGTTGAACACACGCACACGGCGTTTACAAGATACATTCATCGCTTGGTGCTATGTTGAAGGTACATGGTTGCGCCGGCCGGACCCAAGTCAGGAAGGCACACTTACTCCACCAACTCTGTCGAGTGACCCGGAAAAAAAAAGAAAAAGAAAAGCTCACGGGAAAAAGGAAGGCATCCGGGCGAAACACTTGCAGGAGCGAGCGCAGCGGCAGCCGAGCTTAGTCGACCTTTGTTTCTTTCTTCTGCTCCTTCGTTTCTTTCTTTCTTTCTTTCTTTCTTTCTTTCTTTCTTTCTTTCTTTCTTTCTTTCTTTCTTTCTTTCTTTCTTTCTTTCTTTCTTTCTTCGAGGTAAAGAAACCACGCTCGGAACGGCGCCTTGCATGCTTGCCTGCAAAGCGCGCTCGCTCAGGCCAAAGCCAGGGCGATTCCGTCTCGTTCGACTGTGTTCCTCCTTTCCTCCTCCCATGTTCGTTCCCCTCGCACAAACCACAAACCAACCGTGAGCCGGAGTAGTCGGGCCAGCCAGCGTATAGTGTTTTCAATGAAGCCCTAATTGCAAGGCTACGTACGGGGGCCGGCTGCGGTGTAATTTTACGCTCCGCCAGTCGAACATGCTCGGTCAGAAGAACCGAGACCTCTATCTCTCCCTCTCTCTCTTCGTCTTTCCCCCTACTACCTTCATCGCCTGCCATTCCGTGGTTGTACGTACTCCTCCCCCTTCACCGCTCGTACTGAGTGTGTTCGAGCGCGCCTAGCGCTATTATTGCTGGCCATTTGTCCGCCCTGCTTTGCCGCTGAATGGCACGAAGACATATGTTTCCTGCGCGAACCAGCGACCAAACTAAGTGGGCGGGCGCTCCAAGCGGAACCACGAACCAACGGACGGACCGGTTGGCCACCTAACTGGGCTCCGTGGCCTGGGCTCCGTGGTGGGCCTTCTTTCTGTTCTTGCTTTTCTACACGGGGTCTTTCCTTCCTTTCCTCAACCCCTCTGCCTGCCAGAGGGAGGAGGTCGGATACGCTTATATGTTCGCGGACATGATGTATGCTCTCTTTTCAGCAGCAGCGGCTGCGGCGGCGGCCGAACGAACGGAACCACCAGCCGAAGCGAAGTGGCGACACGCCTGTTTGAGAAGCTGTGTGCGTGGTGGCGGTCAGCGACTGCAGCGCGCTCCCGGTAGCTTCTCGCTGACAAGACGAGAAGTAAGCGTCTCCACACTGCGCGAAGGCGAAGAATCGCTTCTGTCTTCCTTTCTTTGGGTTTCTTCAGCCAGCTTGCTGTAAGTGGTGAGACGCTTTTGCCTACGTCATCACCACGGCTAAGCTGTGCACGTAGCACAACTATATGGTACAGTGCGACGTTTGAATTCGATTCGGTGACGCTGAGGAGGAGCAGCGGGACATTTCGTTTAAATGGGTCGTTTGTTTAATCGGGAAAGGTGTGCTCGAAGGTTTCATTGAGGAAAATCTAAATCTGACCGTTAAGTCGTGAATGGCGCTGACCACGTTTAGTTTAGAAGAAGAAAAAATACAAAAGGAGCTAAGGACAATAATGTTGCTGGTTGCTGCAAGCAAAAAGGCTTAGGGCAACACCACTTGATAAAGCTCCCACCTCGGCCGCCAAGTGTTCCGACCGGAATGAGACAAGCTGAAGCCCCAGCACATGCCCCAACCTGAGGACTTTCCGTGCATTGTAATGCCTCATGCGAATCTCAGTGACGAGAACTTTCTCTTTCGAACTGAAATATCCAAGGCCAATTGCGTCTGAAAGAATGTTCGAAATAAAAAAAAAAGTGCTCTTAGTTATTTGTTTGTTTGTTTCCAAGCAGGAAAGGGTTACATCAAATGCAGAAGCAGTCCAGTAACAGTAACAGTGCTATGACCAGGTATCAATTTGGGCGCTCTCATTTGCCCGACGCAGCTCTTCTTGTTCAGAGGTAAACTCGTCGAGTCCACGCGACTGCATGAGTCAGAACGGTGGAGAATATATATTTGCGTCTTTTACAACAGCAGTTGTTAGTGGGACGGGCGGTGTCGCGTAATCGGAACCCGCGCACTTTTAGGACGTCAGCATCAGGTGGCGCGTGGCTGGAAACTTTTCTCCAGGCTAGCAACGCCCTTACAAACATTTCTTTAGACAGTCTATAGACTGTTCATAGACTTCTGTCTATGAAGCCTATAGACATTCTATGGAGAAATCCTATAGTCTAGTCTATAGGCAATACAAACTCTATAGACTGCCTATAGACAATCTATAGATCATGGTCATACATTTTTAGTAGACATATGTCTCTAGACAGTTTATAGACTGCACAGAATATAGACCGTCCGCGGGCTTTTGTCTAAGAAGTCAAACTTTCTATAGATAATACAAACTGTATTATGCTTTGCACTGTTTGTATTCCAAAACGGCAATACAAACTCTATATACAGTCTATAGAGTTATGACCATACACTTTTAGTAGACTTTTGTCTATAGACAGTTTATAGACTATGAATGGACAAAAGGAAATATCTATTGAAAGGCAATAGAGTCTACAAAAAGTCTATGGACCATTTTTATAAGGGCGTCCTTGGTACAAACAGGTTCTCTACATATACTCGCAGGTTCGAGCACTGCGAGAACATTGTCTGCGTTGCAATACTGCCCTTCTATAGAGTTCGTGATCAAACTGCTGTTGACACTGCGACAAGTCCGCGACTCCAAGTACTATTTATTGTTAGCATATTGCCTTTTACGAGTGTGAATATCATTGTTAATTTTTTTTAAATTCATTTTTAGAGGTTATTTTTCTTCCTCGCCTACAAGTGTTCTCTCTGCAATTTAGTGTTAGCTTTCGACCATTCCGTGTTAGCGTTATACTGACGCGTTGCGCTGCGTAGATATCTGCACAGTTTATAGCGATGGATTTCTTTATCGATTGCTATATCGTGTTGCGCATTATGCGGTGAGTCCTTGCTCGATTTCCCGCCATCTGTGAAACGCAGTAAATACGGCGCTGCTGTCAGGCACCAATTTCTCCTTACGTGATCACGTAAATATCAAATACGCACAATGAAGAACAGTGGTTAAGCATGCGCATTTCGCAAATAAAACAAAGACTCTCGAAATCACTGCGGACGTGATGGAACCGATCAAAAACCGCGGCGAGCACAGTGTATATGGCGTCGTGTTGATAGCATGAATCGACCCGAGTTCTTACAGAGCAGGCGCATTACTTTACGCACATACGCGCGGTTTGTGTACGCGCGTGCGCTCTTTGGGTATAAGGCTGTATGCACGCATGCTACAGGAGAAGTGCTTGTGTGTGGTAAACTCGGTTTACGGGCAAAAATAAAAAGACGAGAAAGATACGGTTATACCGCGACTATACGTCGAACGCGAACCCGTGGGAACCAGCAAATGTGCTCGCGTGATGCGTCGAACTTCACGGAACGGAGGAGGCGGCTCTTGGAAAATGAGGCATCCCACACTGCATGCTGCGCGAGATGGGAAGGAATGGCGCGCGGCGACGGCATACATGTATGAAGCTGCAGGACCGTCGATTCCACCAGCAAGAGTAAAAAGAAGCAACTATATTTGGAAAATGAAAGAAAATAGAAAGAGCGGACCAGACCAGGCCGTTATTTTTGTGTCTACGCTACAAAAGTATACAGTTGACTGAAGTAATGTAGTGAGGAGTGGTGGGGAGATGCCCTTCCGTATAAGTGCATGGTTAAATTGCGTTTGTTACTACCTGTCAGCGGGTGGTGGAACAACTTGCATTTTATAGGCGGGTAAGAGGGGAATACAATCAGGAAGCGGAAGAGAATGTAAGAAAGGAAAGGCGCAGTAACTTTACCCATCAGGCTGGACAGGTGAGCTAGGTCTTGGAGGAATGAATGAAAGAAGTGGAAGAGGGGATGAGCATAACTGGAACAATCAGAGGAAAAATATCGAGATGGAAATCCGATAATTGAAGTAGCTACATTGGACGTCTTTGCCACTTTGGTTAGGAGAGCGGTGGCTTGCTGAGACCACTGATGGGTTGTCACTGCTGTACAGGCGACGACGGCTCGTGTCTGCTGCATTCCGAAGACGTTAACTCTGCTTGTCGACAGCGGCCGTGGTTGCGGACTCGGGGCGGCACTGAGAAGTTTGTCGATGCAAGCCAGCATTGCTTCTGGCAACTCGCCGCATACACGTGCCGACGGCTATAGTGGCAAGGTGGTCTAGAGAAGCATCGGCGCGGGAACGTATACTTGACACCGATTCGACGGATTCAGCCATATGCTCTGACTGGCGCCGTTAGAGAATTGCATTGGCGCTCGCCGGGCTAAACGGGTCGAGGATATTTACTCAGTGAGGATATTTACGGAGCGGACATGAGACTAATTGAATTACTGTAGTACAAGTACACTAATTAAGTTACTGTTGCAGTAATTTATACTGTAATGATTCAATTTCCTCGGTCCGGTAATAGTGATGAAGTGAATTACTTTTGCGCAGTAATTACACAGTAAAAGTAATTACTTTTACGCGTAGTAACAAATGTTGAGCTACAGGTTGCCAAAGTTACCGAATTACTTTACTCAATGTAACATCGGCGTGCTCACTTGTGCTGTAAGAAACCTGTTTGAAATATTTTTGTGCGCACAACTGTGTTCTGTAATAAGCTGTGTACGGCGTTTTTTCGTTCTTCTTTTGTTTTCTTTTTCTTTATTTTTACTGTTTTGAATTGCATCTTTTCGGTTTTTTTTTGCCTTTTGTTTTAACTTTTAGTCCATTTCATAATCCTTCTCTCCGCCCTGCTGCAGCCATTGTAATGATACTTGGGGTCAGTCAAGGTGCCCTTGAGCAACTCTTTCCCCTTGTATCCCCGGCAACCATTGTATCTCCCTGTTTGTGGAAATAAACTCAAACTTTCCAGATTACTTTGTTTGAAATGAATCACTGCTCTTTGTGTCAGCACGCGTTTGATCTCTCGAATGCCGCCCCTTACAAAAATTTTTTTAGACAGTCTTTAGAGTGTCTATAGACTTCTGTCTGTAAAGTCTATAGACTATCTATAGACATATCCTAGAGAACAGTCTATAGGCAATACAAATGCCATAGACAGTCTATAGACAATCTATAGATTTATGGCCATACACTTTTAGTAAGCTTTTGTCTGTAGGCAGTCTATAGACTACGAATAGACAAAAAGCAATATCTATAAGAAGTCAATAGAGCCAATAAGAAGTCTATAGACTGTCTATAGACCATTTTTATAAGAGCGGCCCGGGAGCACCGGAAAGAGGAGTGATGCGCAGAAAGCCTAAAGCTATAGCGTACAAGTGGCGATGAGCACATTGGGGCCAGATATACAACGAAGGGAAAAATACGTAGCTTCTGGCACTGCGCTCGCACGTACATTACACACATACGCACACATGCACAAAGTGCGCGCCCACACACACGCAGACCATAACTTGGATTTTATGAATTCTGAGTTGTAGCCGAGGCTGGAAAAGCTTTTCACCATGCACTATGGGGAGTTGCCTTGAACTGCATAAGCAAAGCGACTTTTCAGCTTGGCCATGGACACCCTTTCTTCCAGAGGGAGTGAGGGGCTTTGAGTCAGCTGCTCCTGCGGTAATTTAAGAAATTCGAAATCCTTATGCGAGCTGCAACTAGCGTGCATGGTGTATGCATCAAAACTAATATTAATTTAAAGGTAAAACACCGCTTTTCGGAAATAATTTTAATTTAATGTCATTTTTACAGTAATCATTAGCGCTGTACTTCATTTACATTTTAGCAATTTACTGGGAAGTAATTACTAATGTAATTTAATTACCTTTCAAAAGCAATTTTGCCGTGTATATGGTACGGAGAAATGTGCATCCTGTTTTACAATATCATATCATGTGGATGTCGGCGCATTTCACCGATCAATGTAGCCTGGTAGGAGCAATGCAGTAAGCGAAGGCAACACCGGTTAGCATAACATGGCTACACTCTTAACTAAGTGCTTAGGAGTCACGTCCGTTCCTCCACTCCTGGTTATTCGAGCCTAGCATGGACCACGACTGGCGCATGCGACAGGACGCTTTAGGTCTGAACACACGAATACCTTCTGCGCTCATCCCGTACGTTTGCAGTTTCCGACCCGTCACATGTATAAAAATCTTGGCCAAAAAATGTTAATATTGGAAAGTTATCAGGTGCTTTTACGAAAATATTAAAGGTAATGGTCCACTCTTCCGATGTATAGCAAAATCTTTTTCCATCGCACGCATCCAGCAGTTTAGGCTGCCATAGAAATAGAAAACCAATGGGTGACGCATTTTACGATAGCAAAAACGGTATCAGCAAAAAAAGGCGAGATATGTGTATATATTGATTGTTATAGTGAAATCCCGCATTATACGAAAAAATTGCATTCATAAACATTTTCCCGTTCAAAAATGCTTTTGTCCAGAGTCGTTGGGAATTCTCTGATCTCGTATGGAGTAGTTTCACTGTTTGCATCATGTCATAACTCGACCAGCCCTTTGTCATACCAGGGGGATCATTGGTCTACGTCACGTATCCACAGCTGCGTTTTACGTCAAGTAAAATGTGTTCGAGCGGTAGCGAAACACAATCCTATATTCTGTATAGTAAGCAGGCAGTCGTGCACACATTGGCGCGACATACACTACATGCTCGTAAAGAACAAGAATAAAATAAACATACAAGGCGGTTTGGGGTTAGCTGAGCGGTGTGCGAGGGAATAATAGGAGGGACCGAAGGGAGGAGATGCGGTCCCCGCAGCTAACAATGGCAGTGGTGAGTTTGCCCGGGAAGGGAAGATCCGGGCTGCGGTTTCCCGCGCTGCCGTCCCTGTCCCCGCACGGGAGCACAAAGGGAGAAGAAACAAAAGGGTCTATGAAGGGGTATAGGGGACGAACAATAGCGTCGGCGGCGTTTGTGTCGCCGAAGCGACGACGAGAAGGACGGATGAGTTGCAGGCGGTATCGCTGTAGCTGCCGCGCTAGAAGCGCCTATTGTTTCCGGAGACATGGTCAGAAAATGTGCACGCGATGGTCTAGGTTAGCGTCCAAGTCTCCGGGAAAGTGTGACGTGAGGCTTTTCGGTGTCCCAGCAGTGAGCGATGTGCGTTTGAAATTCTCAGCTGTCAGCTACTCGTAGACGACAGTCATTAATACACTTTTTCAACTTAAAACAGTGCGCAGGGACAGGACACAGTCAAGAAACACACAGACACAGCATTGACTGACAACTGAGGAATTTACTGCTTTGCTTGCAATAAATACAGAAAGTATCGTCTAAAATACAAAGAAAGCCTTGAAATCGTCATTTTGTCACTTCTGTCGTCATTGCTTGTCCAGATAACCCATTTCTTTTTTCGTCAACGTTAGTGATGGTGTGCTTACGCAGGTGGAACGATTCTTCTGAATGATGAACGCTTCGTATATCTCTCGCATGAGCTTTCGGGGGTATCTTCTCAGAATCTTGCAGCGTCGAAAGTGTGGAATGCATTCGCAGTCCGACACGTGTCCCGCTAGCTTGCTGCCATATCCTTTTTCGATGTTGCCGACGTGTTCCATGAGACGTATGTTGACGCAGCGTCCTGACTGCCCAACATATGACGCCCCGCATGACAAGGGGATCTTATAAACTACATCACTGTCGCATTCGGTGAATTTGTCTTTGTGCTTTGTTTTACAACGTGCTGTTTTTTCAGCGCCTTGGTTGACCATTTTGCACAACTTGGATAATTTGCTGGGCGCATTGAAAACTAAGTCCACTCCAGCTCGCGCCACCACTTTCTTTAGTGCGTGGCTGACACTGTGGACATATGGCATGACGGCTACCTTCCGCTCTACTTTTTGAGGCTTCTTGGGGTTCGGTCGCCGGAACTCTTTCAGTAACTTGAAGCCAAGGCTACAGATGAGGTCGTCCGGGAAACCAGCTTCACGTAACCGTGTCAGCTGTGTCTGGACGCTTTGCTGCTGACGGTGAATGCAGGATCTATTCACGGCACTCCTCAATGCGCCTGTGGCCACAGCTCTTTTTACCAGTTTCGAGTGCGCCGATGAATATGGTAGCAGGCCTTTTTTCGACCGCGGTGCATAACACCAGCACAGATGGGCTTCTTCGACGAATAGTCGTAGATCAAGGAACTGAAGCTGATTCTCCGTCGGTAATTCTTTGGTCAGTTCAAGGTCAGCAAGACCTTCACAGAAGATCTTGAAGATGCCGTCGACAACGTCCTTGTGCTGCTCCTGGTTTGGAAGCTTGTGGATAACAAGGAAGTCGTCCACAAACCGGAATGTCCTCACGACAGTGGTATTAGCCAGAGTTTCTTGTAGTTGACGGTCTCGGCGAGCTAGCAGAAGGTCACTGAGAATTGGTGCAACGCACGAACCAATGCATACGCCTTGCCGTTGGATGTATAGGTCATCATTATGCAAGAGTTCCGGCGACCGAACCCCAAGAAGCCTCAAAAAGTAGAGCGGAAGGTAGCCGTCATGCCATATGTCCACAGTGTCAGCCACGCACTAAAGAAAGTGGTGGCGCGAGCTGGAGTGGACTTAGTTTTCAATGTGCCCAGCAAATTATCCAAGTTGTGCAAAATGGTCAACCAAGGCGCTGAAAAAACAGCACGTTGTAAAACAAAGCACAAAGACAAATTCACCGAATGCGACAGTGATGTAGTTTATAAGATCCCCTTGTCATGCGGGGCGTCATATGTTGGGCAGTCAGGACGCTGCGTCAACATACGTCTCATGGAACACGTCGGCAACATCGAAAAAGGATATGGCAGCAAGCTAGCGGGACACGTGTCGGACTGCGAATGCATTCCACACTTTCGACGCTGCAAGATTCTGAGAAGATACCCCCGAAAGCTCATGCGAGAGATATACGAAGCGTTCATCATTCAGAAGAATCGTTCCACCTGCGTAAGCACACCATCACTAACGTTGACGAAAAAAGAAATGGGTTATCTGGACAAGCAATGACGACAGAAGTGACAAAATGACGATTTCAAGGCTTTCTTTGTATTTTAGACGATACTTTCTGTATTTATTGCAAGCAAAGCAGTAAATTCCTCAGTTGCCAGTCAGTGCTGTGTCTGTGTGTTTCTTGACTGTGTCCTGTCCCTGCGCACTGTTTTAAGTTGAAAAATGAACCAACTGGCCCCGCTACTTCCCATGATGCAATTAATACACTGTTCTCTCTACTCCGAGCCGCAAACATCAAGCATACTATGTGCGCGGTCCCTTTCTTCAAGCGGTACTCAGGACAAATCGAAATTCACCAAGATGGGTAGTTCGGTACTTTGGAATGACAGAACAGATGCATTCACAAAAAACATAGCTAATCATAAAATCTAAAAAGAAGGAAGCATATACGAAAGATTTCGCCACTGAAGGCCGTTTCCACAACTACACTTTGATGAGGTCCGGTGAAATCTCTTTTCTTTTTATCGCAGCAGTGACACAAGTGACGTGAGTATCCGCGACGTATGCGGCAGTGGCGGGATTAAGTTCCCACTGCCGTCGGGTACCCTACCGGTTTATAATGGGGTACAAGCTTCACCTCACCTGGTGCTCGGCTTCACTTGAGTGAAATATTTGAAAATCGGGTCTTCGACCCCACGTTCGGCACGCACGCACGCACGGACACACGCACACACACGCGCACGCACACACACACGCACGCACACGCGCACACATAAACACACACACGCGCGCGCACACACACACACACACACACACACGCACGCACGCACGCACACGCGCACACATAAACACACACACACAAAACACTGTGTCATGGCGCTCTTTGGCCACAGCTGCCCTCGCATCATTAATATCCACCGCAGTCATCATCACATCGATTTGATTTGATTTATTGGGGTTTAACGTCCCAAAGCGACTCAGGCTATGAGGGACGCCGTAGTGAAGGGCTCCGGAAATTTCGACCACCTGTGGTTCTTTAACGTGCACTGACATCGCACAGTACACGGGCCTCTACAGTTTTGTCTCCATAGAAATTGGACCGCCGCGGCCGGGATCGAACCCGCGTCTTTCGGGTCGGCAGCCGAGCGCCATAACCACTGAGCCGCCGAGTTGCTTGCAAATGTTTTCAATGATTAGAAATGATGCTAAGAAGCATTCACACCAAGTATGAGTCTTCAGAACTACGCCAGCAATTTATAATGAATTTTTAAAAACCGTGTTTTTCAAGCTTCGCGGGCGTATTGGCGTCTTCAGAGTATATTCAAATCCAATTGTCTCGCTGATAAATGTTTCTTTTGCTGCCGAAAAAAGTCATCATATCCCGACAGAATTTCTGGCGCGTACAATGATTTCATGGTGTTGTCCTCACTCCTCACTGTCGCTTTAATAGGCGTGGAGTTGTGCTGTGAACGTTGGTAACATTGCGACCACTACGTCGGCCATTAGTTCCGTTTTTTTTTGTCCCAGAGTGTGTATAGCCCAAGCGGATCGAGACGCGTCTCACGCAAGTAAATTACGAGGAGCTGGATTTCGCATCGTCACACCCCACCTTCGGGTCAGGCTGCTATCGCTTCTGCCTGGTTTAATTCATTCATCCTGTATGCGAAATTTCTGTTGGGAATTAACGGCAGAATGCTTTTCACATTTTGGAAGTGTTTATTAACAAGGTTAGTTACGAGCCACAGCCCGGAATCCATCTTGCGTTTCCCTGCTAAGTCTACTTCCCCAAGGTTGCTGGTCGAGTTTCTCGCCAGGGTTGTCAGACGACTAAGCTTTTGCCATGTAAGGTTTTAACCGCATGAAGAAACAAGCGCTGCGTAGTGGGTTGACCAAACAGGTGCAAAAACTCTCTGCGACAACAATTCAACAAGCTTCCTGAACACCTGTCCGAAAGGAAACAGTGCTGCCACTGCTATTGCCTCCAGAACAGCTCAACTTTTCCAACAACTTTTCCCTTTAAAGACTAAAGAACTGCTGTATAATACAAACGTTAGAAGCATACTTGAGTATGCTTGCACAGTCTGGGATCCGAAAACCTTGCTTGACGTTCAAAAGCTAGAAAGAGTTCAGAATTTGGCCGTTCGTTTTGTTTTCAATAACTATGGGCGATATTTTAGTGTAACGAGCGCGAAAAAATCTTTGGGTTGGGACTCACTTCAAAAACGTAGGAAAGTACTGCGTTTAAAATTATTTCATAATATATTTCATTCTAGAACTGGAATAGACAGAACCAAATATATAGCCAACCCTGATTACGTGTCTTTACGTAGAGATCATTCACTTAAAGTTAAAGAATACAGGTGCCGGACTGACCTTTTTAAAATGTCTTTTTTCCCCAAAACGGTTTCGGAATGGAACAAGCTGCCTGAGGAAGTAGTGTCCATATTATCAAATGATTCATTTTCTTCCATGCTGTGACATTTTTTTGTGTATAATAATTCCGTGTTCTTTCTATCTCATTGTTATCTTTTTTTTTTGTAACCACCTGCACGCGGTGGCATTTGTGTACTTTTTCTTCTACCCCCCAACTGTAATGCCAGCCAATGGCGCTGTGGGTATGATGATAAATAAATAAATAAATAAAAAAGAAGCTGGTGACAAGGAAACAACTGGCTACACTGGGCTGTCTAAGCATGCCCTTATTGTTCCACTTGTGCAAGTATCATTTTGTATGGAGTTTACATATATGTCATAAGAGCTGGTATGTTTTCAGCATGGGCTCCGGCACATATCAGTTAAAAAGAAATCCGCTTAGAGCTAATGTCAAGTAAATCTGTGTTAATTTTAACACACTATAGCTTGAATTAGATAGCCGGAACAAATACGTTCTGTATTTAGGAATAGGAGATCTACGATAACATGCGAGTGCAGTGAAGTGTCCCGTCATTGTCTGAGCTGAGCTCGGCCTACGATACGTGCTACGAGCGTTGAGACTCGAAAAAAAACAAGCTGAACAGCGGGCACTTCCGGTGCTAGCGGGAGCACTGACTGACAACATTAGCTAATGTAACCCGGGATGGTTCACGTTAGGACATCCCAATTGGTTGCCGAACTGACTCTCAAATAAGTGAATCAAAGCTTATTGTGTTCGGATGTATGCTTACAGGCTAAAAGCTAGAAAGATCTTAAAGCTTGAAAAGGCATAGTGCACTCTTGAAAAGTCAAACACATGCGATGAGCGGTGCTTCAAACGTTAGTAGAGAGGTTCTCCTCTCTAGCTCTGAACGCGTCACAACGCTATCGAATTCAGCGTATTTCCGGTTCTCGCGTTTCTCGCGCTCGCCTATGTTGCTGAGGCACGCAAGGTGGGCACCGTGCCCACTCCATAGGGGAGCAAATTGGAATTTTCTTCAAATACAGCCCATAGGAAGTCAGCACTGATTCCAAACAACGAAAAAAAAAGGGATGCGCTCACGATCAGCTATGCGTCCTATAGCCGAACTTCGATCGTGGCCTTTCTCTGCGGTAAGTATTTTGTGCGTACGCGTATTGGGTTGCTCCGCGTAGATGCGAGGTCGGACACGTGTGCGCGCTCGAACAATTCTCTTTCGCACGCTGTCGACACAGTAATAATCATCACGCACCAGCATAAATGGCACATATATATAGCGCTCCACAATTTCTGCATGTGTTGCTGCGGTAGTGGGGAAGCAGGGGAAAGCGCCCCGATCCTTTTTCCATCGGTCGCTGCTAGGGTGCTTTCACTGGTGCCTTTACTAAAGCCTTTACCAGCCTCTACACGTAAAACACTGGGCGTATAGTAGATCGCAGAGTGATAAGGGAGCTGCTGGAACGCAACAATAATTTGTGTAAGTGCACCTTAACGTCACTGGATACGGATGTAAATTCGATATTAATTCGGACGATATTAAAAAACACATTACATTATGTTCCACTGAACGCCATCGACTGAAACTTGCAATAAGGCCTTACCTTACGCCCAGGAAAGAATTCATATCGTTTGAATTCGAAATTCTTATCTGTACCGCTTTAAGGGAGTATTTTCTTTAGACCTGCCAGTCTCTGGCCTAAGTTCCTTCAAGGATGCATCCTCTGTAGGACCAGACGGATGACGGGGTACTGGGACACATGCTACCCTGCAAAAAGTAGGGCCTCGCTTGCTCGTTCAGAACCCGGGGCACGAAGCAGCAGCATGCTGTTATTTGAGGCTCTTTTCCTGACCTCTGGTGTGCCACTGGGAGTGAAACTCGCCGAGCACACACCATTAGCGCTCGCGCGCGATCCCGTTCTTCTGTCCTACCCCGTACAACGTCCTGCTCTCATCCATCCAGCAAGCCACACCGCCATCGCCGCGAGAACGTATCCGCGGCCGGCCGGCCAGCACTCTAGCCGCCAGCCACGAGTTATTACCGGGATCTGCGCTCTCCAAGAGAACGAAGGGGGAGACAGGAAGAGAGGGGTGACCGACGTCGGGCTGAAAGAGAAAGAGCAGGGGTGCTTTGCTGGAGGGGACGACGGCGGCACCGCCACGCGGCGCTATCTCTTGCCACGGCCCAGGGGTCACCGCCTGTCAGGGCCGGCTATCTCGTAAATCAAGCGCGTCCCTGCCGACCGGACAGTGGTCAGCGGCGCCGCAGGCTCGGGCTCTGGCTGGACAACGCGCCGGGGTCAGGTTGTGTGAGCAATGGCAGGCGCGATTCGATTACGGACCCCTAAATTGCCGCCGCCGCCACCGTGTGCTGCCTGCCGCTGGCGAAAGTGATCCCAGCGAAAGTGATCCCGAACAGCTATACCGCGTCTCTCCAGAAGGCCCGGCATCTAGCAGCCCTCCCGTTTCCCTTTGTCTCTTTCTCTCTCGTGCAAGCGTGCAGGCGGTAAAGAGCAGCTTTTTGGATTGGCAACCGAACAGTTGTGTGCGTGCGTGCGTGCGTGCGTGCGTGCGTGCGTGTGCGTGTATACCAACGAGAACAACTGTATTCGTTCGCGCGCAGCTCCAAAGGTCAGCGTGTGAGGCAGCATGTTAGGCCGTATCGCGCCGGACGTTGTGGACACTGCGCTCACGGCGACTGGCCATGGAACGCTTGGTGACCCACAGATCTGCGGCAATATATACGGGTATACGTACAGCTGTCTCGTATCTAGCATGCAGCCTGGCGCTCGAAGGAAACTGCGTAGCTTCCCATGCACTCTCTCCCTCTAAATGTAAGTGTATGCGCTATCCTGAAATTTTATAGCATGGGCGCTGTCGTGCTGTACAGGGATGCCGAGCTAAGCGGCATGGAGCACCTCGAGGGCATAACCCGTTGTCTCGGTCCTCGCCACGCTTTGTTCCGGGTGAGAGGACGTGCTTTGGGGTGAAAGACCAGGGGTCTCTGTTCGGAGGAGTGCTTTCCCTGCGATTAACCCTTTCGGATCGTGTTACTCTCGGGGCAGAGATCGAAGTGCGGACAGAGGCCGTGACGCTTGGTTGGTCGGAAATGGGTGGCCACTGTGAGAGAAACACATATCTAATCGACACGAACCCCAGTTTTGCTGCTGACTCTTCGATGGGCCTGCTGAGTCATATCCTTTTATAAAGATAGATAGAAGAAATGCTTTATCCGGAATGAACTGCTTCGACTTAGTCGTGGGCGTAGTACGCAGTCAGCGGAAACTCCAGCGTAAATTCACTAAAAAAAGACGATATTTTGCAGGTGAGGCGCCGAGCGAACAGAATTACGCAAAGCTATGCCCAACCTGTGCCTAGCAAGAACCTGATCCCGAACCTGAGCAGCCGTTCTTAGTGTGCGTCTCTGTGTGTCCTTTGGAGATGAGGGTGAAAAGAGTAGTCATTGTTTGTTGTTATGTGGAGACTTAACAACTTTGGAGCACCTGACAGGCTACTCGAGATGAGAGCGAATTAACATCCAGTGACACACGCTCCTTGGGCTATAGAGCAATGGGAAAAGCCTTCGTCCTCCATTTAAGCTGAGAGTGATAATCATAATGACACACACAGAAAAAAGATGCCCCCGACACACGCATTCACTCATGTTTTTGTTCCCAGCGAGCATATCAGTCTGGTGCTACATATCACTGTAATTTTTTCTCCTTAGGGGAGGGCAAAATTATGGATGCTCTTCGCCTATCAAGCTGTACTTTCAACTGGGGACATGTATGGCTGCTTTACTAGGAGCCACCTGCGGTGTTGTATAGCATACCAGAATAGGAGAGCAAGAAAGAAAGCACTCCATTGCGAGCACAACATTGAGGGTCACTAAGGACAACGCCGAACAATAATTGTTATCATTGAATACTGATTCTTTGTTGTTTGTTGCTTATGGGGTTTAACGTCCCAAAGCGACTCAGGCTATGAGGGACGCCGTAGTGAAGGGCTCCGGAAATCTCGACCACCGGGGTTTCTTTCACGTGCCCTGGCATCGCCCAGTACATGGGCCTCTATCAATTCGCCTCCATTGAAATGCGACCTCTGTGGCCGGGAGCGAACAACGTCTTTCGGGTCAAATGCCGAGCTCCATAACAACTGAACAACCACGGTGGACGCAATAGGCTATGTTTACGTTTGTCCGTCAGCAAAGGGAACCTATATGTATTTGAAAATCTTCCCTCCAGTCGATTCGAACTCGTGACGCCCTTGCCGAAAAGGATGGGTTGCCATCGCTTTGAAGTGCACGGAAGTGTAGCGTGTATAGCCTCTGGGAACGGCGACAAAAAGTCGCTGTCGACGCACGTTATATTACTTGCGAAATCGGCCGGTGATGGCGCCACTTGTGTTTGCTTTTCTGTTTTTTTTTTCGAGTTTATAAAAGCTCCGTTTTCGGTCATAGTGGTCTCTGACCGCTCGGTATTGCTTTCGCGCTATCGTACCACTCAATGGCACGGCTGATAGAAGTTTGCATGCGGCAAGGTAACAGAGCACACTTCTGTCCGAGAAACTTTGTGCGCTACGCGTGAGAGCTGAATAAAACTTCAGAGGGTAACGGATACAGTGGAAAGGAAATCTTCAAATGCATCCTTTTACTTTTTATTTGGCGGCACATCCCGCTCATCATGAGACGACGCATTGATACCTCATCTTAACGTCACCGAGAAGTCTTGGTGTTGTAACGAAACTCTGCCAATCTTCTTTAAATTGCATGACGAGTATAATCAACGAAGGCCACATTCAAGTTACTGCCAACGTCGAATCTCTCCATAAGTGCGTTCCCCTAGCGCATGTTATCTATCAAGAATATAAAGAAAAAGAAAGGATAACTTTAGACTTTCAAAGTCGCCTCTTCTCGTTGCCAGCCTCCGTGAAAAGCGCGAGAATACCCACTGCTCCTCCTCTCCCGCCCCTTTTCTCGCCTCTGTTGTCAACCGTCACACGTCGTCGATGTCGTCGCGCGGGCTGACCTTGGCTCGCACTTCTGATATACGCGGAGGCCTCTACACGCGACAGCCAGGTTGCCCCAAACACAGGCCCGAAGACAAGCACTCTGCTAGCTGCGGCGAATATCTCGGCAAAGATGCATCACTCCCGTCAGCGCGGGAGCGTGAGAAAAGCGTGGAAAAAGCTGGCTCACACCGCCGAATCTCGTGGACAGAAGCCAGGCTTTCGCTGTAAAACGCCTTGTGTGTGTACGTGCCTGCCTTCTAAGCTTCCGTTTCGTTTGTTCTTAGCGAGCGTATTTGCAGGAGACAGCTGCAAGGTGAGGAGAGGTGATAAAGAAGACTAAGAGAAGGCAGTCGGGAGAGGGGAGGGGGAGGGGAGGAAGGAGCTTACTTGAACTGTGTGTCCCTGCCACAACGAATAATCTTATCCCCTTAAAAGGGGGCTCGCTTGCAATCAGCGGCGGTGTAAAAACGGCGAGCGGCGGACGTGACGCCTTATCGCGACAGTGCAAATGAGTCCTCGTTGCGGGGAAGGCGAGGTCGACCCCAGCCTCCGGTACTTTGTCATTTGGCAACCGAGGTGGTGCTGGAGGTGGCGGTGGTTGAAAATGGAACGGGCGTTTTTCCAGTTTTTTTTTTTTCTCTTCGGTACACAGAGATGCGACATTCGCGGGTCCTTCGTTAATCTTAGTCCCAGATATCTTTTTTGTTCTTTGCTTGTTTGCGAAGCCATGGGACATCAAAGGGCCTTTTAATGCTTACGTAACGTGAAGTTAGAGAAGGGGCCCATGTGGATATACTTTTAAAATAACCGGGATTTTAGGAATGTTTAATCTGTTAATATTATTTGCCCACGTGAACAGGTTTCCTGAAATTTCTGGCAGCCTTACGAGATTGGCTGGCCTAAGGCGCTGGCGAGCCTGACGTGTTCGAGTACGAATGAGCAGCAGGTTTCTTCGGTTTGACGTCGCGCAATATGATCAATAATCTTCGCAACAGAATGCGAAACGCGTAGACAATATAATACATAAATACTTAATTGCCGTTACGCGCTCAAGTAACTGATGTTCCAAGCAATGATCACTGACTCATTAGGTGCAGGTTGAAGCAAAAGAAGAGCTTACTTATATATCCTTTCAGTTTACCAATATCCCTCAAGAGAAAAGTATACAATAGATGTATCTTACCGATACTCAGATATGGTGCAGAAACGTGGAGGCTAATGAAGAAAGTCCAGCTTAAGTTAAGGACAACGCAGCGAGCCATTGAAAAAAAAAAATTATAAGTGCAATGTTAAAGGTGCACTGAAGAGGATTCTGAACTTGTCTTTTTGCCGCGGGAACTCGATCTACACGTTCCTAGCATTCTTAGAAACTGCAACTTATTGCCCTGTATGGCCGATTTCCCTAATTAAATCGAATTAACGTCCGGCTCCCGCCCTTTTTTTTTTTTAATTCTGCCTCGTACGATGGGCGGAGTCGACCAACGCGTGAAGTTCCTTTCAGCCAGCTCCGTGGAGGCTTTGCTTTCACTTTATTTTATTTTTTAGGTTTCCATGAATAAATAGTTTCATTCGCAGATAATATAGCCGCAAAATAAGCCCGCAGAAATAAAAATACGCGCGGTCTATTTTGCTACTACGGACTACTACGTATTACTCCGCCAATGGCAGAGCGGCAAGCCGCCACGGGACTGGGTGAAAGGCACTCCACGCGTTGGTCGACTCCGCCCACCGTACGAGGCAGAATTTAAAAAAAGGGCGGGAGCCGGACGTTAATTCGATTTAATTAGGGAAATTGGCCACACAGGGCAATAAGTCGCAGTTTCTAAGAATGCTAGGAACGTGTAGATCGAGTTCCCGCGGCAAAAAGACAAGTTCAGATTCCTCTTCAGTGCACCTTTAAGAGACCGGAAGCGGGCGGAGTGGGTGAGTGAACAAACACGGGTTAATGACATCCTACTCGAAACCAAGAAGAAGAAATGGTCGGTCGGTCGGTTTATGGGGTTTAACGTCCCAAAGCGACTAAGGCTATGAGAGACGCCGTAGTGGAGGGCTCCGGAAATTTCGACAATCTGGGGTTCTTCAACGTGCACTGACGTCGCACAGTAGACGGGCCTCTAAAATTTCTCCTCCAAAGAAGTTCAACCGCCGCGGCCGGTATCGAACCCGCGTCTTTCGGGTCTGCAGCCGAGCACCATAACCACTCAGCCACCGCGGCGGCTTAAGAGGAAGAAATGGTCTTGGGCAGGGCATGTAATGCGACGGCAAGATAACCGCTGGTCCTTAAAGGGGTAGAGACACCAAATTTTTGTGTTGTATCTCTGGGTTGTAAATAATGCGTAGCGATTCAATGAGCATGGAACACCATCTTAGAAGCATGAACTCGCATTATATAATTAATAATCGTATTATTTGTACCCAGCAGTTTCGGTTTCGGTTCGTAGTTGCCAGGTTTTGCCAGGCTCTTTCATGACGTCAAAAATCAGACAATGCGTTGTCACGTGGGTCCGGAAAGCCGTGACGTCGTGTAGGCATGTCGTCTGCTTGACACGCACGTGGTGCGCGTAAACACGGAGAGCCGGGCGGAGGGCAAGTCGAACAGCTCCGAGTCGGAAAGGAGTTTTATTTCGGTGAAGACACCGATTATGAGAAATCGCGGGATGACGCAGACGAGGAAGAAGACGCCGCGGTTCGAACCCCGACAACCACTTCATTTTTGATCCGCTGGCCAGCGATTCCGAAGAGGAGGCAGGCGTCAGGCCCGACGCAGCTCAGATCGTGCCAGCGAACGCCGAGCGTGTAGGCAACGTCAAATGGTAAAGGCGCGTTCACACTACGCCGACGATCGGCCGATTTCAGTCTGGCGATGGTCGGCGGCAGCGATTTTCGTGCCGTCGGCGCGTCTGTCACACTGCGCAGACGCCGACCGAGCACCGGTCGTCGCCTGACGAGCGCATCGCCGTCGCGTCGCCGAGATAGCAGCCGTCGGCCGACCCGTGTGTCACACTCTGCCGACAACAGCGCCTACCTCACGCCGACGTTGTCCCATCCCGACAGCTCGACGCTGCTTCTTCGTGCGCGCTGCTCGTCTGCTAGCTCCGTTGATGAAGGCGTCGTGGAAATCGAACTTATCTTCTATTATGGGACGAGTTCGCACTAAAGCGATGTGAAGAGTAGGCCTTTTATTATAGCTCAGTCGACTTCCAAAGCGCCGTCAACTGCGGAAGCCAGACACATAGGCCTAGCGATGACTAGGGCAGCCTGGGACCAGCGCGCAGTTCAGGCGCGTTCACACTAGGCTGACGGGACCCCGAGGTCGACGCGACAGCGACGCCGACGGTCGCGTCGGACAACCTGGTCGTTCCCCGACTAGCCAGTCACACTGCACCGACGACGACGACGACGCCCCAACGACCAAGCGTCGTCCTAGTGTGACAACGCCGCCGACCAAAACGAGACCAGTTGGCCGACGTGCCTTGGGCATATCGGTGGCAGAGCGAAAACATTCGCCGACCAAAAACAAGTAGCGAGCTCAGAGCGCGAAGTGCAATCATTATTTAGACAAATAATGCACGCGCAGCAACATTCATCAAGCCATATGGCCACTTGGCCGACGCGCCGCACTGATCGTCGCTTGCGAACTGCCGCCCCACTGCAAGCAGGGACACGGAGCGGTGAGCATCGCTGCGCCGCTCTACCCAAGCTCCGCCCGCAACCGGTGTCGCACTTCGCCGCCGTACAGCAGTCCCTCAGAAAGACTGCTCGAGCAGCGACAAAGCATGCCTGCTTATGTTTCGAGCTTTCGGCAACGGCATCGCTCGCGGGCGCTCCGGGCGACGAGCTCTTCTGCTGCCTGGTTGCCGTGGTCGTCGCTAGGCCTATAGCCCCTTCCGCATCGAAGTCGCAGCGGCCGGCGCTTCGGAAGTCGCCTGCGCTATAATAAAAGGCCTACTCTACACATCGCTTTACTGTCAACAGCATCATCTCACAATAAAATAATAGTATGGTAAATCTCCACGACGTCTTCAGCAGCGAAGCGAGCGGGCGCCAGGCGAGCCGGACCGCAACGTCGGGCCAGCGGCAGCTGCGAGGCGGTTGTGGCAAAAAGTTTGCTCGTATCGCAGTCGTTACCTTTGCCAGCAGCTCAGTATTCGTCAGCGATCCTAAAAAATGACACATTTTTCACATTTCTTATCCCAGGGTTTATTATTTACGTCAAGTCACACTTTAGCTCCTTTTTATCACGCCGGCAGACGGGATCCAGGCTGGCCGGCATGCTCGGCGTACTTCACGATCGCACAAGAAAATACATAACATCCATGATACTAGAGAATGCTTCCTACATTAGAGCACAGGCAATATGCCTCTGCAAAAGTGGATCTTTCGACAACGACATCGCCTGCGGCAACGCCGGGCGTAAAGCACCAACGCACTCGCGAGCGTGCAGAAAAAAAAAAAAAAAACGTGAGCACTCGTAACCAAGGTTGCTAGGCCGCGAAACCGCAAAACTTGGTCCCGTACGTCAGAAAACTGTGCAATGACGTAGGAAATACTTGCTTGTGTTTTCTTCTCTGTTCCTACGTCACATTGATGCACTAGCGATGGCTCAGACTTCAAGAGTGAGCATTTTCACAAACTTTAAAATGAAATTAAAATATGTTCTAGACCTCCCTTAAATTTAATACTTCGCTCTTATGGTCCTCACATACAAAGGAAACGTATGGCAGTCTTTTGTACAACCTTGGAATTTGATGTCTCTACCCCTTTAAGGGTAACGGAGTGGATTCCAAGAGAGGGCAGGTGTAGCAGGGGGTGGCAGAAAGTTAGGTGGGCGGATGAGATTAAGAAGTTTGCGGGGATACGGCGGCCGCAACTGGCAAAGGACAGGGTTAATTTGAGAGACATGGGAGAGGACTTTGCCCTGCAGCGGCGTAGTAAGGTTGATGATGATGATGATGATGACTACGAACGATGCCATCTTTAGGCAGAACAATTCGGAGTGCGCAGCTGCTAGCTAGCGCACGTATAGTTATAAGCCCCGAACAAGGTGCTATAGCGTTTTCATTAGGTGTAAATTTGCTTCAAACCAACATCTGGCATCTAAAGGAAACCCATGCCTCCCTCCCTCGACTGAGATTACCATGCCACCGACAAGTTGGGCAGTGCCTTTCAGCGCCTTCGCAAGTACAAAACCAGATTAAGGTGAGATGTAGAGGGAACTCTATGAGAGAATTCTGTCGTCGAGGTTGGTCCTACGCGAAAAGCACAAGCTCAGTGCTTCTAAATACCTGACCCCTATATAGGCAGACTTAGGGTTCTGAACCATTGTCGCTAACTGAATTAAATTCTTGCTTCGCTTCTGTGGTCGCGAATAATCGCAGTCTTGCATCTTAAAAAAAAATAGCAGGTCAAACGTAGAACCCGTGAATCCTATCTCGCTTTTCAATCCGCTCTGGGCGGGTTGTTTACAACCTGCCACCCACGGGCGCCGCGACTCTTTCGTAACCGGCTCTTGGTACCGGCACCCCACAACTGAGATATCGCGAGAAATATGCGCGCGCGCGCCTCACACTTCCTCGCGGAATGTACGGCAGCACCACGCACGATGCTTCGTGTGCACACAAACACCGTGACACACACCTTGGATCAGATGCGCCGGGTGAACCCTGGCACGCCACAAAATTAAGGGGGTCATCGAAACCAGAGGCACGGGCACAGGAGGTGCGATAAGGAAGGGAAGAAGCGACGACGACCTGCTATCTCTTCTCTAATTCATACCGTGCGCCACCACTACCATGCAGAATCCAACGCCGCAGTCGTCGCGCTGCGAGCTACGACCCAACAGCGCGCTGTCGGACACATTTTGAGTCGCTATCTACGCATATAGCGTATAGCGACTTCGCTCTGGGAGATACCCTGCCGAGAAATACAGTCAGCGCGCGCGCGCCCTCAAGCGTTCAACGTTGTAGTCTCGGCCACGGAGCTCCGATCGCGGTGAGAGATAAAAGGAGAGCTGCAGATTTATTCCGCTGGACTTTACAGGCGTTCGGCCGATGAGACCCTCTCCTCCCCCAGCCCTTACCCCGACGAGTCATCAGATGTACGCAGGCAGAAGGGAGGAAGTATATCGTATAGCTGGAGGGACACTGCGGCTCTCCTAAAGGCAGGCTTCAAGGTTTGTTATACGCTCATAGAGGGATGCTCTAAGACTAAACACACACTTAAGAGGACAGCACATCAGCTCGCACAGGACAGCACCGAAGGGAAAAAGAGCATGTGTGCAAGAAGCGTCAGCGGTCGAGAGCGAGTGTTGTTTTTACTAAAGAGACACGTCCTGAAAAAGGAGTTCTATTTTTTTTTTCTCTCCTCTGTATACGGGTGTTCGTCGTCGCCGTAACGAACAGAAAGAAGTCGCTTTTGAGAGCCCGAGAGATTCGCATCTACACCGATGTCCTTCCACTTCGATTCCACCATTTCTTTTCCTTTTTCATTCTTGTCCAGCGGGCTTACTCTCGAAGCCAGAGTTTTTTCAAGCACACGCAAGACAAAAAAAAAATAAATAAAGACGGCCGTTATCGCGGTTTCTTTCATTAGCGATCTTTTTTTTCTCTGCTGCTTCTTCGTCGGCGGCGGCATTTCCGTGGCGAGAAGAGATATGCTCGGTATTTATGCTCTCGCGGCGATCTCGATGATGCGGCTCTGAACAGCCTGAAGAGCTATACAGCTGCAGCAGCACGGGCGACAAGGCGGCAACCCTTAAGAGCGAAGAGCTCTAACATCGGCACTGTTAATTTCTTCGCTTTTTTTTTGTTTTGTTTTTCAAATGTCTTCGCTTAGCGCTTTAGCTGTCTTTTTTTGTTTGCTTCTTACGCGTCCGCCCGGTTTTTAACAGCGCCGAGACGCCGGTTCGTCACCCCAGTTTACGATCTTGACTTTGAGAGGCTGTAAATTCTGAGGCCAGGGTGGAAGCAGCGTGCGGATTCGAAGAGCAAAGGGAGATCACGTTTCGGTGCTGCGCGCGTTGCCACGGGTGCGCAGACACTGCTGGGGTCAGTACCGGACCTTTGACATTTCCCCGTGCCGATGGTTCCAGTGAGTGGGCACCGACACGACCTTAACGTTCGGTCTTTCGTCGCTGTGGAGGTCATTTTGACGCCGCGTTTACCGGGGAGGTGACGGCGCCGCTATGATGATGTCGATGAAGAAGTAGCTTATTGAGGACGATGAAAATGCATCTATTACAACTCTATGGACACAGGGACTCCCATGTTGATCGGGTGCACTACGCCGGAACCATAGGTTTCGATCATGTTTTGAACCATGCACGGGAATCAAGGTGATTTATTTCGCATGGGCATGGGCTGAGCTGACGTGGTGTGAAATAAAGAATTAACGGCGCGAAATGGTTAGGACACCAGGGAGACACATACACGACACTTAGAAGCGCTTCTAAGTGTCGTGTATGTGTCTCCGTGGGGACCGAACCCTTTCGCGCAGTTAATTCTTTATTTCAGAAATGAACCAACTATCCCGGCAAATCCTTTTTGCAATATGGTGTGAAAGACCATTTAAGAATTGTCTCTGGACAGTCTTTATGCTGAGTATTGTAATTAATTATTCGTACGGGTTGTGGGAAATAATAAAGGCTTCGAAAGAGACTTTTTTCAAAGCTTCTGTACACTTGAGGGTACTGAAAGGTTGTCCGATTATACTGTGAGCGCTTTCAAGGCAGCATATATAAGTCTAGGAACTAGTTGTAGACCTCGACAGAGAAGGCCTATGAACATTGTATGTAAAATTCAATGGACAGTGTATGAACCGACGGTGTTGTGATCTTGAAGACTTTTAAATGCGAACTGTCTGTATGAAGGCATCTGTCTCACACTGCTTCCACGTCCAACTCCGCTCAGTAGTTCATTGCTTAGATAGCGACCTTTGAATTAAAGGTAATGTGATAAGCTCCAAAAAAAAAAGAAGGGGGGGGGGGGGGTAGAGAGGGAGCGTCCGATTGGACTGCTTGTTAGCTGGCAATTCAGTAGACATGTCTCTCGACCAGCTGTAAGTACAAATCTCTAGAGGACAGTTCAGTGTTTGGATAGGGACGTTCCACCTGAACACACCAGAAGCTATATTGCCGAAATGAAAACAAAAAATAATAAAAGCAGCCGATAATAGACTGGTCGTTAACTGGCCGCTAACTTCGCCAGTCAAAAACCTTGATGCAGCCAGCCGATGACCTCTTGTTTCAGTGATTCCGTGTGTTCATTGTTAATTTTATTTATTATTTCCTCATATACGGCGAAGTATGTGCACTCCAGCACGACCACAGACAAGACCGATAAAGACCTATCGTCACCAGTCTTGCCAGTGCACAGGAAAACACACACGATCCCTATTTAGCTTCACCACCGCGCGTCCGTTTACTTAGCCCTGATTTAGAGGGGTCCAAGAAATGACGCTGAAAGGCTAAAGCCACATCGTGCATTTGTCCGACCCCCAAACGTTGTATCAGCAAGGCCATGTACACTTGAGAATCCAAGCAGCAATGTTTCATGACAACGACAGAACACGTGCACAACGCTGGCGATGCACACTCCACGAGGTGGTCGTCCGATTGCACAGCAGCGACTGACCAAACGCAGGTAAATGCCATCTCTGTCGTTCCAGCGTTGTCTTCGCGAACAGGGCGATAAAGGGCAGCAACAAAAACAATAGTTCAAGAATCCCAGCCGGAGACATGCACCTTGTTTATCAAAGCGGCATTTATTTACCGACGGATAATAGAAGCCGCCGCGGCGGGTAAAACAAACAGACGCGACGGAAGCGGCGAAAGGTATACATAAGGCTTTCAATGCGATTAACACCCTATCAATTCAAAGACCGGACATTGACTCGAAAGTTAGCGTGTTTATTAGAGGGAGCGAGAGAGGCCCGCGTTTCGGTCGCCGATTCGGAAGAGATTGCAAGGGCGTAAAAGAACTTTGCGATAATATGAGAGACGGTCGGGTGAAGCGGAGCGAAGTCGTTTCGATGGAGAGATGAAAGGCGCTTCCCTTTGATGAAACCTCCGGCCGTCCGCGCGGTTGGACTGGAGAACACGTGTGGCTCGTTATATGCCGTGCGCTATCCAAATCCCGCAGATAAGCCGCAGCCATAACTCTTCTTCCGGATAGATTAAGGCGACAGTTTACGACTTGCCTCTCCCAGGGAGTATCTCCCGCGGTGGTCAGCAGAGTGGCGAAATCAGCGGCAGGACCGAAGAGCCAGGAGATGAGGTGTTTGTGTATAAGAACCGCATGCATCTGTCGAGAAGAGTTTCGATGAGGTTTAAGAGGTATGCACAGCGTTAGTTTTATATGCCATGCGTTCTCGGTCCCTGTCTGTGTGTGGGTAGGCAGTAAAGTCGCAAGTCGACTCGAAATTCGATGTCCCGACGGGGGCTATATATATAGCATCACTGAAGAATGAGCAGACCCTTACAAAAATTTCTACCCAGTTTTAATTAAATACTTATTGACTCTCGGCAATAAATTGTATTGTGGTTTAATTGAGAGCTTATAGACTTTTTTTGTCGAGTTTCAATTTAAAATTGGCCACCGTATTCCAATTGACTGTTTATTAACTTAACTCGATAGATCCAAATTGAGATTTTATTGACTGGCAATACATATTTAACTGACTGTTTATATACCTGCAGTTCACATTTAATTGCATGTCAATTAACACTGAATTCATATTAAGTTAACATTTAATTGCCAGTTTATTATGAACTCTTTTGTGGTTTAATTGACAGTTTATAGACTTTTTTGTGTTGAGTTTCAATTTAAAATTGGCCACCGTATTCCAATTGGCAGTTTATTAATTTAACTCAATAGATCTAAATAGAGATTTTATTGACTGGCAATACATATTTAACTGACTCTTTATAAACCTGCAGTTCACATTTAATTGCCAGTTTATTACTTGGCATTTTTATTTAATTGACCTGCAGTTCACATTTAACTGAGTGTTTATTAAAAGATCTAAATACATCCAGTCGAAAGTTTACTGGTTGTTTATTACCTTGCCACAGTGTTCCGAGCTACATAGTGCATCCGCTATGTGCGTGTGGTGATCTCAAAATCACAACACTGCGATACACTCGCACAAAAGAAAATTGGCGAATTACCCTTCCTGGTGTTTCGAGACCAGATTTTCAGAAATGAGTTCTGTGACATGGCATAGTGTGTTCTCATCTGGTGTGACTCAGCCGGCTGATACCAGCTCTGGTGTGCTTTGGTTTACTGTTTCCTGGTGCGGTTGGTGTAGCATTCCGGGATGATGATGTCAAAGGAAGGGTGAACCATCCAGAAACAAATTTGTTACCTAACATGTCTTCATAGTGATGCTCAATGTTTGGACATACTATCGTGAGCAAAATTAAGAAACCAATGCAAGTGCATGCTGAAACGTGCCATATTGCATATGGGCATCGGTCTCGACAACAGGATTGCTTCGTCAGGCGGCGCTCACATGCAGTTTGGTAAAATTCGGCAAGAACTCACAGGGGTCTCTCAAATTTGAGCACGGTAGTATGTACGTAGCAGCATGCAAATAAGTATTACATGATTCATGTTCTTGAGAAGCACGAAGAGCAAGTATGTATTGAAAGAACAAAAAAAAATGCTCACATTTGCCTAAGAGCAACCTTAGCTTTATTAGTAGACAAAAGCAGCGAATGAGTCGCACTGGAGGCCCCTCGCGTCATAGCGTGCATCTTTTCCGAGAAAGTCGAATATCTTTCATTGCCTTGATGGCAGCTTGAATCCATTTGTGTGTAGCGACAGTGCCTGAAGATTAAGGGAGAAAAATTATATATTTATTATGATATACACTGCTACAATGATCCCATTGCAAAGACAACTAGCAAATGCTGCTATTTGCATTAAAGGAGGATGGCTAATGTGACAGCACCCATGAATGCCAACACTGAATCAGATCTCTTAGGCCTCAACACTTTTAAAATACCGAGCTTCACAGCACATGGCTGCCAAATACCAACAGCCTTATTTCTAAAGCATGACAGCTGAGCATTCATGAAAATTTGTTAACTCCTGGCTAGTTTTTCTGCTCATGCACTGCCCCATTGGTCTCAGAACCACGCCATTTAAGCTATTTATACTGTCCCTCACATGAGCTACAAACTATGCCCATCAATTAACCTCTTCTACACAAACCTTCACATGATGACATACCTACAGTGAATTGGTCACTAGCTTCCATCCCATACATTTGTTATTACCCGTTGTTTTGTGCTTCCTAATAAACCACTAACAAATCCTGAGTTGCAATTCTCGAATACACTGACGGAGTGAATATATACTTCTGTGCTAAATCCAGCTAAAACCAGTAATCACCTGTGAGTGCATCCATTTTCACTTGCGTGAGTGTCTTCTGTAGAGCCTTTTCCTTGCCTTCCAATATCCTTCTCCTGAGCAGCTGCCAATGAAGCTACGCTGTACCACTGCTTCTCTTCACCACACAGTTGTGGTGGCCCGCTTCAGAAATACTGCATCCTTCTGGATTCCGTCCAGAGTTTGTACACAGCCTTTTCAATCTCGAAGCAATAAATGAATGCACCTGCAGGAAACAGAACACAGGAATAAAATTTCTATGCTATAGTCACAGCCAGGAATGAGGCGTTAATTGCGGGTTTAACGTCAAAGCGACTCAGGCTTTGAGGAACACCGCAGTGAAGGGCTCCAGAAATTTTGGCCACCTCGGGTTCTTTAATGTGCACATACATCGCAGAGTACACGGGCCTCTAGATTTTGCCTCCATCGACATTACACCGGCGCGGCCAAGATCGAATTGCATTTGTTGATTGCATAGTGTCACATGGTAATATGCTTTCATGCCTGTTGAAGCATGCAAGTCAGAAATCATGTAGTTGTTTAAAATAAACACAAAACTTACACCCTCACAATGATGGTGTCATGCAATAGTAGTAGGTTCCGATGTAAGAAAGAAGTGAAAACGGTAATTGTGTACTTTGCCTTTTTATAACGTTAACTGCACAAATCATTTAGGAAAATGATTTCATGCTGATGAAAATCACAGATTAGTGTGTGTAATAGCAAATATTCAAAAATAAAAATAGTATGCAACAGTAGGAGCACTGCCTGTATATCACACAAGAGGCTGGGCTTGCTAAGAGCAATTCTGTAATTCCAGCTTTTCCACATGCCCTTGACACAACACTGAAATGTGCAATACCTAAAAAATTTAAATGTGATAAAGAAGGAAGTGTAACACACACTGACGACTCACTAGTAGACAGAGGAAGTAGAAATAGTAATGCAATAACCAGCACTAAAACGCACTAGCCTTCATAACAAAACATGATGCAATTAGTCACATCAAGATGCAGAGCCATGCCAGACAAGCCAGTTTCTTAGAATGGCAAAAGCACCACTACACTCTAGTATTTCCAAAAAGGTGCGCATGTTACAAGCCAAGTGCTTCTTTATTGCTATGCTATTTTTCACTATGACCATTGCTGCTAAGTGCATGAGAAAAAGAGGGTAACATTTCGCATTTTACCTCTTTGTTGTTTGGTTTGCTTTTCTTTGTACTTGGCTCCTTTCTATTTCTGAGTATATACAGTGCAACCCATATAATGTGGAAAACTGATAATGTAAACAGTTGTTAGTGCAGCATGCATTCATGTCTTATATCCTATTCTTTTCGAGTTGTTTAGCCATGCCATCAGGTAGCAAGCCAAAAATCTGAGTCAACCAGGTCGCTACAATCTCCTAGACAAATATATGTGAATTAGAGCAAGTATACTCACCGAAATGGCAAAAATCTTAAGGTTTACAGTTAAATTACTATTAATGCCTTTCATATTTTGCTCCTCAAGTGAAATCAGATGCCTTCGCTGGAAAGGTCTCTGAGGATCAATAACTTTGTGTGGGCTAGTCGGTTAAGCATCATTGTAAGAGGCAGCGCAAAAGAAACCAGGATGAAAGGGAAGACACATACCACAGGACGAGCGCTGAACTACCAACTGGTAGTTGGACGAGTGCTGAACTACCAGTTGGTACTTCAGAGCTCGTCCTTTGGTATACGTGTCTTCCCTTTCATCCTGGTTTCTTTTGCGCAGCCTCTTACAATGGGTCTCTGAGGAGTGTCATGTGACACTGGCGTTACAGTAGAAGAATGAAAGTTATCCTACTGCTACAACTGTTGAGGAGTGCTATGTGACACAGGTATTACAGTAGAAGGATAACAAGGCTGTCCTCCTGCTGTAATATCGCCATAAAATGCTGCTCTGTAGCCCGGCACTTCAAATCCAGAATCAAAGTTGCAGTATTTGATGACGCCTTATTGAGAAGGAACACACATATACTATTTCAAAGGCAAATGCCAACATATGCCGTCAACACTGGTTCAAAGCACACTGGTGCAACACACTGATCTCAACACAGAGTTCTAGAAAAACGCACTTTAGAAAACTCAGTACTTACATGTGTTCTGCAATACACGTTTAACGGGCCCAGACAAGGAAGACAGCCCCACAGTTGGACAGCGGAGACATCCTTTTCAGTGACAGCTCTTTTCAGACCTCTTCACCATTGGACAGCAGGCACTTCACCTGCATAACATCATAATTTGAATTTCACCTGTGCAATCTATGGAAGATGACGTACCCACAATGACTGTGTTAATGGGTAAGAATTCGTACTGCCAGTTTCACACAAACACAAAGCAAAGTTTAAACAGACAAAAGTTATCTTGCTCACACTTGAATCCACAATAAGCTCTGCACTGTTTAGGGTTCTTCAGAAATAATTAATCTGAAAGGGCTGTTAGAAAAGGCTGCAAAGTGCTCGAGCCTATTTTTGGACTGGTTATTCTTCAACATCTAACAATGATTTTTCTTCACGGTCGCCTGCCACTAAAAGCACTTTACGGCTACACTAATGATCGAACAGGCAGTTTTCTCATTGGGGAAGCCGCATCACTCCTTCCTCTATTTACGCGAATACGCGTTCATAGAGCCTGTTACTGGATGTGGCTTTTTGAGCTTGTAAGACACCACTGCAAGGCGATTGCACCGACAGTTCAGCCTTGGAGGACGACGTATTCAGTCTGCCTTTGACTCCAACGCGATTAACCGCCCGCCACAGTGGCCAGTAGCGCGTATCGCTTGGTTTGGTTTGGTTTATTGGGGTTTAACGTCCCGAACTATAAGGGACGCCGTAGTGAAGGGCTCCGGAAATTTCGACCACCTGGGGTCTTTAACGTGCCCTGACATCGCACAGTACACAGGCCTCTAGAATTCGCCTCCATCAAAATTCGGCCGCCGCGGCCGGTATCGAACCCGCGTCTATCGGGTCTGGCAGCCGAGCGCCGCAACCACTGAGCCACCGCGGCGGGTCTGGTGCCGCACAGTCCGCTGCAGCGAACACGACTCGATGTCGTATCGAGCAGAGTATATCAAATGCCGAGCCCTGACGCGTACTCGCGTAGCGCAGTATGCAGCGCCAGAGACCGAATGACGCGCACTATGGGCCACCACCGAGGCGGGCAGCTATGGGTTAGCTGCGTCGAATGCAGAGCGAACACAGCATACCCCTAGAGCTCGACAGCAGGTTTAATCGTCTCGCATAGGTGTGTTCAAAGCTTACGAAGCCACTTCAAGAAATTGTATCGACGCGTGTACGCGCAGCACATAATGCAAAGCTAAACAGGTCAAGTTGCGTGCACTATCGTCAAACCGCTGCGAGCGGATAGCGACGAAAAACATGCGTGCAGGCAGCAGTGCACAACCACGTTGAACAATGATTTTAGCTTATTTTCACGGCGTTCGCGTCGCAACGGATACACTGTGAACACAGACAGGCCAGCTAGTTATAGTGACTCAATGTAGAGTGCATTTTGCCACCGCAGAAATAACCGTGCACAATGGCGGCAGCGCCTCATCTCTTCCGTTTCTTCTCGCCTTAGTGCTAGGTGGTTAATTTGCGTGGTGGCAAATTGCGCGCATTCCTGCGCATTATTACAGGTCTTGCCTGAAAACGAAGACTCGACGCCTTCCAGTAACCGCTTTCTTCTTTTGTAAGGCGGTTCCGGTAGATAAAAGACGCAGCAGCTTCCATCGTTGAAGTCCAACATGCTGTCATGACGAAAAGCCAGCAGGGTTCCCGGCGCGGTCGCTTTTTCACGAAGCACACGAAGGGCTGGAAATTGTACTGCCAGCGGTGCCAAAAGCTACGATCACAAGTCAAACCAAACACGAGTTTGAAGCAGCGATTTTGAAATAAATACAACACAAAACATGCCCCAACGAGCGAGCGGCGAGCACAAACGGCAGCACGCCGGAACGACCCACGTGGTCGCGTGGTGCCCGGATGTGTTCGTCTTGTCACGTGACCTGCCAGCCTGCGCGCTCGATTTGAACGGCGTTAGCAAGTCCGCGGCGCGGGCGCAAAGTACAGGGTCTGTCAAAAGTTCCCAGGCCACATGGTCCGCTTTTCATCGGTATATCCTGGTACCTAAGATTCTGATAGAGCTATCGAGGTTCTGAGATGGTAGAACGATCCTTCTTCTATTCTCTACAGATATTTTGAGCTTCTAGGGTATCTCAACAGCACGACTATGCTGCTCAAAAGCAAACCCTCTGGCCTTGGAACTTTTGACGGACCCTGTACATATGCTGTATATTGGTTTCTCAATAGGTGTGTTGAATACTGGTCTCACGAGGCATTTCAACAGCCTGTATGCTTATACTCTATGGTCCAATCAAGATGATGCCATTTTATTTCATGCGTTTGCCTCCTTTTTGTTGTAATAGTCTTTAGTTACCCTCGTGTACATACGTGTGAATGCTCCCTTTGTGAGCAAATGTGTACGGCCCCTTATAACCCACACCTGTAAAAATCCCCAATTGGATTGACATCTTCAATCGTAATAAATATCAGGTTTTTCAGGGAAGACTCGAAAATTTTCAAAAATAGGCTTTTTGGGGTAAAAATATGGCTTTTGCGGCACATTATTACCAGTATCGCTGGACACCGGGAAGCCGGTTAATTGTCTTAGGTAGTAAGCTGGTAAACTAATTTCTAACTTTTTAACTATCAGAGATAGGCAATTCGTTGCAATTAGAGATTTGTAGCCGGTCGTTAGTAGTAGCCATATCAGTTTTTAGAATTTCTAAAACGCGATTACACTCGCTGCTGTGGCTCGACAAAATTTGGCTGCATCGTGCGAAAATACATTCGGTTTCGAAAGCATGCAGGCAAAGCAAGCCCTCCAGTGCATGTAACTAGTCGAAAAAGCCAAATTTTGTCGAGCCGCAGCCCCAAGGGTAATCGCGTTTTCCAAATTCTAAAATCTGATACGGCTATTACGACCAGCTACAAATCTCTGATTGCAACTAGGCGCCTAACTCTACTGATTAAAAAGTTATTTATTAAAAATTAGTAAACCAGCTTACTGAAGACAATTTACCGGCTTTCTGTTGTCCGCCAACACTGGTGATAGCACAAACCATATTTTTACCCCAAAAAGCCTATTTTTGAAAATTTTTGAAGGTGATTGCTGAAACGCCCGGTATTCAGGTAATGCTGCCTCCGCACCATTATGCTGTCACATTTATGAATCAGTAACTCAAGTGAGCTCTCCCTTACATTGTGCAATTTAATTCCAACCTAAGGATAGTTTCATACCACATTTCTCACTTGGTACCAAAAAAGAATACTGTGTTCACTTGTACGTTAAATTTTACACTGCGAAGCGACCTCATGAGCAGTGTTTTTCCGAGTCACAACCTACAACCATACTTCAACATCATGACCTCTCCCATAGCAGATATAATATGAATAAAGGCTGTTCAGCTGAAATGGGAATCGTTTGAGCTGTTGTTGCGGTTGGTTCTAAAATTTGTGAGAAATCTGTTGTAAATTTAATTTTTGTTGCTAAAGTTTTAATTGACTTGTAGTCAATTAAATTTATATTGGGTCATATCAGTCAATAACATATTGACTTTTTAATGAGTCGTGAGAAATGGGCTGTAAATGGAATTTTTGTTGCTTGAGTTTTAATTCACTTGAAGTCAATTAAATTTATATTGGGTCATATCAGTCAAGAACTTATTGACTTTTTAATGACATAGTGAGAAATCGATGTAAATTGATTTTTTGTTGCTTGAGTTTTAATTCACTTGTGTTTAATTAAATTTATATTGGGTCATATAAGTCAAGAACTTATTGACTTTTTAATGACATAGTGAGAAATCGATGTAAATTGATTTTTTGTTGCTTGAGTTTTAATTCACTTGTAGTCAATTAAATTTATATTGGGTCATACCAGTCAAGAACATATTGACTTTTTATAGACCAAAGTCATTAGGATTTGAGTATTAATAGACTTTTTATTGACTCAATAAATACTCTATAAACAGTTAATTGCATCTCAATGTTCATTTTTGTAAGGGGATAGCTTTACATCATAAATGGATTCGCTTTGTTTTTTTTTCTATATCTGGTTAAAATTTCGGACTTCAACTTCGGCGATGGGTCAACGGCGTCCGCTCGATAACGTAAGGGATAAAGGTATAGCGACGTCCGTATTTCTTCTTGACAGCGCAAAAAAGGCTGTATCGGCGGGCTGCGTGCGTTAGACGATAGCTGAAGAAAGCTTCGTGTCAACACTCCGAGGACAGCTTCCGCCATGTACGTATACATGCGAGTCGCTTGTCAGTAGCGACCTCTCGTCGCATCTTTAACGAACCGAAGAATGAGCAAGAAGAGAAAAAAAAAAACTCAAGAAGGAGATACGTGTAGACATAAGAGAGAGTATAGCCCGCGGTATGTGTATAGGCATACGGGAGCAAAAACATCCCGGCTTTCTCTCGGACCACTTAGGAGGTTTCGCCGAAAGCTATAGGTACGATGATACACACAGCTTTCCCGGCAACCTGAATTCCTTTTACGTCCACTTTCCGAAGCGAACACTGATACCCCTCTTCCTCACCTCCCTCCCCTTCCTAACCTCTCTTTTACAGATCCAGCGTCGAAGACAAGTTTACACCCAAACGCGGGGGCAATAAGAGCGCTCTCTCTCTCGCTAACACTCTCTTCGCGTAAGAGGCAAAGAAAGATCGGCACTCGGTTTGTGTTATTGCTGCTGCCTGCCAGCGGCGAATGTATCGCGAAGCGGCTCGTCGGCCCATCTTTTCCAGGGAGTGCAAAAATAAGCAACGCGCCCGCCGCGGCTCCTGCCGGGGAGCCGAAAGGCGACGTCAGTGCCGGCGCGCGAGCGAGCTCCACTTCGAGCAGCGCAGTGCGCCTCAAAACGTTTGTTATGAGCCGCGCCGTCCCATTCGCGCGGTCTCTCTTGCCAGACGAGCGCGCTCTCTTTCTTGGCTTCCCTGCGCAAATAAACGATCCGTATAAGCTGGCGAGCGTGGGCGTCGAGACGTCTTCGATGGGCAACCGGGCGAGAAAGTGTTCCCCGAAATACTGGGGGCAATCTGCACGCGCTGAGCACGTCATTTGGGATTCCTTGTCCTCCAGGCTAACAATGTATTCTACTTCCGTTCGCTACTTCCATTCGCGACCGCTATTTCAAGCGCTAACGATTTCAGTCGGTTCTGCGCGAGCGGCTTTTCATAAGCAAGAAAGGCTGTGGCGAATATACTGTATATATCAAATACCTTATCATACGGTTTGTTTATTTATTTATTTATTCACTACAATACCTTCAGCGCCCCAGTGGGGCGTTACAGAAGGGAGTGGATAAACAAGTAAAGACAATGCAGCAAAATGAAAACAAAAAGTAAATGCTAAATGTAATGTAATACAGCAAAGAAAGAAAAAACGTAAGCTTGAACGAAATACATATAACATTAGGTAACAAAACAGCCTAGTCAAACACATAGTTTTCCGCGGCATTTTTAAACAAACAGGTGTCAGAAATATCGGCAACCAAGGTGGGCAGGTGATTCCAATCGCTCGCCGTCTCGGGTATAAACGAGTTAAAGTATGCATTGCTTCGGCAGTATCGAATGCGTACCTTGTGGCGATGGTCCGTGCGAGGTGATATGAATGATGGTAAAGATAGAAGATCCCATTTTAGCTGATGATTGTGGTAGGAAATCTCGTGAAAAGTTAGCATTTGCGCGGTTTTTCTACGAAGGGACAAGCTAGGAAGGTTCAAAGTATTTTTCATGGCAGTTACACTAGCAGTGCGGGAAAAGTTAGACAAAATAAATCGGGCGCTACGATTCTGTATTGACTCTAACTGAGTAGTAAGAGTTTCATGTCCCGGGTCCCACACAGAGCACGCGTATTCTAATTTCAATCTAACTAAGGCTTTATAGAGTAGTAGCTTTAAAGAAGATGGAGCCATGAAAAAATTACGACGCAAGTAGCCAAGCATGCGGTTAGTATTGTTAACAATATAATCAACATGTGCCTGCCATGAAAGGTTAGAAGTTATATGAACCCCTAAATATTTATATGTGGTAACTTGCTCAAGGAGAGAACCTGAAATATTGTAGGGAATAAGATTTTCGTTAGCAGATCGGTGTGAGATACGCATGACCTTTAGATACGCATGACGTTAGTATTCAGTCTCATGAGCCAACTATTACACCAATTAGATACCTTATTTAGGTTACTTTGAAGTATGGATGAGTCTGAAGCGGATTTGATTACTCGCTAAATAACGCAATCATCTGCGAAAAGCCTAATTGTGGAGTTAATAGAAATTGGCAGGTCGTTAATGTATATTAGAAACAATAGCGGCCCGAGCACGGAACCTTGAGGTACGGCGGAGGTAACAGAGCATGGTGAGGAATCAGCGTTATTTGCAGTGACGAATTGAGTTCTGTTACGCAAAAAACTTTCGATCCATGAAAGAATGTTTGGGCCGATGTTCAGTTTACCGAGCTTAAAACAAAGTAGTTGGTGATTAACAAGAACAATTGCTTTCTGAAAATCTAAAACTCAGTTTTAGATCAGTTTCAACTTCTGGCGACCAGCTTTCTCATGTCCCCAGGCACTCAAGGAATTACACTTGGCCGATCTTTTCTCCTTAAGAGAATTCAAACACTCGAACACATGAACACATGATAGAACGTCCTCCTCATCAGCAAGTCCGCTGATTGCACACCTCCTAATTTTATGCTGGGCAGACGTGCAATCACCCCCTAATTATTTGCACATCTGCGACGACATACTCTGCAACAAACCCGTGCTCTAGAGCGGATTTAAATAATAATGAATGATTTTTTTTTCTCAGAAACGGAAGAGCTGCAGCCTTGGTCGCTGAAATGCAATAGCGGTATTCAGCTGCTGGAGATCTTGCGTTCCTTGGGTCGCCTCAGGTATTACGGGGGCACAGCCTTCCTTAGCGGGCGATATGCTCCACAGACTCGCGACTTTGAGTGTGTCGACAGGATCCTTCAACGATAACATTCAATCTCAGTGGATCATTAGAAATGGCAGAAAGTCAGCAAGTTCATTCAATCCGGGTTCAGAGAAGCAGCTGATATTTTTCAAGGACATCAACCAAGAAACGCGACATGGACACTGCTGTTGTATCCATGTCGTGCTCGCCAATGACCTTTTTTTTGCAGTTTAAGCTTTTATGTCCATTTCGTGTTGCATTGCTTACCTGTGTGCACTTTCCAACAAAGAATGATGAAATCGGACGTGCTTTGAACGTCCCATCGTGCGGCAGAGTGAAGACGATGCCACTATGTCCTATATACACTCTACACAATGTCCGGCGTTGTTTGCTTGCTGTTCGAGCACCATATCAGTGGTGTGTCGGGTTCGGGCTGGGGGCTCGAATTAAAGACAAAACAAGGCATCTTCTCCGTTTCCCTTTCTACTTCCTCCGCATCCTCTTCCTTCACGGCGCTTCTGGAAAGCCCGATCCGTATTTGCACCCCCCCCTCCCCTCCACCCTCTTCTGTAGGCCGCTTGGCAAACGCTGTCAACGCGCTCCGCAAAAGTGGCTTGCGAGCGGCGCTGGCCGCAGCCACGCTCCCGCATCCTCCGATTGTTATGGCTGTCCAAAAGGGGACCGCGTATAAACACGGCCCGGCGGGGCAAAGAAGAAGAGAGCGCGGCGGACGAAAACATTGGGAAACAAACTGGGCGACGAAGAGGAAACGTAAGTAGGAGCATGTTGCGCGAGCGGGCCGCTTCGCCGTTGTTGTTCCTCCCGGTGAGACAACGCAGGCTTTGGCGGGAAGGCACGCGGCGCGAGGCGCCGCGGCTTGCCGCCGGCCCGAGGTGCCTGCCGCCGCACCCGCCTCTGGGGGAAGGGAGAGAGGAAATGGACCCGGTGTGGTGGAGGAATTCCGCTAGAAAATGCGTTCGTACGAGGCTTCGATTCAGAGAGGACTAGCTCTAAGAATGGGATCAATATTTGGTAATGCGTGGGCTTTAAAGGAGAACAGTGAGGACGTATTGGAGTTGGTTTATACCGGTTGATTATGGGTTTCCAATGGCGAAGAGGCTACTTTCATTGACAAGTGTTTTGACAAGGAAGCTTTTATAAGCTACAGAGGGTCATATCAGAAATGCAACTATAACCACCACCGGCCGCTTTCACAACTAAAGTGCAATGAACTCAATACCTCACTGGTATGTGCGGATCTTTGAGGCTAGCTTACACCATCATTCACTTCTGAACTGGGATCACAGAGTTCTTTATGATCTCGATGTCACGAGTTTGAATCGAGTGGCGAAAAAAAAAAAAAAAGTTCATTTTTGTATCCCATTTTCTCCCCAATAATTGCACGCTTCGGTGCTGAATAAACGCCATCATAACTCTAAAGAGCGAAAGAATCGATTTAAACGAGGGAGAAAATGGGATCAAGTTGTCTTCATTGTCCTCCTTATCGTTTCAAAGGTGCTCATGGGTTATGAAGGGCGCCGTAAAGTGAGTGAATTAGGGCTCCAGGCTAACTTCGACCATCGCGGATTCTTTAACGTGTTCTGAAACCACACAGCACAAGGACGTCTTTTACAGTTCGCCACCATCGAAATACGGCCGCTGCCCGAAATTAAATCCTGTGACCATCGGGCTCTGGAGTCGGAAGCCACAGTCGCACAGTCACCGCGACGAGTCTAAATTTGAGACAAAAGACATATCGAAACATAAAGTACGGACTGCTCTAAATAGAGCACATAACCCACATATGCGGCCGGAAATACGTGCATGGTGAAGCAAATAAAGAAAAATCGAAATGAGGAGATCATAACAGCTGAGGAATCCGTTAGCTAGTCCGCAGGATGTTGACTGTTAGCTTCGATCAGTTCGTATCTCCCATTTTTTTTATTAATTCTACAATCACCTTTTTCTTATTGCCTGAAATGATATCACTTGACTTATTTACATATTATTTTTTCGAAATGAAAGATCATAAGCTTTTTTTTGTGTATTTAGCTGAGTGATCCAGAGCACTGAAAAGTTCCAGTAACTTGCTATATGCTCACTGATATGGGAACTTGTAGCATAGAATGACTTATTTTTGCTTCAGACGAAATGCATATAAGACCTTTTGAATGTCTATGAACAATCTAATGACACCGTTGCATATCTTCCAAAACAGTTTCGCATTAGTTTTAAGACAACGAGGTAGCGTGGACTCCGACCGACATCATCACCGGTCCAGCTGAAGCGTGCATTGTGATGCCTGTTCTGATGACGACGATTGTTACGTCATGTAATGCGGCGTATTCACTGGATATAGAATACCCGTCAGCCCAGTTCTTCACCAGCGCATGATTGTAGCCCTCACGGCAACAAGCACGGAATTAGCAGGTTATTACCTGCATTCTGTTACCGAAGTGACCACTGCTTCCTAGTGCTGTTGCCTTGCCCACTGTGTGCTAAATGGTTTTGACGACCACCAATGATATGTTATCCTGTGGTGACATCGAAGCCTGTCCTGGGTCATTTGAGAAGGAAATATTGTATGAGTTGTTGCAAGGTCAAAAAAGGATCAATTCGACAGTAGAGTGCATACAGTGGGCGCAGGAGGAAATGAACAATCTTACCAGAATAATTGAGTGCATTGATATGGCATCGATGAGCAGTTACACAAACTTCATGCTCTAGCCATGAAGGCAGAGAATATGGAATCAAGACTCTCGAAGCTTTAATCACACGTGTTGGCGCTTCGGGGCCAGATGAGTAACTTAGAGAACAGTGGGTGCAGAAAAAATTCAGTCATATATGGTCCAAAGGACAAAAGTGTTGAGTCAAACGATGAAGTGAAAACTGTACAAGAAGATATTTTTATGAAACATTTCGGCAGGGAGGCATAAAAAAGTTTCGAACTGGTTTATGATAAGCCGATCATCAATGGTAGCTTGATCGGTTGGGATGAAGGAAAAAATTCACGGTTTCAGTTAAGTAAGCCCTAACCCCCGGTCGTAAATATAAGTGTGAGTTGCAGCAGAGTAATTAAAAAGGTCGCAGAGTGGGAGGCTCTTGTCCTTTCACATGATTTTGCGTCACAGTTTGGCTAAATTACTCTATATATGTTTTCTAAGGTAAAAGCTTGGGAGAGCTGGTGATTGATCATTCTAGAACTGCGCAAAAAAGACGCGGACCACAGCGCCTGTTTGTACGTCTCTTCCTGTTGTCCGTCTCTTCTTTGCGCCATTTTAGAATGCTCTATATATGGTAGTGAGCTTGTTCCTATATATACTGGGCTTCGCCCATAAGGGAAAACCAAGAAGGTAGAGGTGGAGGTAGCACTGTTAACTTTAAGTCGTCACAAAATGTCTGCGAATGGCGGATATAAACAATGTTGAAGGTATTTTTTGTGAGGTATTAGAATGGCATTAGAAACATTATAGGAGCTATAGATATACAGGCAGCCTAACTCTCTAGTTTAAATGTTCGAGGAGATGGATATATATTTACAGAAAATTTTAGAACCGAATCATCGCTTCAGGTTGTAAAAGACTGTACCATAACGAAGACGGGCAGGGGGGGGGGGGGGAGGGGGGGGGGGTGTTTAGCTAGTTCATAATGGTGGTTCAATAGCGCAAACACACACAGAACAAGAGACAAGACACACAAACCAGCGCTGGTTTGTGTGTCTTTTGTCTTTCTTGGTCTGTGTGTGCGCTGCTGAACCACCATTATGAATCAACGCCTACTAGCTTAATCGGCCGGCAGTACATGCGATGTAAATGAGCTCTGGGTCAGGTTTAGAAACAGTGTAAATGATTGTACAAACTGTTTCCTTCCTCACGTTACAAAAAAATAAGAAACATAAAATCGCTTGCCATTCTAGCGAAACAGATTGAAACGACTTCTAAAAATATTAAGGAAAAAAAGAAAAACTCGAAACTCGCCTTGGGTTGGAAAATGAAATCAGTGAATTAACTTCAAAGTTTAAAAGCCAAGTCAGTGGTGGCAGGCAGCGCTATTACGGTGATGTATGGCCTACTTACAACCCATCGACTCCATAGAAATTTGGAAGAAGCTTAAGTAAGCCCTATATCAAAAGAGTGTGCTGAGTTTGATGTGCAGGATAGCTTACTCATGACAGCAAAAAATTGCAAACGTATTTAATGTACAATTTAAATCTGTTTTTACCCATGATAATTACATTTTTTCGTTACGATACAGACCTGTCTGCCGTAACTGATGCGCATATAAGAACAGGGTGTGGTTCTGAACATAGACATCCCGAAATCATGTGGCACAAATGGCGTTCCGTATGGACTTCTTTAACGGAATGCTTAATGCGAGCGAAAATATCTTCAAGCTTTGTTCCTGGAATCCTTGCGCCTTGCCCAAGCTGCGACTGGTGCACCACCGCTAGAATCAAGCCGCTCCATAAAATCGGCAATAAGTTGCACATTCAGAAGTTAAGGTTCATTTCATCAAGGTCAACTGCATGTGAACTCCTAGCGCTCATAATTCGCACGCACATTTAAGAATTCCGTGAGAAACACAACTTTTAAACAACCGATCAGCATGGATTCTGGAAGGGTACTCAACCATAACGCAAATGGGACAAGTAGTGCATGACTCCGCAAATTCTATCCATGACGGTAAAGAAACAGACGCCATATTTATTGATTTTTGCAAAGCTTTCGATTAAGTTTCTCATCACAAGCTTCTGCATAAATGAAACAAAATTCTTAAAAATTTTCTGTTAGTGATTGAAGACTACAGCACTGCCATTAAACAATTCGTTGCTTTTAAAAATAACGACTCTGAGGATCTTCCCGTTGACCCGGGCGTTGCCCAGGGCTGAGTTAACGCCGCGGTGGTGGGTTCGGTCCCGGGGATCAGCAGCCAAACGCCAAAGCCACTCAGCCACAGCGGCGGCTGCATTTAGATGGAGGCAAAATTCAAAAGCCACATTGCCCTGTGTGATGTCCGAGCAAATTTAAGAACCTCAAGTGTTCTAACTAAATCCGGAGCACTCCACTACGGAGTCCCGCATAGCCTGTCTCGCTTCGGGACGTTAAACACCACATGCCACTACATATCACCGACTATTAGAGATTGACCGCAACTGATAGACGTAAGAAAAAGTTTTGCATAGAGGTGCGAGCAAGTTATTTCTGACAACAATAACGACAAAAAACTTTTCGGACAGTCGTGGCATGAACTAAGCAACAAGAACAGAAAAAAAGTGCCACAGGGGTGCCTTCGTTAATCGGTCTTTATGGACTAGGCGCAAATAATTGCGATAAAAAAATGCCGTATACAGTGTCTTAAAATACAGCGTCCGAAAAGTGCCGTAAAAGAGCGAGGTCATTCGCGCCAGTGAGACAAGAACGGAGCGTGGCAGACACCAGATCCGCTTCTATAAGCTCGCACACACACGCACACACACACGCACAGGCACGCACACACGCACAACGGAAACGGGGGTGGCACCGGCATCTAGCTCCACAAACGAGCTGCGCTCACGCTCGGCCCTTTTACGCCCACAGTCTACTCGAAGTGCACTCTAAGACCCACTAATCCTCCAGCACTCCGTATATATACGACCGACACCTGCAAAGTTCGTGCCAAGTGAGCCGGATCCCGACGACGCCGTTTACAGCCCCACGGCGCAAATCGGCTACAATTCACGCGATGAGTACAGTTCCCCACTCTGCCCTTCACCTACCACAGCGTAAGAACCTGGGATCAGACGAGGGAAGCGGTGCTGGGAGGCTGGAAGGAAACACCTCCTCGATGGAACGTGCATTACGGCAAGACGCTTACTCTGGGGTCGCCCACGCGAAACCGTTTCCATCAACACTTGACTCGGATGCGCTTACCGGGGAAAACGATACGCACGTGCGGTGCTGGACACACCCGCCAGAGTATGCGTCCTGCGCCCGCAGTAACGCTGTCCGCTCCTCCGAAAAGGATGGCGTTGATAAGTGCATGACAGCACTGGAGCGGCCGTTTCGTGATGCACCGTGGAACATTTATCATTACTATACGGAGTTCAGTAGAAAATTGAGCAGCAAGCATGTTGCAGCTTCAACAGTCGCGTATTTTAAGGGACCAAGAATTTCTCTGGACACGCAAAAAAGCTATCATGAGACGTAAGTTCGACGTTTTTCAGAGATCACCTCGCTTCAGTAACGCCCGCTAGAGCACGCTAATCCGAATTTCACTCCCTCCCACAAGCTTGGCCTTGAGTGACCGAATACCAAAAGGGAAGGCAGCTGATAAGTTGCAGCTAACGTGTTCTGAAGTGCTTTTATCTCCGATAGTACAAGATCTTTTTTTTTCCTCTCGAGCATTGCAGAGCTCGGGACGCCGGAGATTACTGGTAGCGAGGATAAGAGGTTACATCATAATGTAATGGCCGAATAAATGGTTACTGTGGTGAAATATGCAAGTACATCTTCACTTTTCAATGCGCCGCAGTAATTGTACTTACGATGGAAGCGCGTTCTGTCGAAGATCCTGGTACCAGGTCTTTATTTTAATTCGGCGCGTTGAATGTTAAAGCGTTTGTTCCAAGAGTTTTTTGTTTGTAAATCGTTTCGCTTGTCGTGGCCTTACAAATCGGAACGCTGAACAAAATGGAAAAAGTTTCCGAGATCCCATCCTCCCTCTGTGTGGAGAAGTGACTCCCGTAGTATCGCTCCTACCCCAGACCTAATTACTATATTCGCCCACTGCGATGTCTTTCTGGGTAACATGATCAGATCGTACATGCGTCACATACGACTTGACATCATTATAGCAGCTCCACGTGTTCCTTACGACTCAGGTCCACCTGCATAACATTCTTCTGGGCTGGCATGTGAGCGATGAAATTTTCTGTAACGACATATTACGACGTAATGTCATTTACTTGGGAGGGAGCCCCTATGCTGTTATCGCCGTAAAATTCACGGGCGGGACACACAAGCACGATTGCGAATAGGGCTACGGCGGGGATACTGTCACTCTCCTCGTTGCCTTTGTTCACATCCTAGAGCAGTACTGCCGCTCCATTAAAATTGCGCAAATTCGTTTTCCGATTCATCCACACCATCCCACTCCACGCAACACGGTACTCATTCTTTATGTCTCGAATATTTCTTGCGTAGACTGAGCAAGCCCAAGAGAAATACCAAGAACGAGGCCGGCCGGACACGCAAGAGAGGAGGAAGCTGAGGAGGCAGTTCATTCATTGCCACCACGACGAAAAGGCGCCTCGCACTCACTACCTCCTCAAGGTCTCTCTAACTTCTCCTCTACTTACCTTCTCTCTCTCTTTCTCTCTCGCCAGGCGGCCGGTCAGCGTGAGTGGCGCCGTCCCGAGGCAACGTACAAGCGCGCACGCCCAGTCTCGTAAACTCATGGGTGCCTTCCTGCATAGCTTCGGGGTGCCCCGAATTTGTGGGCCGCGCTCGGCCCACACCACCCATCAACTCTTCATTTTTATTGTCCCTCTTTCACCCTACCTCCTCTTTCCTCTGCAGCTTCCCATAACCTGAGGCTGAACCGACCTTGCCCTTCGTTTGCCCCTCGCTGGTCTCAAGAACACAGGCATGCGGTGTACAACCTGGCCGTATGAACGGGGCGAGCCGCACCCTCGAGTTCATTCAGGTTCTCGACCGGCATGAAAGAAAGCTCCCAATGTACGACCTTGCTTCAAAGAAGCGTATGAATTATTTTTTTTTTATCTGTAGGAAATACATCTCATCTGCATGCTCCTGTGGCATCTCATAAAAAATTTCGGCGCACGCGACGACTGTCCAATGACAACGGTTTCATTTCGTGTTTTCTTTATCGAATGTGAGAAAACTCTGCCTAGGCCTCGAAGCTACGAGATCTCTATTTTACTATAATTTTGAATGGCTATGACATTAATACCGGTGGTGATGACTGGTGGAGAGCGCCAATGCTGGGGTGGCCATTTATCGGGTCCTGAATTTGAGCGCCACTGTCCAGTAAGAAACGGCAAATCACCCCTTGTGGCGACACCTGGAGTGATCAATGCATTTGTTACTAGTACAGTCGTGAACCTTACGCTCACGACTGGTAAGTGTACTAGTATATGCACTGGTGAGTGTACTGTACGTCGAAAAAAAAAGGCATACTCTACTTCCATACACAGTCTCGCTTCCGCACGCAAAACACACCCGCGCATCCTCTTCTATCGCGGAGTAGCGTACACACAGCGCTCTAGAAGTGCATAGAACACGTAGTGTTTACTTCTGTACACACACTGTACTCAACAGGCAGCCCGCGGTGCGTAGTGTACGCGCACGCGTAAAGAAAACAAAACACAAAGAACGAATCACTCATACAGAAACCTTCGTTGGCAGCTCGCCTCCGGGTCCGCTTGCTGCAACCTGTGTGAGAAGCAGCAGCAGCAACCTCTCGCGCGCGCTCGGAATTCCGAGAGGTATTTAGGTAGGCGGCATGACAGGAAATGGGCGGGGGACTGGCGTTCTCGGCGACCGACCGGCTCCCTAGACGGCTCGGCTCGGCTTCGATCGTCTTCAGCGCGGTAAGGAGACGACGTTCGGCTCGTATATAAATATATATCGCACTGGCATCTCATACCTCCGGAGGCACCCCCCCTCCACAAGCATGAGAGCGTCGGTTGAATACCTGCCTGCCTGCCGCGTACTATACCTGTAAACGCGCGGAGGGGCGTCAGGAGGACTACTCGGGCTCTTTTGAGAGCTCCACCAGCCGTATATCGGGCATTACGGAGGCGTAAGCGATGCGGTGGGAGGCCCTCTTTGACTCGATTTATTCGCCATTCGCTCGCTGATATACGAAGAGCGGAGAGGAGCAGATAGCATCTCAGCGGTGTGGCGGTCGTGGCATAGAGCGCGACTGCGTACGTGTGTTACTGAGTGCGTGGCAGTGAGCGTTTGTGTACCACGAGACCGAGGAGAGAGAAGTCGTAGCAAATTTATTCGTCTCGTTTTAACCTCGAAGCCTGTGGGCGGAATGGAAGAAACCTTCGAAGTACATGTGTGGGAAGTCACTCTATAGCTTCGTGGCTATTGTACAGAGGGAGAGCGTTTAAACGAATGATGCGATCCAAGATTTTAACAGCATACGCGGCACATGTAGCAGGAGTGCACTCTTTGACGAGAAGTTTCTGCTCCAAGCGATGCTTTGTCTCTAAAGTGCTGAGCGATACGGTCCGTCCGACTGCTTTCAAATTCACTTGATTATTATTTCTCCCCCTTTAGTATGTAAATTTGAGCATCGTTTTATTCTTTTTGGGAAGAAGAAGCACCCTATTCTTCTAGAATCGTTGTTGTCGTTGGGCTCCTGCAACAAGCGTAAAAGAAAGAAAACAAAAAGAGACAAAGAAAGGAAAGGCTGAAAGCGCTTTGGCCCTTATTGCCGAGGGAGGGGGGGGGGGGGGGGGGGTCGTGCGCGCGACGAAATAGGAACGCAGATCCACAATAAATCTTTATTTATTTATACAAATACCTCACAGGTTCCACACTTGGAACATTGAGTGACGGAGGGGGTACAATATTTAGCAGACAAAAGATGGTACCAAGTGGAAAGAACAAAAGTAAACAATATTAAATACATTGGACTGCAAACAATTATTACACCGTACTTGAAGAAAACCGTAATATATTGACACAGAGGAAAAAACAGCAAACAAATAGCGGCACTGCATGGATTTGATTACACATACGAACACAATTTATGTACAATATCATGCATGCATGAAGGTGGTCAATTCGTTTTTGAACATTAATGGGTCACGTATGGTAGCAATGCAATCCGGAAGGCCATTCCAACACTTGATAGCACGTGGCAAAGCAGAAGAATTAAACGAGAGTGTTCGGCCGAATAGACGTTTAAGCTAAGATTATTATGTACGCGACGTGAAGTGCGCATTGGGCGTGTAAGTGGCAGTGTGAACGCGTGACGACTGTATATTAGTTTCTGTAGTAAGCAAAGAAGTGCGATATTCCTACGTGTCTGTAAACTTGTTAGCGATAAAGATAACTTGATGCTTGTTACGCTGGAATGACGGTTGTAGTCGTGAGAAATAAAACACGCTGCACGGTTCTGAATTGCTTCGAGGGAATGAATTAAATAAGCCTGATGTGGTGACCAGATAGCTGATGCATATTCTAGTTGGGGACGGACAAATGTTAAGTATCCTAGCTTCCGGGCTTGATTTAGCCAATTAGTGTGCAGTGACTATTCTTGTTGAAGAAGGATCTACATTATCTCAACTGCTTAATGGAAGACCTCATGATACGGCATCACTCGCAAAATGTTCCTCGAACATGCAGACGTTAGCGGTAAATCACAGCATTTTTTTAAAGGACTATTTTATTTTGAAATAATTTCTTGCGCTCCATGACAAACAAACAGTGACACTGCTGTTCCAAATTTGTCCGAAGGCTCTTTTACCATGCATAACGATAAATGAAAACCGGTTTAACATAGCTGCCCTTTGTTAGCGTTTTCAAGGCTTGCTGTGAAACTCCTTTACGCTAAAGCGCTTGTTTTTGGTGCACCTATAGCGCATAAAAGACATTTCACCTATGACTTTTTGGGTGCTAATTGCTACGTGACCTCTCCACCAAGTAACCAAACGATGAAAGTGGAGCTGTACGTATACGGGCTGGACTTTTTTTCTGTCTACCTCGAAAAGCAGCGATAATTTCTTGTCAGTCCTTGATATGCGCGAAACAATTTTGGCTCGTTATTAATTGGGAGTTTCACTTAGTCAATGGAGAAAGTTAAGAAAGTACAGAAGCCGGCGGTGTGATGAGACGGAAGTACCGCTGGGTGAAGTAAAGCAGCTGCGCGTTTTGCGGCATTGTTCCGCTACCTTACACGCCTCGGCAGCTGAGAGGCTCCACATCTTCGCCGAAAATCGTCTGCAAGCGTAGCGCTGTTCACAGTTGTCACCCGCTTAGGGCAAAGTTAATTTGTGGATGTGTATTCCGCAAATATTTGTAGAGGCGGTGGCTCAGTGTCGGGCAGCGACACATCTCATACTGTGGGCGTGTCGTTCTTGATATTACGCATGATTTACTACGCTATTTCCAAATTAACCAGGGTGTCCTTTACGAACTGGGTAGCACGTTCAAAGTCTGGCCAGGCTCTCCATAAGTGAGTGGCTGTCAGCTAGCTCCTGGCACATGAGCTATAGCGCTGTAAGCTTATCACCTTGTGCTGCGGCGACCTTAGGCTAAGCTGCCTTTGCGTCATTTATATTGGTCATCATCATCATCGACACCGTCAAGCCCACCAGCGCACTGTCAAGCAAACGGTTTTAACCACGTGACCATGCTGCAAAAGAAGAGAATAAAATGTCCATGGAAAAAATTGGCAGTGAAACGTTTAGCTCGGCTGTGCCAGGATGTAGATAGCGAAAGCAAGCGCAACGACTAGGCGAGCGCTGTGACGTCATTCCAAACGGTGGCGGCGGCTCCGCGGCGAGGCGCGCGGTGTGACGTCATGCTAGATGGCGCGGCGAGCGCGCGGCGCCCGCCAGCTGCGGCGGTTGCCATGCAACGGCTCAAGGTCGGTCTCTGTGCCTCCTCTGTGCACCGCCACAGCGAAATCGCAAGTTCGTGGCCGATGTAGCTCTCGCTACAAAAGCAGGCAGAGCTCATTTGCAAAGGGACGTGGGCACCGATGGGGATGGAGAACGTAAAACTGCAATTTACCACATCGAATCTGGATGCCAGTGATACGCAGCGTTAAAAATTGACATGTTCACCACTAAATGTTGAGTAGGGTGCCACGACGGTTCATTATTTCCCGTTGTAGGAAAATTTTACTTCGTAAAAACGAGATATTAGATACATGGGCTTTTGTATAGTTGAAGCATCCAACGAGAATCCCTGTAATTTCGGTGTATCTATTACTGAGTATTACACCGTTTCGTTATAACGAGGTTCAATTGTACTCCACTCGAGAATACTCCCACCTAAATAATTCTTGCTTGCTTTCGGGTTAGCTGTTCAGTTACTTTGCCGGTTGAAGTAGTGAGCGTGCCGGATGAACAAAACCGATAGACACATGATATCGAGCGTTGGTTGTCCAGCCTCCTGTTTTGTCATCATGTTGTTTGTGCTGATGATATCTACAAATTCCTAGCATATTGTTCCTAGGTAGTATTTGGCACTCTATTCCAACTACACATTTTGCATAAATTACTTCGTGCATCAGCGCCTAGTGTTCCGAGCAAAATAAGAATATGTGCGGCAGTCTTCTACGCGTTCGGAGCACCGCTACTTCTTAGTTCTTAGCTCGGAATAACAGCGATTTTGTTTTACTAGAATTTATTGATAAATAATTTGCAATTGTCCAGGCTACAATAGGGGTAATGTTACTTTGCATGATGATTCATTTTAGAACTATTGCTGTAACTAACAAAGTGGTGTTATCTGCGTAACACATGAGTGGTGTCTGTGGCCTTATCATTACAGTGCATAAATCGTTTAATACAAAGGGAATTGAAGAGGTTCTAAAATATTTCCTTGCGGTACAGCTGTGGTCACGGTTTTTAACTCTGATGAATATTCATGCACTATATTCATGAATATTCAAGCAATGCTTGTGGTACTTTAAGCAAGTCGCTAGAGAATATGTGCGACGGCATGTACATCACATAGCTCTAATTTATTAAGAGAAGTACTATGACAAAAGAAATCTAAGGGTTTTGAAAGGTCAGTTTAAAGCCTTAGCGTTGACTTTAAATTTCGGAGAATATTTATTTTCTGTTGCGGTTTAGTCAAATGGTTGCTGCAGAGAACTATTTTTTTCGGAATCTGTTTTGGAGATTATTCAAAATAGAGCGCTTATCCAAAAAACTGGGCATTCGAAAAAAAAAAAGAAGTAGAAGAGATATTGGTATAGAGTTTTTACTGTGTTTCCATGGCCATTTTAGAATATTGAAATGACATTGGCAATTTACATCTATTTAGAAAATGGTCCAATCGACAACATTAATTTAAATATATGCATTAGAGGGCAAGCTGCTAAATCCACAATAGACTTCGCTGGTTTAATTCTCAAGTTATTCACGTCTGATGCATTGCTATTATTTAGGCTTCTAATAGTCGACTGTACCTCTTGCTCGTCAGTTAGTGATATGAATACCGTATTTGTGAAGGATGTCTTGTTTGCTGCAAGAGAAACATTGTCTGCTGAGTGAGAATCCGTGAACTCCCTGATAAAAAAATCTCAAAAAATTTACTAATAAATATCCTTATATCTCAACACCTTGTTGAAGATAGCCTCAAACGTATCGTTGCTATGATTAAGAGAGAGTACAGAATATAGTTTGTTCCATGTCAAATCAGAACGTTGCATAACATGCGTAAACAAATCTTGACAGCACGCTGTCTTAGCGGTTCGGATTACCTTAAATAGCTTGTTGCGCAGGTGTTTCAATTCTTTGAATGTGTCTAAGTCCTTATTACATACAAATCTCACAAAAAGGCGGTTTTTCCGACAAATGTTTTCTTAGATATCTTTGCTTATCCATGGTTTCCGACTCCTTTTTTATGCGTGGATGACTGTTTTAGTTCTGAATGATGGATTATATATAGCTAAAATATATTCATAAACGTCGCAAAAGCTTCATCAGCATTACACACTGTAGAAACAATTTTACGCGACCTCCTCTATTTTTTTTCCCGAACTATTGTAAACAGGTTTCTGATCAGTTCTGAAAAACATGGTTCTCACTTATACTGGCACTAACTCTCGCGCCAGGTAAAAGCATAAATAAGGGAAATTGCTGCTGATGTCTTTTATAGTAAAACCCGCTTAGTTAGTGATTCCGCAGTATTGATAACAAAAAAAATCAGGTAATGGTTTGGTTTAGTTTTGTTTATTTGGGTTTAACGTCCCAAAGTGACTGAGGCAATCAATGAGAGAGGCCGTAGTGAAGGGCTCCGGAAATTTCGACCACCTGGGGTTCTTTAACGTACACTGACATGTTTCTGCAACTCTCTTTGGGAGTGTGTGCACGAAGTTAAATCCACTTGTAACAACAATGAATGATAAGTATTCTCTGATTGCAGTATTTTCAATTCATTTAATATTAAAATTTCCACCAGTAAACTTCTCTGGAGCATTAGCACCACCGAGATGAATCAATGTAGTACACTATTTGGAACTCAAAACTAAACATTTCGGTGGAATTGCTTGTCTGATCTGGCTTGTTAACGTATCGTAAACTGCGAAGCATTTTTAACTAACACTTACTTTCCTTAAGAGCATGGCAGTAAGCTTTTCTGGAGCATGAGCACCACAAGGGTGCTTCAGTGGGGTACATTTTTTTAGCATGCACTGCAGTGGAGCACACTTGTGCTACGATTGCTCTAATGCAACTGTTATTTATTGAGACTATTGCTTCAGTGGCCAATGAGCACTACAGAGGTGCGTCAATGAAATAGATTCTTTGCAGCATGCGCTGCAGCAGGCACCTTTGTGCTACTATTGCTCCAGTGAAACTGTTATTTATTTAGAGTAAAGCAGTCAGCGTCACTGGAACGATAACAGCACTATGGTGCTGCACTTAGTGCACACGCCAAGAAATGCATTCCACTAACGCGTCCCTGTACCACCCATGCCTCAATGAATCTGCCTGACGCGCTGACAATTAAAAAAAAAAATCAGTTGTAGCCCAGCGTTTATCTCTCCCGTTTCTTCCCGCCCCCGACTGATTATTACTGCTGGATAATGGCCCCGGCTTTAGATCACAACAATGTAGTCAAACTTTCAGAGTCAACGGCATCTGTAATAGAATTTCCCCGCAATACAAAAGCTCCATCCGCACGCTAACTGGAATGCCGTTGTCGATCCCGGCCGCGGATTTCGCATTTAGGCGGGGGGCGAAATGCTACAGGCCCGTGTACTGTGCGCTGTTAGTGCACGTTAAAGAACCCCACGTGGTCGGAATTATCCGGAGCCCTCCACTACGGCGTCCCTCAGGACGTTGGCCCATTAAGGCCCCTTAAGATCTATAGAGCTAAATTGGTAAATTGGTTTTCGAGGAAAGGAAATGGCCCAGTATCTGTCACACATATCTCTGCGGACACCTGAACCGCGCCGTAAAGGAAGGGAGGAAGGTAGGAGTGAAAGAAGAAAGAGGGGAAGAGGTGCCGCAGTGGAGGTCTGCGGAATAATTTCGACCACCTGGGGATCTTTAACGTGCACTGACATCGCACAGCACACGGGCGCCTCTTGCGTTTCCCGCACTCCATATGGTCACTCCGGGTCAGGCTCATTCTCTATGCTACATGGCTGGAAAGACAGAAGGGGAAGTCAGAAGTGAGGCAGTTAACCATACAGAAGAACGTCCCGGTTGACTAGAATGGATCCCCTGAATAACGTGCTTCAAAATCACCCGAACTGCATGCCTCAATTTCTCAAGGAAGATTGCATCTTTACATTAAGGATGAGCCTCGTACGTATACCGAAGGGCCGAGTCCACCTGGCGCGACCACTCATGGTACTTTCTCCTGAGTGCTCGTCGCACAATGCTGGATAGCGGCCTCAATGGCCAGAAGGTTGATGCAGGCCTTTTAGGTTGCGACTTATACGACACCCAAGCTTAATCGCACAGCTACTCTACCAAAAAAAATCGCGAGTCTCTCACATAACATTGTATCAAGAGCTGCGCGTTTTTGGATAATAACGAAAGGACAGTAGAAGGTCCCCCCACAACTATTGAAAAATTCGCTGTAATGTTGATGCTGACAGGTGTACGCTTTGTCGCCAGCCTATCTGAACTCACGCCAACCATTTTCAACATATGTACTGAGCAACGTTAAATCGTAACTGCCTTTTCAACTACCACAATGACCCCTACGAAGTATCACATCGGGAACTGTGAGCCGCGTCTTATGGGCGCGATTATTTGCTCTTATGCTGAGGGATGACACAGATGAATTAATGTCAGAAGCAGTTGGCTGCTCCCACGTTATTCGGTGATATCGAACATTCGCCATTGCATGCGGTCATCTTTACGCCTCGTTTGGCTCTGTAGATTTCTCCCTCTCCAGCTCCCCGCTTGTTCCAGCGCTCATCCCACGGAGGCGGGTGGCGCCGACAGGGGGCGCCTCCGTAATTGTTGACTGCGTCGTCCTACCCGAGCATCGTGGGCCACACACGCTCGCCGCCCGGTCATACCTATAAATTAATTTATGCCCAGGACCACCTGCGTGGTAGCCCCAACCTGGTTCGAGCGGTGGTTGCAACACGCACACTACAAACACGCCCGTGGGCCTGAAAAACACGCGAGTGCATGCCGTGAAGGCCGATGTCCGGACGGGCGGTGGCTCATTCGCCGGTGGGTAGACACGCCACTCAGCACACCATGCTGAAGTCGAACTCGGAGGAGACCACGATGACTCATACAGCGGCCGCGTTGCTGATATGAAAGCCTTATACGTGTTCATAAGCGTATGGCCACCTTATGAGTGTTGCTTATGTCACTGATTATGTCACATTCTCATCATATGCCAGATTAGGACAAAGCACCCTGTAGATATCCAGTTACTTCGTCAAACTCCTCTCCACTTAAGGCTGCGAACTCAACAACCTCTAGGCTCCCTCCTTATCAAGCATGAAAATATGGATGCTCTGCTGCCGTCAGCTTTTTGCTATTCCCTTTTGCGGTGTAATAATAGTAACTGTATATTGGACGGTACATTCCGGCTTGCCTGGCTGATGCGAACGGATTTCCTCAAATGTGGCTGTATAACGGGGTACTTGGTCAGCAGACTTCCTCGCAGCGCTTAACATGACGTTTGTGTGACTGTCCTGTGCATAAACCACTGCGACAATTGACACCGAATGCTATATTCCATTGGCTGACATGATGGACCAGGGTTCGTGAACTTGGCTGTCCAAGAATATTGAAGCAAAGATTGAAGAAAAGATTGAAGGAAAGATGGAAAGATTGATTGATTGATTGATTGATTGATTGATTGATTGATTGATTGATTGACTGACTGGTTGATTGATTGATTGACTGACTGGTTGATTGATTGATTGACTGACTGGTTGATTGGATCTGTACGTGCCAGTGCAACACTGTGTGGAATGAAAAACGTCATAGCATTTAGTGCCCCGGATGGATACTGATCCCCTAATATTTTTTTACAGAGACAGTGAGGGCAGCAATATTTCACTTTTCTTGCTTGTAGGAGTCAATTATATGGTCCCTTATGGTTATGTTGGTGGCTAACAGCAAAACGCGCATTTGTCGCTGCAAAAACTGCTTTTCAAAGTGCAGTTTCTTTTCCCGGCCACTTGATTTAAAGTTGTGACATTGATGATAAAATGGGCTCTGTGATCACTTAGTTCTCAAGGAATGACAATGTGTCCTACATCCTGACGATCTATGTAAAAGAAACAGTTTTGGGGTCATCGCAGTTTCTTTCTTAAAACGGCCGCTGGCATCGATACATGGGCTTCATTCATTGGCTTTTCATATCTCATAAAGACTGTTTTCTGTGACTTGACTTGGCAGCAGTGACAGCACAGCAAGCAGCAGCTAACGCCTGTTTTCTGCATATTGCAGTCATACCTACCGCAAATCTGCAACCCCCGGATCAAAGATTGCACTGCCTGCGCACCTGCCTGTCTGACGCGGTCATCGCCCGACGCCATAAGCCAGGCCACGAAGTTATCGCCACGACATCAATTTACAACCACGTGACCCAATCACGTGACCCCATCTTCGGCATATAAGCCGGCGCAGAACCCGTGTGCAGCACTTGGCAGCAGTGACAGCACAGCAAGCAGCAGCTAACACCTTTTTTCTGCATATTGCAGGTTAGTACACTTTTTGTGCACAATAATTAGGGTTTTTTTTTTTCTTTTTGCTGTCACTGCTGCCTTCGGTGACTTTTTGAGTGTGCCTGCCTCAGACTACTGTGTGAAATGTCTAAGGAAGTTGCGCAGGCGATCAGAGAGCTGAAAGAGGAACTCAAATTAAAACTTAAAGCCTTCAAAGAGGGAATAGAACGAAGCCTACGAACAGAAGAGCGTGGCTTTCGCACAGAACTAGAAGACATGAAACAGAGCGTAGAGTTCGTTAGCAAAAGCTTAGACGAGGCAAATAAACGCCTCGAAACCACTCTGAACGAAAAAAGCTTGCTACAAAAAGAAAACGAGAAATTGAAGCAGCAAGTCTACACACTTGAAAAAGATCTTGCAGATTGCCAGAACAACCTTGTGAAGTCTGAGCAATATACACGAAATAGAAATATTGAAATCAAAGGTATCACCGAAGAACCGAATGAAAACCTTCTTGGTATCTTGGACAAGATTGGAAATGCTATCGGTGAGCCTATATCATCGAGTGATGTGGACGTATGTCACCGTGTGCCAACGAAGGAAAAAAATCAGAAAAACATAGTAGTCCAGTTCCAACGACGAGAGAAACGCGATAAGGTCCTTGATAAGTCGCGGAAGAAAAGGCTCACGACGTCTATCATAGCGACAGAATCAGACGAAAATTCCGAAGAAGACCACAAACCAATTTATATAAATGAACATCTTTGTCCGTTCGTGAAACAGCTCCTAGGAAAGGCAGTTGTGCGCAAGCGCGACTTCGGCTGGCGGTTCGTATGGATTAGGAATGGCAGCATTTTCGCGCGCCAGACAGTCATCCTCGGTTGTAGCGATTAAATACGAAAGTGATCTGCAAAAGATTTGCGACAGCAGTTGAAATGATCGTATACGTGAATTTGGGATACTACCTTTTCCTTTTGATAAATGATGGGTACTCATAGCATTTGCCCTGAGGCTATTTCTGGTCTTTTAAGTGCGACAGAGACAAAGAAATGGATAAAGCTGATTCATTTGAACGCGAGATCTGTTAACCAAAAGCATGATGATTTGTTGTTGCTACTAGAGGCATGTGCTATACCATTCGATGTATTGATGCTGACCGAGACGTGGTACACTGACGACAGCGACTATTTTGTGCTGGAAGGCTACAATCATTATTTCTTAAATCGAAAAAATACTAGAGGAGGTGGTGTGTCTATTCAAACTTGTCTAACCGGTTTTGAAATCGTACCGGAATACAGCTGTATTACCGGCGACTATGAAACTCTTTGTATTAGGAAAGGCACAAATATGTTCTCTGTTATTTACAGACCTCCAAATGGAAGTATTTCCGCGTTCCTGCAATTTTTTGATGGGTTACTCTCTCATGCAAACTGTAATGGTTGCTTACTAACGATAGGCGGTGATTTAAATATTGACATTCTGAAGAACACAGAACCCACTACAGACTTTTTACTTGTTTTACAGTGCAATGCCTTTCAGAATGTCATTGCCACTCCAACAAGAGTTACTCCTTTATCATCATCACTGTTAGACTTGTTCGTGACTAATTCATCGTGTAATATTCGGTCAGGTGTCATAAGCTCTGACATCAGTGATCATATGCCAATTTTTTTATTGATAAAGCGACACAATAACTTGAACCAAAAATGCCATACAGTCACGCACCGCGAAATAACACCGCATACTTTGGAAGAGTTCCGGCATGCAATTATTCAGACGAACTGGAGTGAAATTTTTGCAATTGAAGATTCTAATTCGTCATACAACAAGTTTATAGAAATTTTCAAGCAAAAATATTTCGCTTGCTTCAAACTAAAAACACATCGAAGTTTCAAGTGCTCCCGTAAGCCTTGGATTACCCGCAGCATAGTCAAACTTATAGCTGAAAAACACAAGCTCTATCAATCTTTTGTAGACTCTCGTGACGTCAACAAACTGAGGGAATTCAAGCGTTTTCGAAATAAATTAAATAAAGCTATCAAAAAATCTAAGCGCGAGTATTACGCTCGCCTTTTTGATAGTGATTGTCTGCAAAATAGCGACCTAGTTTGGAAAAATCTAAATAGACTACTAAAGAGGAACGTACAGGGAAGTTCAATACCAGACCTCGTAATTGATAATCAAGAAGTAAGCGGAACGGTGCTTGCGGACCGCTTCAACAAATTTTTCGTAGAAATAGGAAGCACGGCCTACTGTTCCGAGGCCTCCTCTTCTGTGCGTTCAGTATCGCAAAGCTTATTTTTTCACCCTACTTGTCAGTCAGAAGTAATATATGTTTTTCAAGGACTCAAGAACAGCCACAGCGTTGATGCGAACGATATGGAAATAAGACCGATAAAATATGTTCTGGATATAATTGCGCCCACGTTAACACACGTATTTAATTCTTCCCTATCTACTGGCGTTTTTCCCACCAATATGCAAGTCGCCCGTGTCAAGGTCTTACACAAAGGGGGTGACAAAAATAATTTAAGCAATTACCGACCAGTATCCATCCTTCCGATTTTTTCTAAAGGACTCGAAAAAGTTGTTAATATACGCATTGAAAGCTTTTCAAGAAAACATAACCTCATAACGGATCACCAGTTCGGTTTCAGAAAACACCGCTCCACAGAAGACGCTCTTTTAAGACAAAAAGAGGTAATTTTGGAAAATTTCGAGAAAAAACTTACAACTTTAGGTATTTACTTAGATTTCAGCAAGGCATTTGACCGTGTAAATCATCCAATATTACTAGAAAAATTAGAGCACTATGGATTTCGGGGTATTTCACTTAAGCTCATTCGGTCATACTTGACTGGCCGGCATCAATATGTTGAGATAAACCGAAATAAATCGCACTTACAAGAAATTCCATCGGGTGTCCCACAGGGAAGCATTTTAGGACCCATTCTTTTTCTTTTCTACATCAACGATATTGTAGAAATTTACAGAGATTGCACAATTGTCATATATGCAGACGATTGCACAGTATTGATATCTAGACAAAACTTAGAAGAAATAAAAACAGATGCCAGTTTATTCTGTAACAATCTACAGGAATGGTGCCGAAAAAATAGCCTACCTGGAATATCTCCCACCATTACCTTCGGTCCGTATACATTTGGGCTGGAAACGTGTGTGAAAACGCTTGGCATGTTCTTTTCCGAGCACATGTCCTGGAACGAGCATGTTCAACATCTGTCGACAAAGCTAAGTAGGATTGTAGGTACAATAAACAAACACCGTCACACCCTCCCACTAGCTACAAGAAAGCTCTTATATAATGCCCTTTTCTATTCACAACTCCGCTACTGTATACTGCTTTGGGGAAATACCACCAAGTAAAACATCAATAAACTTGCCTTAATACAAAAACGGGTCATCCGCATTATTGAAAACACATCATTTTTAGAACACACAGGACCCCTTTTTCTCAAACATCGCATTCTAAAAGTGGAAGATATGTACTCTTATAACCTGTTAAGTAAGTACAAGAATGCAATACAAGGAAAATCTGAGACATTTCTGACCTTAGCTAGACTACAAAAACCAACAAATACCTATTCATTTCGCTATCAGTCACCATGGCTCATTCCATTTTCCCGTACAATGTACGGAAAACAACGACTAAAACACGCCATACCGCATGCGCTCAATGAACTGGACGAAAAACAAATAGACATTCTGCAAATGTCGCACAAGGGAATTTATAAAATTTTTGTTTAACCTGTACCACGGATTCCTTTTTTTCTTTTAATCTTGTTTCAAGTGTCTATTTTGTTTATTGTTCTGCATGTGACAATTCACAATTGACTGCTCTTTTCAGAGGACTGTTTTATCAATTTTGTAAAACTATGTGCTGTGCAAGTGCTTGCTGTCTGGGTGGCGGGAGCTTTGTCAAGCTGCAACTAAGCAGCTTTTTCTTCCGTCACCTTTTTTGCTCAAGCAAAATAAAGAAATTTCTTCTCCTTCTTCTTAAATTAACGTTCTCTCCCTTAGAACGCGGTAATCTATCAATACAGGATAAGTTCAGGCTGCCCTCAGGGCCTCCTCAAAACCTGCGCTCAAATCTCAGGACACTCATCCCCTGCATAGCTTTCCCACTCGCTACCCCTATACGGTCGAATCCAGAGGGCGTCTTTTGTTTAGGCATGGGAAATCCCATCGCACCGTGTCGATACACCCGAGATTTGGCAAAACGCGAGGGTTCGGCGTACGCAGCGATAAGCAGGCCCTCTATGAGCATTCTCGTCTTCTCACGGGCAGAGCATATTCTACGGGCGCAGAGAATAGGCAGCCTGAGTAGAAGCGTGGCTGTGTATATAGTATACGCACAAGGGCTGCGTGCGTCTCAGCGGGCGGCCATCCGCGCAATCACCTGTTTCCTCCCTTCGTCCCGTCCGCGCGGTGACGTGATTGTGACGCGTTGCACGCCCGCCGCGAACGAAGTGAAAGACAACGAAGAGCGGCAAGAAAATTGCCATGGAGCGAAGGAGCAGGGCGAGCGCGAGTGGCGAAGTCGCTCGTTTCCTCGTTAGTCGAGGCTGACAGCTCGAGTCACGACCACGGCGCTTGTTGGCTCGTTCGAAGGAGAGGAGGCTATGTACGCGAAAGATAAGCGGGAGGAGAAAGAGGGGGAGGGTGGGAACGCCAGACCGTCGCCTCCCGCCGGTGGCCAAGCTAGAGCGAAGAAGCGCACTCGCGCTCCGAGAAGCTATAGAGCTTAGCCCGTTCGCAACGGGAAGACAGTACTCCCATGACGACGAGCAGAGCGCATGCCAATCTTCCCTCCCCACTCCATCCCCCCTTACTCCCCTTACTCCCCCCACCCTCCTGCGTTCCGACATGTCAGCGCGCGCCGAGAACTCTTGAAGGATGAGCTTTCGCCGATTATGACGCCTCTATATACGTTCTCATCCTTTCCCTGCATCTCCTGCAGTCTTTCCTCGCGGCCAGTTTCGTGTTCCTGTAAACTGACTGGCTGTGACAGGCTTGTCTGTTTGTCCTTCAATTTCAGTGACTACTTAGCATTCCAGAACTGGTAGCAGTGTTTTGCGTGCATGCGTGAGTGCTTTTATGTGTACATCGGTCCGATCGCGATTTTATAACGTTCAGATGTAAACAGTAAAACTATTCACTGAAACTGTCGGCCGTTGCACTACCTGTACGCCACAGTGAAAAGAAAAATTACCCCATTGTTGTCTCAGAAGGCCAGTTCATGCACTCCAGGCAATGCGTCCCGAGGCGATATACGCCTTCGGGCTATGCATTCCTTCACAGGCTATGCGTCCCTTTACTATGAGTTCACAGGCTATGCGTCCTCAAGCTACGCGTCCTCAAGCTATGCGTCCTCAAGCTATGCGTCCTCAAGCTATGCGTCCTCAAGCTATGCGTCCTCAAGCTATGCGTCATGCGGTCTCTTCCCACGGCACTTGCTTCTTCTGGACCAACGCCCCACGCATCTTTGCAGGCCGCAGTGAAGACGATTTGTTCGCATCTTTCTTTTCATGCTTCCAAGCGAAACAACTCTTTCCGAACCTCGTCGCACCAGCTAGACCTACCCTTAAGCACGAACCCAAAAGTCTGATGCGGATACATGATGGGCGAAAGGATGGCCACGCATCTCGTGCCATCGCGGGGATGTTTATGCACGTACACCACATTAATGATGCATGTCTGCGAGACGGGCGTGTATATATAATACGCACGGGGAGCTTCGTGCAGGCGCCCCGTGCCTTTGCAGAGCGAACGAACGCGCAGCGAATGCTGGGAGCATTCGCACGAAGGGAGTGAAGGCAAGAAAAAAATAGAAAAGAACAAATATAAATGACCCAAGATGCGAAGAAAACGCTGCTAAACACACTATACGGGGGTCATCACTCCGGCGAACTCGGACCCGTAATCACTCGCAAATTGTTCTCAGGGCGCTGCGATGAGGGAAGGGGTACCCACACTCATCGCCTCGTCTCATACTACAACAGACAGCTCCTTTCTTTTTTCTTTTTTTGTCGTCGCTGTGCATGCTCGCCTCTTTCAATCTGCTTTGTTTCGCCAACCCTTCTTTACTCGTCCGCGCGGGGGAGAAAGTCTCTCTCTCTCTCTCATCTCAATTTGTCTCCCTTCCCAACCCTCTCCCTCCCCTTGCCTCTTCTCCTCGTTACTGCGCACTGAAGCTTTCATTTCGTGTGGCTCCAAAGTACGTCATTTACGACTTTCGGTCGTTTTCACAGGTACTATACATATACATATATACATAATATACACTACTCTTGTCCACCGTCGCCGTACGTTTTATATGACTGAGCGTCGTGCTTTGGTGTGTGTTTTTACTCTGCTGCCTGCTTTGGGCTTGCCATTAGGACCAGCCACTTCCCCTCCAGTTCCACTTCCCACTGTTTACGGGCACTAAAAGGCGAGAACGCCGGTAGTTTTGTGGTGCTGCGTCATTGTGAAGAGAAAGCTACGAAAGAGTGCCTTTCTTTTTCCGCTCTCTCTCTTTACCTGCCGTGTGAGAAAATCATAAGCAATCGTTGAGACGAGACGCTGTGTGTGTTTTCTTGAGGCAGGAACGACAGCGTCGTCGGACCACGTCATTTTCTTCGCCCTTCTCGACCACACGGACGCCTGAGGCTTGTTTGTCGGAGTACTTCGGACATGGGCAGGATAGGATGCAAGAAGGGAAGGGGGAGGGGGGGGGGGGGGGTCGGAAACGACAGCCACTGCATTTACGATGTGCTGACGATGCAGGACGAAGGCGACCTCACGCGGCTGATTGCAGGCGTTGAGCTGATCAGTTCGACACGGTGGTGGTCTCTCTCCTCACACCACCTTACATGCAACCATCTCCTGTCACTAGCTTTTTTTTATTTATTCTACTTTAGGTCGCATCGCAGCGTCTTGTTTGTCTTAGCACGTTTCACTCCCTCTTTCTTTCTCACTTTCTCTTCGTAATCGTCTCCGTACTTCGCCTCGCGTTTTTTCAGCTCTTCGTTGACTCGCATGACGTCATTGTCCTATGATATGCGCCATTTATGGACTTACCCATCTTTTCTGCAAGCTTTCCAGCGTTTACGTTGCTCTTTCTGATCTTCGTCAGCTACTTCGATCGCTACATAATTCGTCTTTCGACGGTTTGCAATCCAACGCAGGTGTCCATGTCCCTGAGCTCGAACGACGCAAGAAAAGAGACAAATAAAATAAAGGATATACTAATAAAAAAAAAAGGAGCGCACGAGCCTCGTTTCGAGAGAGTCGAGCAACGAGACATGTCTACGCCTACCGTGAGGCTGCGGCGCCAGACGAAAGGAAGGGGGGGGGGGGGGGGGCGCATGAGGCGCTACTCCTCCGTGAGGGAGGACCACCGAGGCAGCGTATTTTCTGGACGCTCACGAACTGATTGGCCGCACGCCGCTACAACTCGTAAAATAACTCGGACCCGTCACGGCTTTTGCCCTACTCCCCCCCTCCCGCGTGCACACGCACGCACGCACGCACAGACGCACACACACGCCATTTGTTTTTTTTTGTTTATCAGCGGTTCCTGCTTCGCTTTGCCGTTAGAGATTTCTGCTGTTTGTATTTTTATTTTCCGATGTTCGATGCGCTTGCAGACCTCCACCGAAGACTATTCAAGTTGGCGCCTGGGTTGTTCTTGTTCAGCGATCGTGTGTGTGTGTGTGTGTGCGTGCGTGTATTCATGTCTGTGAGTGCGGGCTATGAGGTCCTCGAATACTTTTTTTTTCCTCGAAACGCAACCCGCACACGCACTGTGTGAGCATTCGGGAAGCGAACGTCGTACGAGGTTTCCCCCGATGTTCTTGGAAGGTCGTTCCGACATCTGCACATTTTTACTTTTTTTGTGTTTCTCTTTCGCTTCGCTACTTCTAATGTTTTCACACTTTGTGTGTGTGTGTGTGTGTGTGTGTGTGTGTGTGTGTGTGTGTGTGTGTGTGTGTGTGTGTGTGTGTGTGTGTGTGTGTGTGTGTGTGTGTGTGTGTGTTCGTCGCTCATGCGGCTCGCTTGTTGGTCCGCATGAGAGCCCTTATGAGCGATCAAAATCTTCAGGGGTGGTCTGCGCCAGTCGCTGAGTGACCAGCGACGTGGCTACTGTGCGCCCCTGTAAGGCTTCTTCGGTGAATATGCAATTTTAATGAGCATATGACGGTAATAAAAAAAACGTCGACGACTGCCTTCACATGTAATTATATTTCTTTTATCTTGAAGCATTGCTGAAGGCATTACTTGAAGGCTTACGTTAGGACTTCTATAACGCACACACGCGTTTTCATCACTGGGCCTGCAACCACTCTCATCTCGACGAAGGACTGAGTCTTGAAAATTTTTGTACTGCATTATTAACTCTTCCTGCCGGACCTCTGCAAATGATTAATTACCTAATCCCTGCTGCACCATCTAAAAGTAGAAGTCACCACAGCCTAAACATCACGCCTTATTTTGTCCGCACGGACACTTTTAAATACAGTTTCTTTACGCGTGTAATCGATTGTTGGAATTGTGTACCCGGTTCTACTCGCTCTCTTCCTTTAGAGCTCTTTTTAGCGGCTACTGAATAGTTTTCCGTTTTTCTTGTTTTCACTCATACTGTTTGGGACGTTTGCCATTGTTGTGCTCCATGTTTTCCTGCATTGTTGTTCACACCCACCCCTGCAATTGCCCAATAGGGCTGCAGTATGTATAAATAAAATAAAATATAAATAAATAGAAGGAGCCGTTGAGACGGCCTCCATTGTTGCACTGTGGGCACGGCGGAGCAAGCAGCTGAGGAAGGTTCTCATCTGTACACGCTGTCTAGGCTATGTGGCTGCTTCAAGAAAAAAAAAAAGGTGGTACGTGGTTGTTAGATAAAGGCTAAATGCACGATATCCAGAATGCCTGAAGGAAAAACTACGAGAAGAAATATCGCAGACATCGTCAGTGCTGCACTGCGATGTATCATCAAGTGTAGCTCCCCATGTGTTTGCTTACATGCATCTTTGTGGCCCAGCGCGAACGAACACAATGGACAGAAAAAAATTGGACGACACGGAGCGTGCCGTCCTCCTTAGTTGGTCTTGTCCTCTGTGTTCTTTCTTTGCGTTGGTTCATTAAATAATGGAAAACCAACCAGGCCAACAGCGAGTGTTGCATGCAGCAATGCAACATCATCTCTAGACTTTGACATGCAACGCCAAATGTGCCAGAAATGTTACCGCTTAATCAAAATTGCTGCCGCAAAATTGTGGTCATGACCGCCGCTGTTGCAGACTCATCTTTTATTAGCGTGCACTCTAAACACGAATTCTCCTACATACGAATAAAAAAGGAGTAAGCTATGTCTAGCCCACTCCCTTTCAGGCATAGAGTTTCTTACTATTACCTAGAGGGAAAGCTGGCAGCCCGTCTTTGGGAGTTTGCATGGCGACCCCTCGAGACCACTTCAGCCACCATGGGCGCTCAAAGCATCATGGGGCGGTGAGCTACTTGTTGCGGAACTGCAACTTTTGGCCAAAAAATAATAGAAAAATTAAGCTGTTTGATAGCTACAAACGTCCTAATATTCAATATCTTGTCTAATGATTGCGACAAACGAGCAGAAAAGCATTTAAGTGCAAAGTTTGTCCAAAATAAGAGATGACTAGCTTTCCTATTGGCCAAGTGATGAACACTAAAAAAACTAATATTGCGTAATTAACAAACGCACTTTTAAAAGTAAATATGTTTTCAAAAAAAATGTTGTTGCTTAGATACTTTAATAGGTTTTTTAATGACATTTCGGGAGAGTAAAACCTTTTATTGGCATCGTGTGTCGTCGCGTTTTCACTACTATGGCTTTTGCACACTGCGTTCGCGCGAAAGTCGTCTGCGCACACACGGACAGCGTTTTTGGAATGAAACATCTTAGTAATAACACTCCGTGTTCCCGAAAAACTACGACTGTTCCGCAACAAGTAGCTCACCGCCCCATGATGCTTTGAGCGTCCATGGCGGCTGAAGTGCAGCGCCGCCAGCTTTCCCTCTAGGTAATAGTAAGAAACTCTATGCTTTCAGGGGCAGGGTATGGTGCCCAAGCACTGGGGTTGTTATGCACCACAAAAAAATGCGGAATACTTACGGTTGCCAAACGACACAAATTATCCCTTCAAAACATGGAAATTCAATAAAACATGGTGCTGGGCTAGTTGGTAATTCATACTTGGTGGGAAGACAGCGCAAAAAACAACCACAGGGGAGGACAAGACACAAAAGAACGCTACTATCAACTGATTTATTTGTCGTCATGTCACATATATATAACCAGACAGTCACATCACATGTCACGTTTTGCGGTGCCAGCTATCTTGGACTAACTGATATGAAAGGTGCTATCACCTCTTCAGCTGTAAAAGTAGCTATAGTTAGATACAGATTGCAAAAAAGAAAATGAAAGAACCACGCATGACAAAAGACCAGGCAAGTAAGAAAAGATTGCTACAAAGATTGTTACAAGAATTCTTCCAAAAAACCGCGCTCCGCTGTGTACAGGCTTATAGACGGATCGCTAACGCAGTGGTCCGCCTTCTTGTCAATATGAAACGTTTCAAACAGAAGTCTTGCTTTTGTGGATAAACTCCTGCCCAGAACCTTCGCCCCTTTAAAAACAAGGAAAGCTTTAGCATTTACGAAGATTTTAAACGAGGTTACAATATACTTTATTTGCTAACAGCGAGACCTCCGGCGCAACGCTTAAAAGCCTCCTCCCATTCACAACTGCATCAATTAATTATGAATAGCAGTCGATAATGACTCAGTTGTCAAGAATTAGCTTTCCGCATATTCAGTGTTCGAAATCTACTCGTGAAACAGGGCAGGATACCCTACCCCTCAATTGGAGTGTGGTAGAGGACAGCTTACTGTGTTTTTTACGTCCATATAGGCGTATTCGTTTTTAGAGCGTGAGGTATAGAATTAAATTGATAATTAGCCAGGAGTCAGCTGTCTCAAAGCACGGATCAGTAAAAGCGTGGCTCTTCGTGCTACAAGCTATAGAACAGGCGGGTACATCAGCAGTTCATGAGCCCGTCAAAGGCAACGGTGTGCATCTTTGGACAATAAGAATATATTGTATTGCGGTCACTGTTGGAATTTTCCTCTCATGAAGAGCGGCAAACTCCTTTTATCATCGGCGTGGACTCAACACAGAATAAAACCATTTTCAGCTTCTCGCTTCAGGATAGGTTCAGAAAAAAGAAAGTTTATTATCTCTATTCACAAAATATGCCCCCAATTTTAGCCTCTGTTTCCTTAGTTGATTCCCAACAGCCGCAAGGCGTCAATTAAATTACCATCTTCATTGATCTCCTGGGCGCCTGCGTAGTTTGGTATGCATTCACTATACGCTCTTGGCAAGTTGAGCAGAATAAAGTGAAAAAAAAAATGAAAAGAAAATAGCCACAGGTGCTCGAACCGGAACGGCGGCCATATAGACGAAGGGGTCTAATTAGCGATACGACCAAACTGCCTTTTCGCTTTTTTTTTGTTTTTCAGCTTTTACTAGAGTTTTCGAGCGTTTCCGTGCCGACTCGGGCATTTCACCGAGGTAATTTCGCGGGCGCTGTCGGTGTTGCGGCCGGCGCCTCGGTGTCGGTGCGTGCAAGTTAAGAGGAGAGCGGTTGGCCATCCTGCCGGTCCACCGCGAACACGTTATCGTGACTTACTCTTTGCCGACGTCGTTCCGAAGATTAACAAGAGATGGCCTCAGTGCATACGCGTGCCCAACGCCTGTGCGCACGACACAACCCGTTCCGGGGGGACACGTAGCTACCGGAAGCCGTAATTCACTCTGCATAGCAACACGCCGCCGATGTCGTCGCTTTCTTTCCTATATCTAAAGAGGCAAGAGGCCGTTTAGTTAAGCGATCCGGCGGAACTAGCGGCCGACGTGCCGTCGCCTTCCCAATTACGGTGGGAATGTATTAGCCGTGGTTAATAAGGTGATATGCATGCGGAAGGCGCCACTGCCATTCACGTAGAAGCCGGCGCCGCGCCGATAAGCACTTGAGTAAACAGGGGAGAGCCTTCAGGGTACACTGAGTCCTCGCCGAAGATAACTCTATAGACAGAAGATAACTCTATAGAGACAGGTCACCGCTTTGTAGGCTCAGTTGCTTTGGTGTCCAGTTCTGAAGCGAAGACTGCGCGTGCAGAAAGACTTCGATTAAGGAGGCAGAAATATTGCTGATGTCATCTCAGCACGATACGCAGCGCTCGCGTTTATCGGTAGAATTAAATTAGCCTGGGTTTCTAATCAGATCGCTCGATGACGTGACAACTGCAGGCTGGACGTCCGAATTCGTTCACCCGATCAAGGCATGTATGGAGATAAGTTCGACCTCGTTTGTCGTCGAATATACGAAAGTACACTGAGCGAGTAAAGATACGCGCTTACCTTAACGCGAGTACTTTGGATGTTCAACTGCGGAGACGACGGAAGAAGCTCAGTTTAGTCCTTTTTTTTTTTTTTCACTACGCATCGGCATTCGAGGCATGGTCTGATAGACCGAAGGCAAGCTTCAGTTGTATTTCCACACCAGCAAGAAATACCAATGACAGCAGGCGAATAGTAGTAGCTGGTTTCTCACGACCCATTCCGAGAAAGAAGTCGTTTATTAGATGCTGCCTTTTTTGACCGTATGCCTCCTATACATAACTCAGGAAAGCTGAGGTTATCTAGCAGGCTTCACAGAAGGGCCCCTTTTGTCCGCTGGCACCGGACGACTTGGATGCTCCGATAACGACACCCGAGCTGTCGCATGGAAGTGACAACAGTCACACATCACCTGGGAGTCCTCTCACTCCCTGCCGCAAACGACAATGGGAAAAGCAAGGTGGATGCGTTGGAGAAAGCGGGTGCACCAGATAGCGTGCCTTCACGAGAGGTCGACTCGGGATCTCAGCGATACACAGCATATACCGCAACAGGAGAAGCTCCCTACACACCTCGCGTCCCGTGATGGCTTTCGCCGGTCAGGGTCGCAAACTTTTTTTGGGGACCAGACAACGAGTGGTGTTGTTTTTACACGGCCATAAACACACTACGCGCCGTAAGACCTCGCGCAAAGCGCGAAAAACAATCAGAAAAAGATAAAAGATGAAGGACTTAGGGGTTTTCCTCAGCCGAGCATAAAAAGCACGTTCCTCGGAGTTTTTAGCGCCACCGAGATGAGATAGGCGAGACAACTAGCGAGGTAGAAAACGAGGCGGACGAGCAAACGAAGAAAGCGCACAAAGAAAGGCAATAATGGAGGTGAGGGAAGACCCCGCTGTGCTTGTATCTCGTCCGGTGCGTTCTCGAGTCGTTGTTCTCCGTCGCGTACGCCCGCGCGAGCGCGCCAGAGAGCAGCGGAGAAAGATTGGCGTCGACCCGTGCTTGTTATGTCGCTCGCGGAGTGCCAGACAGAGCCAGGAGCGATTGAAACCGACGATAAGTGGAGAACTCGCCGGGAGAGCGACAGGGAACACAGACGGCGAGCGTACGGGTAGGCCGGATCGCCAGTGCATCCGCTGCACAGCTCCGCTTGCTGCCGTTTCTCCGAGAACTCGTGAAACACCGACCTACTCGGCGTCCCTCTACTATTCTCTCTTGTTTCTTTCAACTATGCCTCTTCTTTCTTTTTTTTCACGGCCTCGCGCGACGCTGACCCTCTAAAGAGCGAACGAAAGCCGGAGAGGTAAAATAAAAACAAACACCAACCTGCCGTCTTTCGCTGCTCCTCTGTTACTCACTGATTTCTGACTTAGAAAGAGAGAGAGAGAACGTGCCAACGTGGAGTCTCGTAAAACGGCTGAAGCTTCCAATGGCGGCTATCTTTATGTTTGCGTTCGTTATTTTTTGTCCTTCAGTTCAGGCTCTCAGCGAGGCATGAGCATGACGTGCTTTGCAGCACTTGGAGGGTCCGAGTCAGCCGTCCAACTGAGAATGAAACGGGATGACCGGAGGGAAAGAGGAGGCGGTGGGGTGAGGGGAGGCTATCCGTGTCCGCGGAAAGACACAGAGGGAACAAGAGATTGCCGAGGGAGATAGACAAGGCACTGAGAAGAGGAAAAAAAATAGAGATGGACAAGAAGGGGGCAAGGGAGGAAGAAGGCGAAAGAGGGCTAGCCACCGCAAGCAGCGGAGAGCACAGATTAACAACAAGGGGGATAGGTTATAATTCGCTGCCCCCTGCCTCCCATCGCCGCCACCGCCGAAGACCTACACCGACTTCTCCCGGAGCCAAAGCTCAGCGGAGGATGACGCGTGAGCGAACGATGAGACGCTTCTCGACCTCCTCCTCCTCTCGTCATCTCGCTCCCGGTGAGGCTGGGGAATGGGTGAGAGGGTTAAGAGAGGGAAGGCGAGAGGGGGAGCTACACGCCGCGTCGGAGCCTGCCCCCCGGAGCGCCCGTCCCGGCCAGGTATATACACACGAACACGCGAGCGCAGGCCGGACGTCTTGGCAGCGCGAGACACAAGTGCAAACAGGCTTGAAAAATGAGCGGCCGACCTGGCGCCTGAGCGACGCCGTGCCGGCGGCGGCGAGGGGGTCGCGCCGTAGCTGCCGCGAGCTCGCCGCGGACGGGCTCCCGTAAATACAATATGGACGTGGTCCATACTGGTGCTTGCTGCTGGTGCGAGCTGCTGCGCCGGAAAGGCCACCGTGACGCGCGCAAGGCAGCGCCGTTTAGTATACTTCCGTGCCCTCTATGGGCTCGCCGTGAAGGGAAGAAAAGGCGGTAAGCCTCAGTGGAGAGGCAGTGCACTTATTTCACAAAATTCAGTTCGCATTTTTAGTTTTTTTAGAAACATTCTTCAATTTCGGTTTGCTTTCCGCCTGAGAGGTGCCCTAGTGGTCGAGCATCTGCCTCGTACGCGTGATTTGCGGGTTTCGATACTAAGTGCGATCAGGCACTCGGCTTCTCTCGGATTCAATGCTTGGAGAGATTTGGGCTTGGTCTCCAATCCATACCGCTCTTCGCCCATGCTGTTCTTGTGCCATTAAGATATAAAACGTTCAGCCATTTACATTTACACTGTTTTAATATTTTGTTTCTCGGAGTTGTGACGTCATCACCTTACTCTTGGTCAATCCGCCACAGTAGTTCCAGTCTACAAACCAAGAAATAGCTGCATTTTAACACCTCTATTCCCGACCTGATATTTCCTGCGAAATGCCCCCACCGCATTTTTGTAGTTTAATTACGCGCTCTCTTTGTCCGGATATGGGGTCATTACCGGCAATAAGTAGATGCATTACGTGACCTGCACTCTTAATGCTTCGCCGCCTTTCCATTTCGTCCTTTGTGGCGTCAATTGACACCACAACACAAATATCCCGCTCTCGCCTCTGCAACGGACGAAAACACTACTAATTTTAATAGCATACTTCCTCCGGGATCCCTATTGCTAACTGCATCGCTGTTCATGCATTTTCATTGAGCTGTGCGGTCTAAGAAAGAAGAAGCAGCAGCATGGTAGGCATACGGTGAAGAAGCCGAGGTATAGAAAAATTTGTGGATTTGTATCTCACTAACCATTCCTTCTTTTCCGCTCCTATTTTTGTGAAATGCCTATTCAAGCTCATATCAACCTTGTAAATATTACTGAACCCATTGGGGCTGTGCTGCAACACGTTTTTGACATTGCGATCTCGACGCCACCAGGGCTCAGTGGTTGTCAGCGGAGGCCTTAGGCAATCCTTCTAGAGGAACTTTCTGCTAGTCTTTTTGCGCATGCACCTATACTGATGAGTTTGTTGGACTGCTGAAATGGATATGATTCGTGGCAAAGAGACGAAATCTGAAACTTAACTTTTTGATGAACGGGAATATAGAAATTTTCGCTGCCCTAGAAGGTGCTTGTTGGTATCGAGCCTGGAAATGACAATGCGGATGTCGGCGAACAGCAACCGGAGCAGAGGAAGAGTGAAAATAAACTGACGCCTGAACTTGTGATTTGTTTCCTTTTTTTTCTACAGCCCTCCCTCTCCTGTGAGCTTCGGCAATGTGCTACAAGAAGCGATCGGGGCATTCGCACTGCACAATGGGCACCGCCGCTAGTACAGTCCCTGTAGCACCCTCTACGTTTAAAGCAATGCAGCGTATTTGGCTACACTTTTTATTGAGAACGAGCCTTCGGTGTGCTCACAAACAGCTTCTGCTTTATCCACGGCCGCCAGATATCCGCACCGCATAAGCCTATGGATGATGTGGAATTTCTTGTCGCCTGTACAGGATAGCATTTGGCCAAGGTGCAGTCATGATTGATTACCTTTCAATTTATGAACTCTTCTAAAGTAAACCACTGATTTGAAAACAGGCACAAGCCAGATTGATTTATTGATTGATTGATTGATTGATTGATTGATTGATTGATTGATTGATTGAAAACATCTTTATTTGCTGAATATTCGCAGAGCATGTGGGTGGGCCGCCTAGACCGGTAGTCCACTGGTTGCACAAGCCGGATTGATTGATTGATTGATTGATTGATTGATTGATTGATTGATTGATTGATTGATTGATTGATTGATTGATTGATTGATTGATTGATTGATTGATTGAAAAAATCTTTACTTGCTGAATATTCGCAGAGCATGTGGGTGGGCTTCCTAGTCCGGTAGTCCGTTGGCTGCTGCTGCTGCGCTGGCCCTCCCCACCTGCCAGTGCTGACGGTCAGGATCATCGCCGAGCGGAATAGCCTCCCACTGTTCCTCTGAGGGGTTTGGAATGGGGACAACTAAGGGATTAAATTGGCATGCCCACACTATGTGGTAGAGATTAGCTACCTCTCCACAGTGTGGGCACTGCGGAGAGTATAGTGTAGGGCACCACTGGTGTAACTTAGCTGCCATTGGGTATGTGTTGGTTTGTAGACTCTTAATGTTCCCTTCTAACTTATTGGTGGATTTATGTGGTGTTGGGTACTCCTTTCTGGCTGTTCTGTATGGCGCGAAATTGTCAACATACACTGCTAAAGCTATTAGGTCGCGGCACCCTTCATGGTCATCAGGGGGAGACGCCCGGTGAGGCACAAGCCGGATGAATTGTGCTTCACGCAAGCTGAGAATTTTATGTGTTGGGCACCGCGCTGAGCTTTACTGAAGCGCCTCATGAAGCTAGGTAGAAGAGGTTACAGATCTGAGGAATGCCTTCACCTTGTACACAGTCGCCTTCCAGGAATGTTATAAAAGTTTTGAACATGTGTGTTGTGGTCGTGAAGTACTATCAGCTGGAACACACGCCTGAACGACAAGAAAGAGGAAAAACAATACAAAACGCATGGGAAAAAGCAGAGAGCAGCGTCTTTTGTGACAACGGCAAAGCAAAAGAGGCATGAGCATGAAAGCAAAAGAAGCTTCTATAGAGTTCACCACGTTGCAAAATGGGAAATTTTTCGTTCACTTCTTTGTTGTGAACAGCGGTAACCAAAGCCCGGTCCATTTCGCATTTTATACCCACTTAGTCTTGATGTTCTATTTTGACACCATGCCTGCAAATCAGTTAATACTTGACCCACGAGCTTTAAATTTTGCTGCGTGGTTATGGGGCGTTATATCTTGTAAAAACACATAGCAAAGAAGAAAAAAAAACTGCGACCAAAATGAAAAGTCCAGTGCCTAAAGGGTTATTGCAAACTGCTGTTCCCTTCCGAAACTGCTGAACACCACTTTAGTTTTCCGCGACTAATTTTTAGATTTACTGTTTTGTTCTGTCGGTCTACAGCTCCTCAAACGTGCTCCGCAGTTCGTCCCCTGAGTTACTGAGCAAGACAACGTTATCAGCTAATCGGAGATTGCTATATGAATTCTCGAATATTCACTAACGTTTACCCTCTCACTTTTCCAAATTCAGTTCTCTGGATACATACTCCACGGTAGAGCGATCGTGTCTCCATGCCTGACACCCTTCTCACTTGGTATTTTATCCCTTTCAGTGCACATTACTACGCCCGCTGTGCAACAGCTATAAATAGTTTTAGTTTTAGCTTATGGCGGTTTAACGTCCCAAAGCGACTCAGACTATGAGGGACGCCGTAGTGAAGAACTCCGGAAATTTCGACCTCGTGGGGTTCTTTAACGTGCACTGACATCGCACAGCACACGGGCCTCTAGAATTTCGCCTTCAACGAAATTCGACCGCTGCGGCCGGAATCGAACCCGTGTCTTTCGGGTCAGCAGCCGAGCGCCATAACCATTGAGCCACCGTGGCGGCTGCAACAGCTGTAAATATTTCGCAGTACTTTTATATGTGTTTTTTTCTACCCCTGACTATAACTCGGATTATTTCTGTATAACTCTCCCGCGCTTGCCTGCGCTTGCTGGGTCGATTTCATTTCACTGCCATTAACAACATGTCGTGAGAGATGACGTGCTCAGCAGCCGCGGTGGCTCAGTGGTTATGGTGCTCGGCTGCTGACCCGAAAGACGCGGGTTCGAACCCGGCCGCGGAGGTCGAATTTCTTTGGAGGAGAAATTCTAGAGGTCCGTGTACTGTGCGATGTCAGTGCACGTTAAAGAACCCCAGGTGGTCGAAATTTCCGGAGCCCTCCACTACGGCGTCTCTCATAGCCTTAGTCGCTTTGGGACGTTAAACCCCATAAACCAAACTAAACCAAACCAGATGACGTGCTCAAAGGGAGGCCGTTTCTTCGAAGACAACCGATTCGCGTGCTCTATACACTTCTGGTGTGCGCACGAGGCTGTGAGTATCAGAGTGTTCGCCACTTGGAATTTCACTCTATAGGAACACCGTGTTTATGGCAACCTTCAAGAATGAAAAATCTGGAAATTGAGAGGAAGTTGTGAATCACGCACTCTAAACAGGAAGGAATAAAAATGGAGCAAGCACCCATTTCCAGCGCATCCCATTTTATAAAAGGTAGTGCGCTGAGGACACCTTGCTCCTTTATACTCCCATACAGCCGTGTTCTTGTCTAGGGTGCATATGGAATAGATCAAACAGGAAGTGCAACGCGAGCTAAGTGAGCCATTTTAACAACTGACACTGGGACAGCTGCACTCCGTATTTGTGTTGACAGTATTTGTTGCCCTTGAGATTATGGCTTGCCAGTTATCCATAAACGATCAAAGCATTGAACTATAATTTCAACGGCCGACCATTCAAAACTGCCATTCCCAATGTCGAGCCGCCACGGTGCTTCAAGGTAAAGCCGTTGTTCAAAATGGACATTTTCCCCAACATGAACCGAACAGCCCTTTTCGTCCACGTTCCGACGTCATTAGAGTCGGTGGAACCAACTCGCTCCTAGAACGGGTTGGCTCCTGCACTATGCGACCTGGTTCCACCAAATCACTTCACATTAGGTCCGTCCTGAAAGTTCACATATAACCATGCACCGCCGCTCCATGCGCGCCCGCTTTCAACATTACATCGGTTTCCGCGCGCGCTCGCGGGGTTACCGCGACAATTCTCGTTTCCGCGAGTCTGTGGGGCTACAGCGACAAACTAAGCGAGCGTGGGGCAACCGTCGGTGTGTGTGGTGGGAAAGGAGGATCAAGGGGTCAGTCGGGATCAGGGAATCTTTCATCTCAAGTCGTCCGGGCAGCTGCAGAACGCCTTCGACGCCGTTGCACGGGTCCGAACAGTCGTTAACCTACAACTGCCACCTTGCAGGAGAAGCCTGTCTCCTCGACGCGTCATAGCGTATATACTGGAAGCCGCCGCCCCTGCCCAACCACTGCAGTCTTTCTTTCGGTGGCGACTGCGGCTGCGATTGCCGGCGATTTCGGACAGAGTACGCATTGAAACAGGGCGCGGGCGCTGTTGTTGGTCATCTTGGGGCGGCGAGCGACCTGTTTGCCCGGCTTCGGTACAAAGAGCGAGCGACCTGTCATTCTGCGGGTCAGCGGGCTTGCGGGCGCTCTGCGCCGCTGTCGCTACAATTTGTGCCGAACGTCACTCAGGCGAGGCGGCGCTTTCCGTCGCGTTTCTTATTGCATTAGTGTGGCGACGAGAAGTGTCGTTGGTTGAGCAATGCAGCCACCTCTTGGCGAAGGCATGTTTGCTGCATATCCACAATCCGAAAGCTTGGCGACCGTTGTTATAATATATGCAGCTAGAGCTCGTTTAACGATGTTGGTGATTATTAAAGCGTAAAGGAAGAAGAGATGTGTCGCTGTCGAACGGAATTCGCTCGCAAACGAGGAAACACAGGGCTTTTTCTGTATAAACGGCTAACAAAATGAAGAGGTTTCATGGGTTATTTTTGCTGAGGGGAATGTAAAATAAGGCTGTAATTACTCGCTAGCATCCTTCTAAGCGCGGCCATTCGGACACAAAAGAAATATGTACAGTACAGAAATATGTACGGTGTCTGGCACTGGTGCCATCTGCGGTCACCTTAGCGCCGAAAAACTTTCTAATGTCACCCGCCCACCCAGCTCACTGCGTGCCCCTGCAGCTCTTGCACTGTCCTGAAATCCACTCTGTTACCCTAATGGCTCAGCTGCCACTTTGCCTTTGCATTTATGCATCGCTTATGCCCATTTCATCTTCTAAATTTCGACTAGAATATCGTTAACCCCTGCTTACTCCATGACCAACTCTGCTTTTCTTCTTTCTCTTAACTCTACACCTACCATCTTTCTTTACATAACAGGCTTCGTTGTCCATAATTTAAGTTCAACCCTTTTTCGTTAGCCGCCATGTCCTTGTCCCATAGGCAAGTACTGGAGTGATGCAGGTGTTATGCACGTATGCATGCTTTCCTCTTGATGCTTATAGGTAAACTGCCTTTCATGATCTGAGAATGCCTACTAAGTATACGCCACCCCATTCTTATTTTCCTCGATATTTCAGTGTCGAGGTCCGTATTTGCGGTCACTACCTGCCCTGTGTAAAAGTGTTCCTTAACGACTTGAATACTTCCTTGCCTATACAGTAAGCTGTTCCCGTCCCAAAGTGTTGAACATTGCTTCAGTTTACTGCAATTAAATTTTTTTTATAGCCATCTTTGTGCTTTGCCTCTAGGTGTTCAATAACTCTGTATAGTTTGTCCTCTGAATTAGCAAGGCAATGTCATCAATGAACCATAGATTACTGAGGTATTCCCGATCACATTCTCTGAATACCCCCTGTAAAAACGCGGTATATAGTTGCTGAAAGATCATGCCTCCCTTCCTAACAACCTTTCTGATTGGCATTTCGCTTTCCCTACAGAGGACTATGGTCGCTGTGCAAACACTGTAGATATTTTTCACTACTTCTCTATTTGCTTTTTCAACATCCTGGTTACGCAATTTCTGCAGGAGTGCTCAGGCTCCCATTGAGCCAAATACTTTCCCGTGTCGTAAGACGGGTATATATATGGGGGTTAGTTATGTTCTGAGAATTTCTGTATCTTTTGATCAACGGTGCGAGCATGATTTGTTGTCGAGTAACCCTTCTGAAGGCCAGCTGATTGAAGTCGGCTGATTGAAGTCGAATGTTGACCTAATTCAGTTCGCGATTAACCTCGCAAAAACCATGAAAACAATGTACAGTAAGCTGATCAGTCTGCAATTTTTCAAGTCCTTGACATTAAAATAACGTGACGTTAGAGTTTTTCCAAGCTACATATCTACGTTGTCAGGCACTGCGTACACAGGGTGGCAGGTTTCTCTAACACGATATTCCCATCCTCTTGCAGCGAATCTATATGAAAGACGCCATAGTGAAGGGCTCCGGAAATTTCAACCCCAGGTGGTCGAAATTTCCGGAGCCCTTCACTATGGCGTCTCTCATATAGATTCGCTGCAAGAGGATGGGAATGTTGTGCTAGAGAAACCTGCCAGGTGGTCGAAATTTCCGGAGCCCTTCACTACGGCGTCTCTCATAGACTGAGTTGCTTTGGGACGTTAAACCCCAATGAAGCGAATAAAACCAATCTTTCAATGAATCTCTACGAGCTTGAACCTCTCGTGCCGTTTTTCGAAAAACTCTTTGCATTGCTTGTAAAGCCTCCTTTACTTCCTCTTCACACCCCTGGCTTCGTTATTAGCATCCCGATTATTTCGGCTCATTTACAGAGCTGTGTATAATAATTCGGTGACAATAACTATATCTTCTCCATATTTGCAATCGCATTGCCCTGCTTGCCTCTTAGGGTGCATGTACCATTTTTGCCCGCGTCTAATATCCTCTTGACCACTTTTAGGCTACCGCCGTTCTTTATAACCTGCTCGATCCTCTCCATATGGTATTTTCTCATGTCGCTTACCGTGCGCTGATTCACTAGCTTTGACAGTTCTGCTAGGTTTATTATAGTGTTAAATGCTATCATGCTTTGCCATTTTCCAATCAGGTTTTCCATCTCCTGAAAGAGTTTGCCTTAGTATGTCGACCTACTCTATTCCCTACTTCACTGGACACTCTCTAATAATATTTGTGAGTTTGTCATTCACATCTTGACCACTAAGGTTTTCGTTGTCGGTTAAAGCAGAATACCTGTTCTCCACCGTAACACTAAATCAATATACCTTCCTTCGTGCGACAAACTTGTTAATGGGCTTCGTCCTATAGTTTCTTTTGTTCCTTATCAAAATCTAGGCCAATTCGGAACCTGCACCGCGCCTTGCATATAGCACGAGCTTCCACATCGTTTGCAGTCTAACGTTGTCCTGACTCGATTAGCGATTACCTTAGTCAATACCTGGCAGGAAAACACACGACGCCGGGATGGGCGCGCAACATGAAGTCCATTTCATTTTTAGCCTCGCCGTTCGGGATCTCCTAACGCCATTCCTGGTTCTGGAAGGTATTCATGATTGGTATGGTTTTTCACTCTCTGAATTCTTCTAATAGCTCTCTTCTTCCTATTCCTTGAGCCAAATGCCATAGTCTTCAACGACCTGATCGCCTCCCATGCTTCTTGCCTATCTTGGCATCAAAGCCACCGCTCATACTGCGTTTTTTACCGGATACGCCTTGCAATTCCAAGTCTTCGTAGAACCTTTCAATTATTTTTTGGAACTAAGTAACCAATAATAACCAATAATAGTAGCCAAATCTCTCTTCTCACGTCATAAGCCTCGATCACAAGACAGTGAGCGCGGGACTGTCCCCATCCCACATTTCTGTATTGGGAATCATGTAAATAGGCAACCAGTCTTGTCCAAAAAAGAAATTCCCCCGACTCACCCAACAACGAGTCCTCATTTGTCATATAGTTTCCTCCTTCTCGGCTTGTGCAGAGCCATTTTCGCTCGCGTTTCACTACGAGGTTATTTGAATGCTGAGGCTTGAGGCGTACGAACCAGTCATTGAGGCGTCATTTCTCTATCATCAATGGCACAATTCTTGCCACCCTTAAAAGGAAACTGCATAGGTTTTAGAAATCAACAAGCTTAAAAGGGTCGAATGTGTGCAACTTGCAGATAAAGCATGCGAAGTCTTTTTGGGCTAGCATTTGAAATAGTGACGTAATCACCGATTAAAGTTGTGACACCCTTCAAGTTTCTCTGCAGCGCACATGCCAAGTGGGGAGAGCATGATGACGTCATTGAAGGTATCGGTACATTGCCAACGCATAAAAGCCTGCTTTGGAGGAAAAAAACCAACGACACCGAAGGGAAATCCTGCCGCGAGTTGTTTGGCAGCGTCCAATGAGGCACGGCAAGATGTGGCTGACGGCAGCGGTAATATGAAATCATACCTTCCGTGACGTCATGCTGAACTGCCCCGCACTCCTCTGGTGCATTGAGAAGAAGCGCAAAATTCAATCGTCGATTACGTTACTATTTTAAATGCTAGCGCAAAAACACTTAGCATGCTTTACCTACAGCTTATATAGATTTGAATCCTCGAATATCGCGAAATTCTCCAAAAGTGGTGCAGTTGCCGTTTAGTCGGCTCGCAAAGACAGGTCAGCCGCACACTCTAAGCACTAATAAGCATTTATGGGTGTTAAAAGGGCGTAAACTGTCATCTAGTGCATTCCATTTTATTGTCAGGGTATGTTTCCCATGTTCTGGAGTAGATTTCAATCACTAAATGTACGGAATGATTACTCTTAGCAACGGAGGTATATTCCAACTGCAAAGCATAGTAACTAAGCACAGTAGCATTCCCTGCCGTGTAAAACGAATGCGCTAGAGAACATCTCACTCCCATTTTACTCCATTCACTCTTAGACTCTTAGAGTCTCGCAGTACACAACTTTGTCCAGATCATATGCAGGCTAAAACTACACAGCCTCAGAGTTTTTTTTTAGAGAATTAGAGCCGAAGGAAGCCCAACGCTTGCATGCTCAACTTTCACTGCTTTTTGTAGCAAGAGTTATTTGCCGGTATGTTTCTTTTCGAATCGAAAACCATTCACGACCATCGAAGAAAAATTTTGGCCCTCGCGGAAATTACGCCTTTCATATAGATTATACGACTGCGCAGTTACTACCAAGTTCAGATCACTCGACTGACTTATTTTTAATCGGAATGTGGAACGTTAGTTCTTTTCTCTTGCACTCAAAGGTTGGTTTGGTTGGTTTATGGGGTTTAACGTCCCAAAGCGACTAAGGCTATGAGAGACGCCGTAGTGGAGGGCTCCAGAAATTTCGACCACCTGGGGTTCTTTAACGTGCACTGACATCGCACAGTACACGGGCCTCGAATTTCTCCTCCAAAGAAATTCAGCCGCCGCGGCCGGGATCGAACCCGCGTCTTTCGGGCCAGCAGCCGAGCACCATAGCCACTGAGCCACCGCGGCGGCTGCACTCAAAGGAAATAGACGAAGCTGAATTTTAGCGACTGTTACTTTGTTCCGTGGACGGTGTGGTCGCTATTTTGTTTTATATTTATTCATTTCTTACATTACTTACAGCGACAGCTTTATCATACAGTGTGTGTGTGTGCGCTGGGTGAAGAGAGAAATTCGAAGAAAAATAACTGAAATTGCAGGCATCAAATAGCGACCAAAACATAATTCGAGGTAACAAACAATAATAAAAGCATCAAATCAGGTTATTAAACAATATGAAAAACTATCATAGCAAAGAAGCCGAAGTTTCGTTAGACATTATGGATACAGCTACGGGGCAACCTGTTTCGTTAACTTATAGTTTGAGGGAAAAATGTAAGAACATCGCTCAGCATTTTATTTCTTTCGCTTCCATTAGGCGATTCCTTCTCTATTAATTGCATAGACGGACTCGAAAGAAAGCATTGGCTCTGATCAACAGCGGTTTTTTAATGAAACACATTATGAAAAAAAATTTGGACCCTTTCTAGTTTATCTATATTGATTTTAGGTTTCAAGTGCCATACTGTACACCTTTGAAGGATGATTGTTATGTTTAAATTAAGAAGCTCTTTACTGTCTACAGTAAAGCATAACAGAAACAAATTGACTCCAAAGTGACTGTTTCTATTGACTGTATACGTACGAAGTTCGTCACCGCATTTGAATTGAAATATTCACTCAGCTCTACGCGTCCTGCAAAATGTTACCAAAATAGGCATAAAATTATTTCTCAGAGTAAAAGGCAATAAACCGGTCTGCAATACATTCAACCTTTCTGGAAGATCACGCATAGATTTTAACGTTATGTTTTCGAGCTTCCACTAAACAAAAGTATGCCCAACTTTAGCCAACTTGATTGCCAGAACCGCCAAACGTTTTAGCACACGTTCATGGCCAGCACACTAGAAGAAGGAAGTAACAGGGTCACCCAGGCGGCACTGCAACACTTAAGCATGTTATACCAATGCATTCACCGACCTCAAACCTACTTGCATATGCTAATATACCCCCTATGAAGGACGCGCCATTCAGTATTTGTGGTGAGTTTTTAATAACCACAAATTTCTAAAAGATGTTCGGCGCCAGGAAGTTTAACTGCAAAGTTAAGCTAATTAAAGCGGGTAGTAAGTGCACGAATTGTGTCAAAAAAGTATAATGCAGTTCTTCAAATCGATGCTTTTTGTAATTTACCTGGAACTATTTTTTTTTCGCGTTGCAGCACTGTGTGTGGCTTCAGGTCATTGCTGCTTCAGGTCAATATTTCATAAATATTCTTGAACTTTCTACCTCTAGAACTACTGATCAGCTTTTTTTTTACCACTCCTGAGATTTAAGCTCGACTGAATTTATTGCCGCGCCAAATTGATTAAGATTCACTCGACTCGTAGGTAACTGCTATTATGTTAACTCAAATTATAATTAAATCAGTTGACGTGCTGGCGATGAGCTTCCTGATGACCCGTCAACAGAAAACATTTTGACATCTAAATAAATGAGGTGAATGAAACTTGAATTTCTATTGAAATGCTTTAGACTTTACAAGGACTCAGAAAGCGGGCAATTCAAACTCAATGTGCAATTTCGTACGGCACATATACTCCGCCATACCTCAGACCTGCAAAGTTCTGGCAAAAGTTCTGCTTGCCAGCGTTAATCTAATTAAACTTCTGAAGTCCGGGTTTTCCCATGAATATAAATAAACATTTGCTGCCTAGGCCCAACAGTTCTTCCTCTGTGAGTTTTCTCCATACCATCTACTACGGGCTTCTGCACCTGAAGGAAAATGCAATAGCGTCTTATGACGAATATTTAATGAAATTCATGCACTACAGAATGAACATTTAAATCAAAACACCAACCAATCGCGCAGAAAAGCCCGAGAAACTTGGGTTATTTTTGGCCGCTGGAAGCAGAAAGTTTATTTCGACAAAGCAATCAACTTGGAAGGCTCCTTAGAGCGCCCCTATTGAAAAGCTGACTACATAGGAACGTAGTGAGTACTCTGATTTCGGATAACACTTAGGCAACAGAATGTATTTGTTTTATAATTCCGAAAAAAAAACAAATGTCCATCATAATAGACGTGAAGTCTGACGAGGACTGGTCTCACGCCCGAATGAAATAATGCTTAATTAACTTTTAAAAACAACGCAGGCTTCCTGCGTACTAAACGTAGAAGAGGACGAGCGGCTCCTAAGGAGTTATGTAACTGATGTGCATGCCTACGCCAAGTGAGTTGATTGCTTAAGTACACAACGAGGTATTTGCATTATGGGAAGGATATTAAAGATATTAATTAGGTGTTCTTTGTGAAATAAGCCTGGGCAGTTCTCTATAGAGGTCAATATTCATGACCCATTTTCTACACCAATCATCTACTTTGTTTAGGTCACACCGTAAAGCATTACACTAAGTACGATAAGAAACAGTTCGACATAAAACGCAGTCATCGATGAACAGCCTCATAGAAGAAGATATACCACAACAGATATCAGTTGTAAACTTAGGGGCACTTAAGCTCCAACTTAAGGGTATGACCTGACAATGTTAATGGTCATTCGCCACCTTTTACTTGTGTGTGCGTGTGTATGTGTGCGTGTGCGCATGCGCGTGCGTGTGTGTGTGTGAAAAACATTAAATGAACAGAATGAATCGAGGTTTGTTGGTTGGGCCCTGATTTCAGGATCCCATTGGCTTTTGCCGCTGCTCTTTTGCTTAATCACTACCTTTTTCTAATTACACGCACTTATTAGCCTAGATCAGTAGGCATACTAGACTACGTGATACACCACAAGACACAGATGGTCTCCCTTTAATCAAGCAGAACGAATGTGCTTCAATGTCCTCGGTGTATAACGTAGGTCATGGCTTAGGCCTAGCTGTAGGTGTAGCCTAGGCCTGATTCACAACTCAAGGGTATTGGGTTCGATTTCAAGCTAAGTATACCGCAATTCCCTTCTCAACGTAATTAATTTACTTTACATTCTTACATGGGTGTCTGTCACAACGACATTCCAGTCATGCTACGACCTCGTTGTCGCAATTTAACTGAAATTTAATCATCTTTCATTGCGGAGCTCAGCGTGTGACGTCACTACAATCTCTCCTCTGAACGTTCAATCTAACGCAGTCACGTTAAAATTTAGTAACAGAAGCAGCCCTAGAACTCGCCCTTGCGGCTTGCCCGAAGTAACAGCAACTTTATGTGTTATCTCGCCGGTAACTACTAAAATTTGTTTTCTTAAATAAAAGCATTCTGTAGCCCAAGCAATTATATTACTGTTAAGGAAATACCATGAAAACCTCTGTAAAAGAAAAGCAAGAGGAACAACGTCTAAAGATTTCGTAAAATCAAGAAGCATGCAATCAACATAGAATACATTAGATATTGAACAAGCTGTATCACGTAAAAATATTCGGTTAACTGGGAGACACAGAAAAAAACGACTGGGAACCGTGCTGTTTGTTGTTGATTAACAAAAATTTATTAAAACGATGAACAATATTTGTAAAAAAATGCCTCCTCAAAAACCTTCGAAACTGCATGTGTTGAGTACACAGGGCGGTAATTTGAGACTCAATTTGAAGGTCCCAGGCAATGAATCAGCACAGAACGCCCAAATTTGCGTTCGTCAGGCAAAGCACCATGTTCGAGCGAATAGAATAATTCATCAGGTTTGGAGGAATGAAGTCCTTCCAGCAACATATAATTCCACGCGGTGATCAAAAACATAATTCATTGCTTCAGCACAGAAAGAGTCAAGCAGCGCAAGGAAATACTGAGCTAAAGAACGCACTAAACCAGTTCGTGATGTTCGTGATGTCAAGGTTGTCACAAACTTCAAAAAATATCATTTTCAAGCACTGCCATACGCAGGTCACTCTTGCTAGCTCGTTTCAAGAGCTGCCAAAGTTTTTCGCTCATTTTTGGGAGCACCAGTCAAAAGAAGTTAAAAATGCAGCCTTCGCTTGTTTCACCAGTGTTTTCATTTATTCTGTTGTTTTTTCTTGGTAATCTCTACTTACTTTTACGTACTAAAAGAGCATGTTTTGAGCTCGTTCAGATAACACTCTCTCGCGGAACCTTCCTTGGGGTCCTATGGCGGCCTGTACTGGATAGGTATGTAATACAGGTCATCTATAGCTAGTCCTAATTTGCGCGCACCTTGAAGCACTGAGTTCTGGACTTCATAGAAAGAAAACGGACCCTGCAATCATTCATCCCTCTCGGTGATGGCGAGTAGTGTTATCTTAGAACTTGGTTAGACTGGTATTTACCCGAAAATGTACAATAATAGGCAGAAATATAAGTTTCATTGCGTCCAATCTCGAAAATAGCACTTTATACTTTTATAACACGCCAAACACCAACCGTTTAAGTGTAAACAACGTATATGTATCAAAGAAGCAAACACTCTAATTAAAAAAAATTATCTGACGGACTGTGTGGGCACAGCCTTGTCTTTTCATAAACATTTAAAAACATACAGGATTGTGCTGGAGTCCTTTTAACAGCACGTATACCATCTCTATATTATAACTGAAGGCATATGAAATGTTTAATTGCATAATCGCTTGAACATAAACAGATCTCTGTGTCTGAATTCATGGCTGACCGAGGCGCCGCCATGTTTCTACGAACGCATCCACGCTTTGGACAAACCAGTAGCCAAGCCAAATATAAAGTCTGCCTTTCTTACCACTCTCTCGGTGGATGACGTGCTCGCTAAAAGAAAAAATGTGCGCAGTGTGTTTTTGACAGAGTAAGGTTTCCGATGCTTTCTACTCGTTCCTCGTGCCAGTACATTCTCTACCGGTTCCTGTCATTTTGAGTGAGAACTCTTTGCGCATATCTGCGTGAACTAAACGCACTCTGTTTTGCTTTTGCAAGTGAGAAATTTGCTCGCGTATTCTTTATTCTGTTACCGCCTTACTTGCACAATTACCTGCCAGTGCTCGGAACAGCTGTTGCCGCGTAACTAAACAGCAGAGAAGAATACTGGCACTGCACACGTGATAATATTCTGCCGGTACCATCAAAGTTCATTCGAATAAGTTATATTATTATAATATTGTTACGCTGCACTGCGTCCGCGTCCTGCGTCACAATATAATATAGTAAAATAGAGCATAATAGGCCAACATGATGTTATTTTAGATAATAAAGTGTAGCTGCCATGGAAAATACTTTCAAGTGCATCTTTCGAAACTGTCCAAATATTCTGACTAGTTCTAAGTAGCCGAAAAATTTTCTGATACTAACCTTCCCGCGTGAGTGGTTCGTGCGAGTCAGTATTCAGCCTGTTATTTCTCTGCGCTTTAAAACAATTGGCAAGACAATACAGCAATGGTGCAAACATTCGAATACATTCGCGCAGCACTGTGCCTTTATAAAGTTGGACGGATGTATCTCAACTAGAATAGAAGTTCCAACATTTAAGCGCAATTTTCCTGTAGGTGTTTTCGATCACCTCCACAGCAAATAGTTAATTTATGGCCCAACGACAACAACCTACCTTGATTTATTGCGTCGTTATTTTCGCCTCCTTTTGAGTTTGTACTTTTGTGACTAAGTACATCATTTTTTTTTTTCAGACATATTCTCATATGCACCGTGTGAGCGAAGTTATCAAGTTCTTTACAAAGTTCTCGGTAGTTCGCGTTGATGTCTTTTTTTGCAATACATTAGTGGCATGCAGTGAAGTTCATGCCGCAAACCCCAGTGAACCGCACTATTTCCGGGCAGAATTATTGGCTTTTTGTGCGCGTGAGTTAGAAGTGACAACACGACTGAAAACGTGCACTTTCTACCCACCTGAGTATCGTCCATCAGGAAATATCAAGATACGACTGAATATAAGCTGCGCTGCCTGGGGCAACTCACAGAGTGAACAACATAACTCACTTACCGACTCCGCTGTCGCATAAAGTTTCGGCGCATTGCCACTTAACACATCTCTTTTGATATCACACGAAAATTCAAGCCCCAAACCCAAGAGATCTTTGCAGAAGTGATGCTACGGTGGCGCTTTGTTTTGAGGAGACATTTTTCTTATATATTGGCGGTGAAATTTAATCATCTGCCTGAAATAAGTCTACTGAAGGCTTAAGTTTACAGCGTTTAGAAATACATACTAGAGGAAGCGGTGCTTGCTAGGTTTACTGCCAATTGTTCCAGTAAGCTTGCCGTCCCGGTTAGCTCAATTGGTAGATCGACTGCTCCGGTGAAGCGGTGGTCCAGTGTTCGAACCCGGACCAGGACGAATTTTTCTTTAACTGCGAAGTTTCTGAGAAAGCTGTATAGCTTTCTTTGTAGCCGTATGGCTGCGTTCGGGTGGATGTCAATGAGTAATTACTCCCTTATTACAAATCTACTCCACCTTGGGGGATTCCCCTAAACATTTGACCTACAACAAAAGCCATTCGAAGCGAGTTATATCCGAAGATTTCTCCACAGGACATAGCCATTGCATTAGAAAATGGCTGTCTTCGTGACCTCGAAAATACAAATTACAGTATCTCATTTCTGCAGCGGAAAAATAAAGTAAACGACTGCTTTGCAAGAATATTTTCGGCAAACCGTAGAATCGCTATCCCTCTCTCTCTTTTTAAAGGCACGTTTGAACACAGCAAATAAAACGACGACATGAAAGCTCATTCGCGTGAAACCACACAGAATTAAAAAAAAAAAGAATGGGCACGAATTCGAGTAAAAGGGATAAAGAAAAGGATGAACCGCTTGTTTATTTAGAAACCAAAACAAAACAGCCGTTTAAAAATATAAGCTAACTTCACGATGCGAAGCCGTATGTGCGAATGGGAGCATCGTTGTCATCAAATAACTAGATCAATGCCAAACAACGGTGATGTCGTGTGTGCCAAGTACAATGTGCATCAGGGTTTGCGGAAGGCTCTTGAAATCACCACGACTATCCATTCTTGGCAATATAAAATGAGAAAATGATTATCACAACTTCGGCAACACAAATAAAGAAATGAGTGTCGTGAAAGAGTTCGGTGTATGCTACACAGTAAATGATTGTAACATGGTGCAAACTTGTAGTGATACCTTTGACATCGCGATATAGGCCGTCGCTGTCAATTGCACGGGACACATCGCTGTGTCCTAGACGGAAGCCGGTTTTTAATTAGTTGAGCGTCCCGTTCTTACGAGGTTAAAAAAAAATTGCGAGGGCACTTTGGTAACTGAAGTGTTAGAGGCGTAAGCCGAGGACACTATGCCGTGACGACTTCCGGTGGATGCAACGTCACATTGTTCCAGTGCCTATATCGATACCCAAATTACACATCTTTCGGAGATCTTAAGTGTTAATAACGCTTAATTACACATTTTCCGTCTAACTTAACACAAATCCGACGATTTTCCGACCATTCTGTAACAATTTTCACTATGCCTTGACGACTTCCGGTGGATGTGACGTCACACCGTTCCCGTGGCTATATCGACGTCCGCGCTATTTCGACACAATTTCGACATTTTTGCCTGTAATTAATTAGCTAATTAGTCTACAGTCATCAAACTTGGTTTCTAGGTTCATTATTCCCTCTTCTATCTGAAGCAACCATTGGTTTCCTGCTATCTTTTTTAGTTCCCGAGTTAAACGCTTATGACACGCTTTGTTCACGGACGACAGTATCAGCCGTTAAAGGCGTTCGCCTTTATGACAATGTGTCGAAATAAATAGCAGAGTTCTGCCGCGCGGCCCCAGGTGCAAGCATGAGCAACAGCGCACTCGACATGCTTAAGAAATACGGTTGCTCGTAGCTCACCAGATTTAAAGGAGCGATAAAGGAAGCACGATCCGACAGTCCTGCAGTGTTTTCCTCTGGCCAGCACTGCCAGTTACACAAAATCATTGGGACGAATCTACGGTGACCCACTTTCCTCCTCTTGGACACACCTGCTTGGAGAGGTAACGGCGAAGTCCCCACTGTGACTCCTTGTTGAACTCTCTCCATAAAATATTATCTCCACATAATCACGTGGCCACTCAAGACATGCGGGAACAGCAATTTCAGTCTTAAAAAAAAATGCAGCGAAAGAAAGACATGCGTGTATACTTTTTATAGTTGTACACGAGCAGAGCTACTCTGGAGGGAGGCATAATGAAAATGCAAAGGCTTCTCCTGTATACATCGTTGCGCAGCTTTATATAGCACTAACGCGTTTCACCCTTATAGAATGGTCTATAGACAGTTTATAGACAGTCTATAAACTGTCTATAGAAAAAAAGTCTACTAAAAGTGTATGGCCATAAATCTATAGGTTGTCTATAGCATTTGAATTGCCTATAGACTGTTCTCCAGGATTTGTCTACAGAGAGTCTATAGACTTTACAGACAAGTCTATGGACAGTCTATAGACTGTCTAAGAAGCTTTTGTAAAGGCATCGTGCTTCGCAGCTGAACTATATATACACAACTTGGTGTTTCAAGGTCCTTTGCTCTGATAAGAGTTTTTCATTTGCTTTTGCTGTTCACTCCATCACAACATGACGAGATCCTGCCTTGACTAGTTTTATAAAACAACATACACCTGTGCGCCTTTCTGTACATTGCTTTTGCGCAATTTTACCAAAGGCTTATTTTATTTCGGAGGACGCTTAGAAACGGGAGAAATATGTTTTTTGTTACCCTGTCGCGAAACATATCTGAAATTCGCAATTGGGTTTCAGGTGAAGACATCGAAAGTTTTATAACAGCGGAGCAGTTTTCGCCACGCGTGCTATTATCGGCTAATTACGGTTAAGTAAGAGGGCAGTGGTAGTGTTGACGTTCGTAAAGGTCAAGGTCACGTTACTGCGTTGCATTAAATGCATCGGCAAGAATGCGCCGAATGTTACATGTATGCGGTGCGGGAAGCAATATTTTTTCTTAGATATAATGTGGGATCGAGCCTCTTCATACACAAAACAGCTTCAATAAGTTACGCAACGTCAATAAGTTACCCAACAACACAGAGATATATCTCGAAAATGCAGACAGAGACAGCTCAAGAAGCCGGCTGGCTTGTCATTGTTTTCAACGAAGGAACTTGACATTAAATTATGAGCGCCACAAATGGTACAAAGTAGAAGCCGCAGACACCGGCGCTTACTTCTTCTACCGTGTGTCCTTGTATACTTTGTCCAGTTGGTTGAGCGCTATTTTTATTTTATAAGCTGGTATACGACTAATCCCTCTCTTGGAAGGAACTTGATCCATCGGCTAAATGTGCCAAGTACAAAAGTAGACACACTGAAGATTCTGATTCGATGGATAGTCAAACACTATTAAGAACTACATACCGTATACTGTCATGAATGTGAGCTGCTATGTAGCTGGCAAAGTACAGGGTTAATTGGAGAGACATGGGAGAGGCCTTTGCCCTGCAGTGGGCGTTGTCAAGCTGATTACGATTATGATGATTATGTAGTCACCCATGAAGCATGCACTTGCGAAGTGCGTAGAAAACACAAATTTCTAAGTTCCAAACATCCAAAGTTGTGGCAGCTATACACACTGCCTCGTATAGTCGGGGAAAAACTTTTGAGTAGACATAAAGTATGTTTCGTAGGACGTTGAGCGTCACGTTCTGTTGGTGATCGTCAACCGACGCAAGGTGCTGAGTCCGAGTACGCAGGAACAAGACCGGCCGCGAAACCGATGGAAATGCAAGATGCCCGAGAGCTGCTCAATGTCGGTGCACGTTAAATAACCTCAGGTGGTCGGTATTGGTGGCGGAGTCCTCCGCTTTGGGACTTTAAATCCAATATGCCATGCCGTACCAGCTGCAAAAGCCGCGCAAAATCCACGAACTCTTTTGTCGAGGAGCCAGCACTCTTTAAAATAATCAAAGCAGGAGGCTTTCCTGACGGTTGCCAGGGCGTATACATCGGTAGACGAGATGAATTATGCAGCGCAATAAAACCAGGAAGATGGCATCACGCGGAACCCATTTGTTCGCTATCTCCACTATTATTCGCTTCTTATCTTCATGCTGTTACCTCAACAGAACACTGTTCCTTGTCAGCGCGATCAATTCCACGAAAGGCCTCGATGCAATCTCCAGCGTTATGCCAGTTCGGATGAATCACGCCGTACTCATTATCAAACCTCGTAGCCTTGAATATACCGTTCCATGACGCAGTCTCGGCCCCAGGACCTATCAACTAGGACAAAATTCACACAGAAAAATGAACACTTCCGCCTTTTGGCCAAAGTTGTCGTAATAGCAGTTTTCGTCGAAAGAGCAAGAAGCAGCTGCCGTCGCGGCTACGATCTCATACAAGCGCTGCTGTTTTAAGCGCTCATTCGAGGAGACGTTCATTCAAGAGGCGCGATATGTAAACCATGGAGCGAATGAGTTTTCCTATATGCAGCCTATGCTTCCTATAGCGATGAACCAGCGGCGCACCAGGCATGAAGTAACGCCCAGTGCAGTCGAATTCTAACTCTCGCGTTGTTGCCGGATTCCTGCTGGATGAATACCAGCGAACGCGCAGTATTATTCCTATACAAACCGTCATTTTTCGCATTGCGGGTATCTTATAGGGTATTCGACATGGAGTTCCCATTGATTTGGAGGTGATCAGCTTTTAATCAGTCGACCAACACCTGTAACTATTTCCCAGTATGAAAGAATATTGTCAGCGTTGAACGCAATGTGAACAAGGTGAATGTTAGTGTTAGAGGAACAGAAAACTGAGAGATCTTTTGTGAGAGAAGCTGAATTCTAGCTCACGATTTTTTCGCCCATGGCGACAAGGTCATTGCCAGGAAGTGTCATTAGACCCCGTTTGTATTTCTTCTCCATCAGCTGATATTTTTGTGCACGTGCGTTTGTGTTACAGTCACCCTTTTTGCGTTTCATTTGACACTGATAGTATACATTTCTGTCCCATTAAAATGCCGGTGTAGGATAGGTCATTCAAAGGTCGGACCAGCTGTGATAATATACTTTTTTGGCATTTCATCGAAAATAATCTTTGATACCGAGCCAAATGAGCCTTCACTAACGCGAAATTCGTATTTTCACACCACTCATGGTTTTCCGTCCGTCCGCCGTTCCCAAATGCAATATCGGCAGAGGAGCCCTCACAGCAAAGGTAAGCAGTCGCTTCTTTTGCGTGTCCACAACCTTGCACGCCGGTCTCTCCGCTCGTAGTCGCATAATACGAGCACCGCCGTCCGCCGCAGTCCATTCATTTTGCACCCGCGGAGAAGGCGCCTGCGAGGCGTCCGACGGCACACGCGCGCCTCATGGGATCATCGACCTCGCCGACACGGCGGCGCCTGCGCGGCAAGTATTCGCCCGCGTATACGCGTCCGGCCACAGTTGCATGCAGCGCGACGACTGCAGGGCTCCCCTCGTTAGAACGAGAGACTCACTGGGGTACTGAACAGTGAGAGAGTCTGGAACTTTCTAGAGGAATGCATCCGACTCGAGTCGAGGACAAAGGTTGATATGACTGAAAGACACGTTAATTATTGGGGCCGTCCGCTTCCGAGTTCCCTGCGGACGTGACCGACAGCGACGGATTTCTTTCGTACGGTGCTTGCAACTAAGAAGGACCGGGGAGCCAGACATATGTCGTGTCGGTGCGCCGTCTTCCGATCGGCACAATATCCAGGGAGACCAGTTGCTCTCAGCGATGGCCTCGCAGCACACAACTGCCTCCACTTTACAACTTTCGTGGTAGCATCGCGGCAACAGCAGAAAGACGCAGTATACACGCCGGAGAGGCGACGGCGGCGGCGTCATGAATCGGGTTGCAAGTCGGCGACCGGCACCGGTCACTCCATTACCCCCTCTCGCCTCCGTTTCTGCTGCCGGTTGCGAAGAACGAGAGAACGCGAGGACGGAGGGGGGGTGAAGGCAGAGCGGATAACAGCTCCGGGGCCGCCAGCGACGACGGATCGCCATTCTTCTCCTTCGTTCCAGGATACCTGGCACGGCGAGGGCGGCATGGCGTGGAGGAGATCCTCTTCACGGATGGCTCCACCTCCGGGCGTCTTTGCTGCGAGCGCGATTGGCGCCCCAACCGGTTCGCCACTCGACGTGGGCCAAGCCCCCCTTCCCCCCCAGCACGCTCTGCTCGCGTCACGCCAAGTGCTCGGCCAGACGCCTTCAGCTAATGCTCCCCTCCAAGCCGGAGGGAGACGCATCGCAAGCTCCACCCCACCACCCGCGCGCAAGTTTCTGCCGCCTCTCGTTCCATCCTTCGCATAACCCTAGAGAGGGGGTGTGTATGTACGTGCGCCATCGTACACACCTCCGACTCCCGCTGCATATCATATACACTTCGCCGCGTCCTCGGCGATCGGCTCTCATGTAGGGCCTGGGCGCGTACGCGACCATTCGCCGGTGGTCCTCCCAGGGACGCAGGCTAGAGCGAGAGGGCGCCACTTGCCGGCACCTGTTCAAGTAGGCAGTGCTCGAACGGCAGTGCGGCGCACGTGTATTAAGATCTCGGCACACCCGAGGATAGAAGATGCCCTAATAGCGTGCGACAGCGACTGTTGTGGACAGAAAGCACACCGGCTCGTGTTTAGACAAAAAGCGATAGGCGAAGAGCTTACTTTGCTTTGGGGCAACGCCGGTATCGCAGATAACAAAAGGTCTCAGACTTTTTGTCAGCAGCGGCTTGTGCGTCGTTATGTGGCTCCTTTCGAATCCTAGAAAAAAAAGAAAAATTAAAAAGCAGATGTGGAACGAAATTGGAAAAGACAAATGCCGGAATCTGGGGTAGCTCCAAAAGGTGTTCTAAATGCTCAGAATAGGGCTGCAAATTCCAGGATGGGCATTAAGGGGCACTCGAGTATTTCCTTTCAACTATGCCTCACTGAATTCCGAGCCCGCACCACAGTAAGATCGCAGGCCCAGCAGCCTTAGGTTCCTCTATAGAATATGTTAACGCGACAAAAGCGCTGGTTGTATCCACCCGTATACTACTCATTGCTTTGGTGGCGCTGAGTCAGACTTGCATTGCACTAAAAATTCGAGAATCTATATACTAGGGGCACTTGCAGTTGCGTGATAATGTACATCAGAGAACGCGGCCACCGTACGTGGCGCTAAAAAGAAAACCTGATGGCAAGTAGAAGGAATTGAAAGAAAGGAGCTTGACGTCCCCTGACTATTTTCCTTTCGAGGCTACTGCAGACGGCGGATATATGTCATGAGAGCTCCATGGAAGTAAAAACTACATTCCTGTATCACCAGAAGACAAAAGTTATTCATTACGTTTCTAATTGTTAGCAAATTAAGTAATTACCGTAATTGCATTACAGCCGTGTCCGATGCATCGCACCGGTGCTCTGCGGGAAGCTCAATCTCTCTTGCAGCTTATCGTTTTCATATTGTGTTTGCGACATTCTGGGCACTAATGATTAAGTAGCATTGGATTAAATAATTCAAAAGGCAGGATCGAACTAGTAGAGTTATCAAAGTCAATTAATGACCCTATTGCAGCCGACATAAGGAGGTATAATATGGAGAAAGTCGAGCAAGCTAGAAAAAAGTTGGCTGTGATTTAGCTCTGCTTAAACGTGGAGCGACGCGAGAGCTCCCCCGAGCCGCCTACTTATGCAGCTGCGACGCCTTTCCCCCTCTCACCCCCCCCCCCCCCCCCCCCCCCTCGACACGGCGCATGCCATAGCTGTTGCAGCTCCTCGGTTTCCCCGGCAGCAGCAGCTGCTCCGCACCACGTGACCAACCGGCTCAAGGCCACGGCGCCCTAACGGAGCTCAAGGGGTGCCACGCTAAAGGCTCGGACAGCTGGCGTAGTGTAGCTCTCGCTACAAAACGAAGGAAGCGTGAAAGCGGTCAAGAGGAAACCAGGCATAGGCAAAAATCCCATGTATGCGCTAAGTGACAAGCAGAACAATGTAATTACCAATGTGGGTAAGATAGTTCATGTCGCCAAGGAGTTCTACACAGATATACAGCTGAAGTAATCAGGTCGATAATGAGAGAAGTAACAGTACAGAGAATTTGGACACTTCGCCGGTGACAGAGGAGGTAGAAATCCTTAGAAGCAATGCAAACGAGAGAAGCAGCTGGTAAGGATCAGGTAACAGCAAATCTGTATGTTCAAGGACGGTGGGAGATTGTGCTAGAAAAACTGGCCACCCTGCATACGCAGTTCGTCATGACCTCGAGCTTGGCAGGTTCTTGGAAGTACGCTAAATTATTTTAATCCATAACAAAGGGGACGTGAAGGACTTCAAAAAATTACAAACTGATCAACTTAATGTACGTTTTCTCCAAGGTATTTACAAAGGTAATCGCTAATAGAACCAGGACAACCTAAAACTTCAATGAACCAAAGGACCATGCAGGCAGGTAAAGTGTACTCCACAAGACCATACTCGCACTATCGATGAGGTGGTAGAGAAATGCGCTGTATGCAGCCTACCTCTATAAAGAATGTCCAACATAGATTACGAGAAATGTATCTATAGCGGCTGCACAGCCACCATTGTCCTCCACAGAGAAAGTAATAAAATCTCAAGGAGGAAGAGTGTTAGGCAGGGAAACATGATCTTTCTATAGCGCTATTCACCACTTCTTTGCAGAAGCTAATCAGTGACCTGGACTGGGAACAACTGGGGGTGAGAATTAAGGGTGAGCCGATTCGCTGACGACATAGCCCTTCTTAGTAACTCAGGGGACGAATTGGAAAGCTTGATCAATGATTCAGGCAATCAAAGTAGAACGGTGAGACTAAGAAATTACTCTACAGTAAACTAAAATAATGTTCAACAGCCTCGCAAGGGAATAGCAGTTTACGATAGGTTGCGAGGTACTCAAAATGTTAAAGGAAAGCGCCTACTTATCCACCAGAGAGAATTAGCTTGAATGTACTGGTGGAGCGCATGTGGCAGACGAGCTCAGATCATGACTGGCTGTTTATAAATACCCCTCAAGAGAAAAGTATATAAACGCTGTATCTTACCGGTAAATGAGAACAACGCTGCGAGCTTTGGAAAGGAAAATGGTAGGTGCAACGTTAAGAGACACTAAGAGAGCAGTGGGGGGGTCAGGGAACAAACGCGAGTTAATGACATCCTAGTCGAAATAAGAAGAAGAAATGAATATGCAAAGGACATGTGATGCGAAGGCAACAAAGCCGATATTAGTTATGGATGGGTAACGGAATGGATTTAACAGAAGGCAAGCGTAGCAGGGGGCGGCAAAATGTTAGGTGGGCGGATGGGATTGAGAGATATGCGGGGAGAAGGTGCCCTAAGAAGTAACAGGACCGGGTTAAATGAGGAAATATGAGAGAGGCATTTGGCCAGCAGTGGTGCAGTAAGGCTGATGATGATGAATACCGTTGGGCGTGGCTCACAACTTTCTCTGTGAGGCGATTGACGCTTTCCCTTGTTGGGATTACCTCGGTCAAATTAGTGTTGGCAAACACAGTTCTCCAATCCACTGTACCTTCTTACACGCACTAGCAGTGCCTATATTACAATAACACTTATGGCTGCTTTTCTACACGGCAAGTCAGAAAATATTCTTGGGCTGCACTAAACCCAAGGCTGAGGACCACAGAGGGGGAAATTCAATATTAGCTAACTGAATCAGAATAAACCTGACTACCTATAAAGATGACCAGACGCATTGTGTCCATGGGAAGTACAGATTGAAAAAAAAAAAGAAAACAAAGTTCATAACCTCAAAACACAAACGTCCAAAGGAAGACTTGTAAAGCTTGTATAAAGTGGGCAACATTTGTTTAAAGCTGGGCCATCACATTCGACTGTTAAACTCAGAACGTTTATAGGAATGTTTACAGGAATCGGAACTGTTGTGTTGTGTTGTGTTGTGTTGTGTTGTGTTGTGTTGGGTTGGGTTTAATGGCACATAGGCAACTAAAACCATCATGCGCCAAGAACAAGGTATAGGAAATAATTTCTGCGTGATTTAATAAAATTGTGAAAACTGATCAGTGGTGTAAAGGGCCTAAAAGTTTACCTACCTACTAATAACAGAGAACAAGAGATTGGAATCGGAACTCGGAATGTTTATAGGAGTGCGCATTTAATAGAGACGCGAAAAGGGCTCCTGTAAATGTCTAAATTCAAAGTGCTGCCGTTTCAAGATAGATTGCATCTCCTCTTCTCGAGTGACAACTAATCCGCTTTGAAAGCCGAAATTCTAAACGCCAACGGTTTGTTTTTGTTTTTTTTTTCGTTTTCCGCGATACTGCATGCACTTGGCAGCGCTCCGAGCGGCCTGCTGAAGTTATCTGATGCCTGAATGCACCATGTCGCATTAAACCCAGTGCTCTAGCAGAACTTTACGGAAAACAACACTATATCGGAAAAGCTTCGATGTCGTTAGGCTGACACCACATTTAACCTCGTATTGAGGTTTCGTGAAGCTTCTGTAAATTCGAATATTGCGAAATACAGACAGACATCTACTTTCTCACAAGAGTTCCCACTACAGCTTTCCGCTTCGGGGCCTCTTTCTGCAGTGCATACTCTCATGCGTTGTATTCACTGGCAATGAATTTGAATTTCAATGGTATCGTAATTACGCTGTATGCCTGTTATTTTTTCCCTGTCACCGTTGCATGCCAAATTAACGATTGAGGGGAACATAGTGGTCAAATTACAATGATTTGCATTTCTGACCACGTTCATGTTGCAGGAAAAAAAAAAGAAATAAAGACTGTGAGAAATAGCGACGATGTGACCCGGTCTGTTTCCCTCTCTGAAAGATCAACAAGCTTTCCATCGCCAAAGCGAAAAAAAAAAACTTACTGGAAATATTACTGGCCGGAATAAGTAGCAATGGCAGAGCTTTCCTATCAATATGCGAACTGATAAAAGAGTTAACTGCAAGTGGGAACAGATATGAAAATATTTTATGGATATTCGTCGTGCCCATGAGGCTTGTAACTTGTTGAGAGTATGCAGATATGAATACGCACGGGCAAATATGTGGGATATTCTGAATCAGTTTAGGTGCCGAAAGCCCACTCTATAAATATAAGCGCAGTTTAGTATGTAGCAGGAAAAAAGAGCTGTACTCACATTTCTTTTACAGAAAAGTAATGTCAAGGCAACAATTATATTTTCCAAAGATATGCATATTTCTTCTGCTAGGAACGCATACTTTTTTATTTTTCACTGTCCATGGACAGAAGCTGCTGGGGCATACATCAGTGCGCGCAGGAAAGAGAAATTTTTCTTATTTGAGCATCAAAATTTAGCTCATGACGCTTGTAAGCTAGTCCGTAAAAAAGAAAAAAAGAAGAGAGAGAGAGAGGTGCAGAGAAACAAAAATAGGTCTATGCGTCTCCGAAAAAAAAAGGAATAATTGTAGAAACATCACTGATAACGCCCGCAATGAATGCGATGGGCAAGAAATCAATCGATTTGTTAAAACTTTTTGCTGAGTCCCGAACATAGCGATGAGAATTCCAAAGATAGCAACAGAATAATAGAAGCCAAATGTTGCTTCTAGCCGCCAATCTTTTTTTTCTTCCTTATTTCGCGAAATTTTGTTTCTCCGGGTGCTATAAAAAAAGCAGTAAATGTAGCCTAAGAGATCCCGAAGAGTGGACCTTAAAAAAAAGGAACAAAGAATTAATGTAACAGCTTCCTCCTTTATATCCATCGAATCAAAGTTTAGCCCCTTCCCGTTATAACGACCCATGTGAGAACAAGAAATAAAAAAAGAATATTTTCTCCAAGGTCACTTTCGAAAATCTACTTGTTGCTACAGCCCTGAAAAATGTTGTCCGCGGGGGCTATTCACGCACGCAGGCGGCGTCGCGATGTGTGCCTCTGACAGTCAGAGCGCGTTAGAGGAAAGTGACAAAGTGCGCATAAAAGCATTTCACGAAACCGAGCCAAACGTTCAAAGAGATGGGCACGATAACGATCCAACGACTTGTCGAGCACCCTGCGGCCACGCGCTCTATGCTATATCCTCCTGCGCTTTTAGTGTTGTGCTCTCTGAAATAAGAACCTGCATATCTGGATAGTGACCCTGCGTCGCGTACGAAAGCGCTTGATGAGGTTGTAAATGAGCAGAGGCACAAGGACGGCAGTGGAGAAGTGGACGTCTAGTCCACTCTTCTGCAGTCGTCCATGCGTCTTCGCGCTTTTACATCCTCATCACGACTTACCAACAAGCCTATTCGAAAACACTCGTCGGCATCCAGACTTCTGTGCGCATAATCGAGGTTGAATATTGGCAAGTGCTCTCGCATAAATTTTTTAGCAAAACATTTGTCAATTCATTTCAGCTTTGCGCTGGAATGAATGACTCGCGTTGCCCTCCCGACATAGCTATAGCCAGTGTCATTAATGTAAGGATAAACCTGCCCGGTCTTTAACGCAGCGAACACGACCGTCAACGTTATCAGCCCTCCCCTTTCCTGTAGCTTCACAAGATCGCATGTCTTGCAAAAGAAGCAGTTTAAATATAAATGGGACAAACTCAAGAACCATCCCTCATTTTTATTGTCTACCCATTTTTCACATCGACAGACAATTGAAATTCATCATACACACATGCAGGAGCAGTTATTTTTATCTTTTCGATAAGAATTCAGACGACTTCCACAACTCTCACACTGCTGCTGTTTGGGTCAATAATTAAAGCCTAATGTTTTTCTTCTTCAACTGAGTGCCTCATTTTGCGGTAGACACGCTATATGTATCGATGTTAGGGGAAAAATGAACCATCTCGCTTGCTCAGTCATCGTTAACCAATTCCTAGTGGAACCAGATAGAATCCGACTGCAACACACGAAGCGCTTCTTTAGTGAAACCAGCGAAATTCGATTCAGGCAATACGGATACTTTGTCACATGCCGTCAAGCGCACTAGTGCACACGTGAAATAATTATACATGACTCTGTATATCCACGGTTACAGAGGTCATTGGCAGAACGCATGTCATCACCTCCAGTGATATAAACGTTCTGAATAAATAAGGGCGGACTCGTAAAAACTGCGCATTTCACTCCATCCCATTTTGCAGGGAGCGCGCGGGAAATGTTGAAAGCGCCCAGCAGTTATTTTCATGACACAAACATTCGCTATCTTTCTTTTTTCTTTGTTCTTTCTTTTCTCTTTCTTTTTCCTTTTCTTGTTATTTTAATAGTTACGTTGATTCCTTCAGTCTTCCTCCTTCCTTTTCTTCTTAATTCCTTCCTTACGTTCCTTTCTCCTCTCTCTTCTGTTCTTCCTCTCTTTCCTACTCTCACCGCCGCCCCATTCGGGCTCCTCTTCATCAATAAGGCGGAAACCATCGCGACGCGGGGTCGATGCTAACGTCGTCGTCGACGCAAGGGGGCGCCAGCGCCGATGGATGGAGAGTGGAAGGCGCTCGGTGAAAGGCAGGGGGGTGGGGGGGGGGGGACGAAATATGAATCGCAATTAGAGCAGCCGCGGTCGTGCATCGCCCCCACCGTCGTATGCATGCGTCCCTCTCGTGCACGGAGCACGCGGAGCCGGAAAGGAAGGGTGAGTCTGCACCGCTCGCTTAGATATAATTACATGCAGCGTGGTGGAGGCTTGGAGTGCGATGAGGCATGCACACCCGTTTGCACGCATCCAATAGAGTTTACGTAGCCTGGTGCGCAGGTAGTTCCAGTTAGAAATAGAGGCTGCTTGTGCTCGGCATAGAGGAACTCGGGTAGCCTGGAGCTTCAGCTTTGCCTGTTCGATGAGAGGTATTGTGCCCCAGGAGTGTAAAAAGTAGCACCGAGTAGAAGAGCAGCGCTATAGCAGGCAGTCACGTGACATCACGGGCGCCATTTTGTGGTATAGCGCGCAGATTGAGGAGTGCAAGCCGGAGCAGGTGGCGATGAGCCGATTGGATATGCCCGCAGCCTTTCGCCGTGCTACATGCACCACGGAATAGCACCCATTGTGAGGTCAGTAGCACTGCTTATAGGCGCACGTGATGTCACGGGTGCTTGATAACTGAGCCGCCATTCACATATGTGGTCGATGCATACAAAAAGCCACAAATATGAGAACGAAAAGGATTGAATTCCAACTCACTGTTTCTGCAACTGTTAACTTGCAATGTTTAACTCTTCTCCGAATACGAAAGAAAAAAATGCATTTACCAGATCCAAATATTACGATCAAGTTAAATTTCATACCGGCCCGCTTTATTCAGTGTGGCACACGAGTTCCCGTCACTGGCGTGTGGAGTGCGACCCACGCACCTTGCTCATATATACGCGAAAGGCTTCCAAGCAAACCGCGAAGGAGTTTGCATTTCGTAGCCGCGTCTCCTTATCCCGCGTTTAAAAGCGCAGTCGATAACTTGCACTGGCGAGCGACGCGGCTCCGTTCGATAAAGCGCGGTGAGTTATAGGGGCCATCCGGACGCGTCGCAACACAAGGGACGCCATCGCTGGGACGCGAATGTACCGCATTCTAAGACGACCAGAGAGGGCTTCCCCCTTGCATAGTGCCAGCTCCTTCAATATCTTTCTGTCGAGAGGCCTATCACTGCTCTGCTCTTCCCAAATCTACGGCCCTCTCGCTTACTACAGACGGTGAAAAAAGGCAGTGAAATGGTGGGTGGCGGAGGGGGGCGGGGGGGGGGGGGGTATATGGGAGTTCAAGTTCACTTGATAGAAGCATTCGGCAGTTTGCCGCCAACGCCGATTTATAGCGTCGCTGTCTTCGGGGCCAAAATCAGTGTCCTTTGAGGAGCTCGGTAGTACAGGCATCATCAGAGAGGCTCATTTAAGAGTAGCTCTAATCTCAGGAAAGCTTTTAGGGTGAGACAATGAACCAGCACTAGGAGGTATATATAAACTGGGAGGAAACGCATAAAACGGAAAGGAAGACGGTCGTAGGAGTCGCGGGTATCTCAGCCGGGGATTGTACCAAGCGGCAACCGCTGATTATATACGAACTGCCAGGGTAGGCACCAACCAGATAATATGACAAACTCCTTTTTAAAAAAAAAAAAAAAAGAAACAGATGAGTAGAACCAGGCGTTCAAACGCACTGCGCTACATATGGTTGCTGCCTCTTAAGTGGAGACTCGTGCTGAAAGGAGAGCTTATTACTTTCTACATGACGAAACATGCCGAGATTATGATGAGCGAGGAGCGGATGGAAGGAAAGTTGTTTAATTTATGTATACATATACTGTAGCCGCTAGAGGGAGTTACTGAGGGAGTGAGGTAAACAAATCAACAATAAATTTAATGCACAAAACAATTAGCAATAAAACATAATTGGTATGAAATACGGCAGAGCACAAGATATGAACCCCATATGTAAAAGTTGCAGTGACATGAAAGGAATTGAAGAACGACACTGTAAACTGAAAAAAAAAAAACATAAAATCATGAGGCATTAGTTTCTGTTAAGAATAAGTTGAATAGGAGAGAACTTATTATTTCAAAGATTAAGTTCAGTTGTTCAGTGGGGTGTGAAAAAAAAAAACTGTTTGAAAGTGCTAGTGCGGGTAAAGTATGCATGGCCTAATGTTAAGGTTAGAGTCAGCATAGCTTGATCGGGGAATATCTGGAAAAATAACAGGATATATGTGTCGATATGTGTTGATCATTGCGGCGATATATGAACCAGATTGACTTCATTTGAATGCTCTCTGAGATTAATGTCAGAATATTTATGAGGGTCCAGACAGCAGATGCATAACCTAGCACAGGTCGAATTAAAGGTTTGTACATTAATAGCATAGTCTCTTTTGGAGCATTAGTGAAGTTACGCCTCAAGTGCCAAAGCTTTTTAAGTTCTTTAGTGCAAATGAAATTAATATGTTTCGACCAGGACATGATATATGGCTCCAAGGTACTTATATTCTAAAAGCCTGTGCAAAGCTGAGTCATTGAAAGTTTTATTGAAATGTAAGTAGTGGGTAATTCAGTTGTAGTTTAGTGGTATATAAGACGCCGAAGTAATGCTCTAAAACCCTGTGCAAAGATGAGTCATTAAAAGCTTAATTGAAGAGTAAGTAACGTGTAATTAAAAAGTGTAATTCAAAGCAAAGTGAGAGTGTAAATGAAAAATAAATGCTGCAGATCCGGGACGCATCATAGTTCATAACATCGTGACGATGTATCCGCGCCGCAGTGCGTTTGATTTCGGGGCTTGTAATCAAATACCAATTACATCATTGACTATGACGTTGCACTGTTGTTCTGTCATATGTGCGCTTGGAAAGAAACGTTAGTAACAGTAACTGCAGCTGTTTATTAACTATAACAACTTCTTTTGTTTTGCCATTGTTTATCAAGGGCCAAAAAAAAAGTCTAAACAGTTAAAGTGACGAATATATTATTAATTCTTATTAGCCTTAATCAAATTGATTTTTGTTTTTGCTGTCTGCTGCAATGTTAAAGTAAAGGTTATGAAACGTTAACGACTCTGGCTGCATGGCAGACACTAGTAAAAAATACTTGCAGCTTCTTGAGCACAGTCGTATCACTTTTCGTGATTTTTCGATCATAACGCCGACATCGTATTTTCTGGGTAAAGGGGCATTTAACGCTAACGTGTTAAAATACGCTTGCTCAAAAAATAGGAAGCACTGGGGGGGGGGGGGGGGGGGGGGGGGCATACCATGCATATATAGGTAGAGAAAATACTCTCATGCATATACGGAGCGTTAGCCTGATCTCTATTTCGGTAGGTTCGTGTCACATGACACTTTATGCCTGTCACGTAAATTTGCTAGAATCGACCTTCTCAGAAGATTTATTAAGGGCTATTTTATAACCCCAATTCCCGGGGTAGATTTTCAGTATAAAAGTTAGGGAATGTTTACGGTTGACAACGGAAACAGGTTTCCTCTTCAAAACATGCGAGATTCCAGCGGTACGAAGATTTTTAACCGATGTTTCAACCCTCCTTTGATCTCTAGCCTAGAGACCTCCGGTGTCGGTCTTAAAAGCCTCCTTACATTGCTAACTGCATCAAAGGTGCTATGCTTCGCGGTTGAAATATGCCTCCGTTGCCAAGAGTATAAGCATTCCGTGTATTTAGAGAACCAAAATCTACCCCGGAACTTGGGCAGCACACAATGCCCCTAAAATAGAGCGCGTTAGAGGATAGATTACACCCTTTTTACTCCCATATAGGTTTATTCATGTTTGGAGTGTACGCAAATCATATACCTATTCAGGTTAAAGGTGCACTGAAGAGAAATCTGAACTCGTCTTTTTACCGCGAGAATTCGATCTACACGTTCCCAGCATTTTTAGAAACGACGAGTTATTGTCCTGTGCGGCCGATTTACATAATTTAAATCGGATTAAATGTCCCGGCTCCCGTCTTTTTTTTTTTTTTTTTGAACTCGCCGCAGACGGTATAGGAGGAGTCAACTAACGCGTAGAGTGCCTTCCAGGCAGTCGCGTGACGGCTTCGCTTTCGCTTTTATTTTGTTTTTTAGGTTCCTGTGAATAAATAGACCCAGTCAGAGGCTACATAGTCGCAAATTAGGCCCACGGAAATAAAAATACGCGTGGACACTTTACTTTCGCCGATCGCTACGTATCATTCCGCCGATGGCAGGGCGGCAAGCTATATAGGCGGGACTGGCTGAGAGGTTAGTTGACTCCTCCTACCGTCTGCGGAGAGTTAAAAAAAGGCGGGATCCGGGACACTTAATCCGATTTAAATTATGGAAATCGGCCGCACAGGAAAATAATTCGCTGTTTCTAAGAATGCTCGGAAAGTGTATATCGAGTTCCCGCGGTAAGCAGAAGAGTTCAGATTCCTCTTCAGTGCACCTTTTACTTCGTGACTATCCCCGGGTATTCAGACGATATTGTTTGCAAGTCAACTTCGTCAGCGTCATCCACTTTCTAGGCAAAGTATAACGGACATTCGCTTTCGAATGATAAACATCGCTGTGTCTTTTCCCATACTCGTTAAGATTTGCAGTATTTGTTTAGTCACTTATCTTTTGTTGAAGAAAATTTAAGTTTTCTTGCCTAATCTATTTAATTGCTTGTTTTCAGTCTTCTGTTTGAGTGGGCAGGCTCTGTGCAAAATGTTTTGGATTCCATTCCCCTCTTCTCTTTGTATCGTAAGTCTATGCTAATCAACCACTATTATTGTGACTCGGATATAGCCACACTGGACAACTACGAGGACTTTAGGAATTGGGTGGACCACCGCATACTTTGCTACTTGGTTTCATTCGATGGATTTCATACGCATGCAGTCTGTATGTACAGTCTTTGTCAAAATTTTGGAGCCCAGGGGGTTTACTTCTCAGCCTTGCAGTGGGACTCCTGAAGCATTCTGGGCAGTCCTACCCATGGAAGGAGGCAGAACCAGAAATCTTACCTAGAGGAAATTTGGAGCGCTGGAGATGCATCACGAACCACACACTGAGGCTCAGAAGCAAACCCCCTGGGCTGCAAACTTTTGACAAAGGCTGTACTTGATATACTATTGCCATTTTCCCAACTGACCCCATTCCAAGCCTCTCGGCTTACCAGTAAGACACCATAACATAACTGTCCTTGAAATAGCTTTCAGGAGAATTCCTTAGAGTAAGATTTCAAGGCCGAAGGCTTACGTGTGCAGTCGCAATTGTAAGACATTACAAGATTGCTTTGCGCCGCGAATGAGGTAGACAGCAGCAGCTTGAATACCTTCAATACTGTTTGGTCTCTTCGTATAGCCACAGTCACTGACCAGCGAAGTCGCAGATGCGAGGTGATATCCCGAAAACAGGACACTGTGATGACGTCAATTTTTTTTTTTTTTTTTGGGGGGGGGGTTTAACGTCCCAAAGCGACTAAGGCTATGAGAGACGCCGTAGTGGAGGGCTCCGGAAATTTCGACCACCTGGGGTTCTTTAACGTGCACTGACATCGCACAGTACACGGGCCTCTAGAATTTCTCCTCCAAAGAAATTCTAGCCGCCGCGGCCGGGATCGAACCCGCGTCTTTCGGGACAGCAGCCGAGCACCGTAACCGCTGAGCCACCGCGGCGGCTGTCAATTTTCTGCAACACTCATCACTGACGCTGTTCACCCCGCAAACCCTTCCTAATGTAGGCATCATCGTGTCGTTGCTGAAAACCTTTTTGTTTTAACCTAACAAGAAACAAATATAAACGAAATCTCCGCATTAGAACTGCACCTGTTGCAAAAGTCCCCGAGTCGGCTTCCCTGCACCTCACTATGTTTTCTGGCGTCAGATTGCGGTCGGCTATAAGCTGTCGAATTTAAGCGTTACACTGGTGTCGTCTAGCGACGGATGATCGAGAAGCGTGCATGCATCTACAAATCATGACCCGCGTATGTGTCGTGCTGGCTCGGGAGAGCACTGCCTGTTCTGCGCTTGAAGAACTACCGCACCACTTCGGTACTTACTCTGCAGGGAAGCCGGCTTCACGAATGCGTCATTTCACCTGAGTGTGATTATGAAAGGGTATTACCTTCTGCCCTTCCCATACTGACTCGCTGTCTAGGAAGAGAAACTTCTTCCTGTACGCCAACTTCGTAGGTATGGGAGGCCACGCTTAGTGTAAGTTCTTTGCTTACACAAAGAGAACTAACCTTACACTGTCCTCGCCTTCATGCTCCTGTTCTTGGACAAGCTACGCGTCTTTCCAGCGCCCGCATATCAAATAAGTAACACAAAAAATGCCGCAATATAATACTGGCACGTCGAAATTGGTTAAAATTGCCAGGTGGCTCTTCCCCTGTCCATGGGAAATCAGGCGTTTAAATTCAGCTAGCTATTTCAGAGTGCTTAGTGAATGCACAGGAATGCAAAACGTTAGCATAACTATTTTACGCTTAACCAAAAGGAGCATCAAACATGTCGGAGCAACAAGCACGTGTATCTGCTTTGTCTTGGTTTGGTTTGGTTTTGGGGTTTAACGTCCCAAAGCGACTCAGGCTATGAGAGACGCCGTAGTGAAGGGATCCGGAAATTTCGACCACCTGGGATTCTTTAACGCGCACTGACATTGCACAGTACACGGGCCTCTAGAATTCCGCCTCCATCTAAATTCGACCGCCGCGACCGGAACCGAACCCGCTTCTCGCGGGTCAGCAGCCGAGCACCATAACCACTTAGCCACCGCGGCGGCGGCTTTGTCTTGGAGCTCGAGCAATCCGCAAACTGTCGCGAACCAGAGAACGAGACTGAAAACTAACAAAGCGAAAAGCTACGGAATAGAAACTCAGAGCAGAAGTAATCTCCTGTCAATGCTCGCAGAAATGACGATGCTGCATAGAAAACGTCACCACGCGAACTCTGTCTTTCGCCTCGTGAAAAGTATAAACAAGGAACAAAAAGTGAAAAGGAACTTCGGGTATGCTCTCCATACACGCCATCTTAAGTGCTGCCCATATCGCTTGCAAACGACATTAGCCCCCATGGCGTCAAGTCACGTGGTCGGGCGACGCAGTTCGGGATATATAAGACGATCCGTTGAAATGGTGAAAATAGAGAGCGAAAGAGAGGGGCGGGAAAGGGAAGGAAGCTGGGTATTTCAGTACCAAAGCAACAACAACCGCCACACACACATACAAAACCACCCACCTAAAATAAAGTCCGAACACGCCGCGGTCGGCCCTTTATGACTCTTTATCGACAGCCAAGAAGAGCCGCTTTCGCCGCGTCAACCATGCTTTATATTCCGCTAGAGTATATAGCCGTTCCGACCGAACCTATACCTACACGACGAGGCCAACAACGCAGCTCGCCTATGGACGGCGCGCGCCTCAAAGGAGGGGCTCTAAAAGTCACGAAGAAACGAAGAGACGAAAGAGAGAAGGAGGAGCAAGAAGCGAAGGGGAAGCCGAACAGCGCGCGCGGTTATCGGCTCACCTGGTCGACTCGAAGACAGCGGTCCATCGACTTCGAAAGCCTGACCGCGGAGCGTCACCCCCCTCACCCCCCTCACCTCTCACCCCTCTTTCTCTTTCCTTCTGCCTCCTTCTGACCAAACACGAATCTTGCCGCCGAGACGCCGCGCGCCTAGAAGCATCACAAACACAGCAGGCGCACGCACAGACAGTCTGCTGAACCGACGTTGTTGCCGACAGGAAAGCACTTATCCGATGAGGCGCCGGTGGTCATTTGGCGGCGGCGGAAGTTATACGGCATTGGTGGTGCGTGGTGCTGGTAGTATAGTGCCGGTGCTGGCGTGGACCACATGCGCCAAACGCTGCTGGATGTGCGGACGCCGCCGGTGCATCGGCGAGTCGTCTTGCCTCTATTTGTGCTCCGTTCGGGAAAAGAACTAGTATAAAAAAGCAGAGAGAGAGACAACCGGCGTGCAGCGCCGCCGACTGATACGAGCCGATCGGGACGGATACGCCACTCGCACTCGGTTTCGTGAGAGCGTTTTATAGTGCCGCTGTAGCTGCTGGCGTCTTGTTTTTGTTGATGGCGGTATTCGTACTGTTCGTGGCGGTGCCCACCGTTGCCGGACCTGTGTGGTAGTTATACGAGCTTCATATACTGACGCCGCCGTTCGACGCACACGACGTCCCGAGGGGGACGGGGGGATGTGGAATTTGGAAGGACGTGAAAAGGCAAACAAATTTTGGTTCTGTTTCTCTTCTTTAGCCGCCCGGATCCTCGCGGAGTAATGATAAGACTGAAAAGACAGCCGACGGAGAGCGAAGCGGCGACATATAGTTCGGCGGAACCAGAGTGGCAAATCAGGCGAATGAAAGAAAAAGGAAGGCAGGCAGTCGTGGCCACAAACACGGCCGCATGCAGAAACGAAAGAAGAGGGAAAAGAAGTGTCGCGTCAGAAGTGACGCCGAGGCGATAAGTTGGGAAAACGCATTTGGGGCTTCCCGTAAGGTGGCGCTGGTTGTTATGCCCCGGCGGCCGGTAATGTATGGAGGGTGGAATGGGCGGACAAGGTTGGAGGACTGCGAAGGACGGCGTCGACGATGATGCAGCCACTTTGGGGGCTCGATAACGCTTGCTTCGTCTCAAGTAGTATAAGTGATATCACACCTGATAAGTGAGCGCCTTTCCTTATCTGCCATTCGTTTCTCTCAGTATTTCTTTCTCTTTCTCCCCACCTGCTGTGGCTTTCCTGCAGTGTTGTCTACATTTCTGCGGCACTATATACGGCACCGCCCCCAAGTCACGTTTGCCTTTGAAGAATCCTACGCACCTCTCCCGTATAAATGGTTTTCGATATTGCTCGCCTGTATCAGTAGGCGCGGAAAAAAATGTAGGGTATGGGCGTCGAGCTTATCGGGGCGTGTGCTCCCGAGGACGTCCGAGCGTCGCTGAGACGCCCCCGTGCGAACGTGAAGCGTCGTCTCATGGCGAAATTGCCCCGACAGCAACACCATAAATACTGCGGCCGTGAGGCGCATCTGGGATGGGCGATGAAGTCTGCCTCTGGGTGAAACCATATAGCCGTCTGCTTGCGGGCTTTCGCTGGCACCGAAACTATCTGCTAATGCGCTTCATGAATGCACGCCGAAGGAAAAGCGCGAGTGGCGCCAGTCTGTGCACTCTCTGGGCTGGTGTAAGCGTACAGCGTTGATCAAAAGTTTTCGGGCCACGTGGTTTGCTTTTGAGAAGCATATGCTGCGATGGATCACTTGCGGTAGCTCTAAAGACTAGAATGCCTGTAGATGGGAGGACGACGGCATTGTTATCCTGCTGAGTTTGAGAACTTAAAGGGCAACTGCGCCACTTTTTGAGAATTTCGCTGTACTCAAGGATTCAAATCTATATAGGCTGTAGCTAAAGCATGCCAAGTTTTTTTTTTTTTTTTTTGCACCACCATTTAAAATAGTGACGTAAACGACGATTGAATTTTGCACTTCTTCTTAAAGCACCGGAGGTGTGCGGGAAAGTTCAGTGTGACGGCACAGAAGGTATGATTTCAAATTACCCCTGCCGTCAGCCACGCCCTGTCGTGCCTCGTTGGACGCTGCGAAACAACATTCGGCGGGATTTACCTTAGGCGGCGTTCGTTTTTTTCCTTCAAAGCAGGTGTTCATGCGTTGGAAATGTACCGATATCTTCGATGACGTCATCATGCGTCCCCCACTTAGCGTTGTGCGCTGCGGAGAAGCTTGAATGCCATAGCAATTTGAATTGGTGATTACGTCACCGTTTCAAACGCTAGGCCAAAAGGACTTCGCATACTTTACCTGGAAGTTTCACACATTCGACCCCTTTATGCTCGTCGATTTCTAAAACATATGCAGCTGCCCTTTAAGGGCTGCCAAAGTGCGCCCCACTAAGGAACGAGAAAACGAACCTAAGGGTATGAAGAACTCTGGCCTAGGCTGTTCGCGCACGAGTGTGTGCGGAATAACGGAACACGATGGTGAGCAGTTCTGGTGTACAAGGGAATCTCAGTGATTCATGCTTGCTTAATTCGATCTTCCAGTTCATTTGAATTCATGTCTTGGTTTTGTCAGAATCATTCGTCAGCACTATAATGGAAGTCCGAACCTTTTCGGACTCCCCTTATAGTGCACCATTTATGTCACCTTCGAGTTTGAGTCATCGAGAATAAACTTGTGTGGTGCACATTACGCAATATTCGTGGCGCATTTAAATGCTTCATCTCAACCAGATTTGAATAGTACGCGGTGGTTTCTATCACACAAAGGCCAGCTGTTGGGCAACCATTGAAAAGCTGATCTCAAAAGGAGGTACTGAGACGTCTCATGCCCCCAAAAGATGTTTGTTTTCTCCTCTTTTTTTTTCTTTTAATGCGGGAAAAATTTATCCGCTTTTATTTTTCCTTTTTTTTTCATTCGATGGTGCTTGCCCCGTGTTCTCTGCAGCATATACTTTCGGATGTTGCATATAAATAGTGGATTATTAGTTTTGATACTTCATCCTGCGTACATAGGCAAATCTTTGAAGCACAAGTTGCGGATGTTGTGCTGTTGTTTATTTTCTGTTTCTGTTGTTATCTCCCGTCGGGCTGCGACGAATTTTGAATATGTACAGCCCCGTGACAACTGTGAAAATTTCTCGTCATCTCAAACATATGGTCCAAAATGGCGCTTCACTTTTGCTTTGAATACATTTTTTTTTTTTTGCGCCGCCGCGGTGGCTCAGTGGCTATGGTGCTCGGCTGCTGACCCGAAAGACGCGGGTTCGATCCCGGCCGCGGCGGCTGGAATTTCTTTGGAGGAGAAATTCTAGAGGCCCGTGTACTGTGCGATGTCAGTGCACGTTAAAGAACCCCAGGTGGTCGAAATTTCCGGAGCCCTTCACTACGGCGTCTCTCATAGCCTCAGTCGCTTTGGGACGTTAAACCCCATAAAACCAAAACCAAACATTTTTTTTGGTCGACTAGGCGCAATTGTTGTCGTGCGGGAGGCATCTGTATCGAATGTGTCGACATTTCTCGCACTGCATGACATTCATCAATTCTGTAACGTGTCTTTGAACCCACCTCGTCCTTTCCACTGAGGTCAGACGTGGCGCTGTTTTTGCCAAAACTTCGGTGCCGCTCGCTGTTAGCAACAAAAAAACGTTTACTATCAACTTGACCTTTCTGAACAGCGACCAAGAATCAGGACCAGACATTAAGGTGGGTGTGCGTGTATATGTGTGTGTGTGTGTGTGTGTGTATATGTGTGTGCGCGTGTGTATATGTGTGTGCGCGTGTGCGCGTGCGCGTGTGCGCGTGTGCGTGTGCGCGTGTGCGCGTGTGCGCGTGTGCGTGTGTGCGTGTGTGTGTGCGTGCGCGCGTGTGTGTGTGTGTGTGTGTGCGTGCGTGCATGCGCGTGTGCGTGCGTGTGCGTGTGCGTGCGTGCGTGCGTGTGTGTGTGTGTGTGTGTGTGTGTGTGTGTGTGTGTGTGTGTGTGTGTGTGTGTGGAGGGGGGGGGGGCGCTTAGAAGAAAATTAGCATCGAAAACCTCCATAGCCTCAATTTTCTTTCATATTTTCTAGAAACAGGATCGCAAGGAAAGGAACGTCCCTCCAAGGGTTGTCTATGAATCTGCACCTGCCGAGCGTTCTTAGTTCGTTATTTTGCAAGAGCAGCAACGTCGAAGCTTTTCTACACACCTTTCCTAAGCGCAAAATTCTAAGAATGGTTTCCTTACGCTTGTTTCCTCCATTTATAAAATCATGGAACTTGAAAGAAGGTCTAAGTACGCCATTCCTTGCCTGCAGGTGGTCGAAATTTCCGGAGCCCTTCACTACGGCGTCTCTCATAGCCTGAGTCGCTTTGGGACGTTAGATCTCCATACACCAAACCAAACCAAACCAAACCAAACCAAACCTTGCCTAAGAATTCTAAGAATGGTTTCCTTACGCTTGTTTCCTCCATTTATAAAATCATGGAACTTGATAGAAGGTCTAAGTACACCATTCCTTGCCTGCAGATGGTCGAAATTTCCGGAGCCCTTCACTACGGCGTCCCTCATAGCCTGAGTTGCTTTGGGACGTTAGATCTCCATACACCAAACCAAACCTTGCCTGCACTTCATCACAGTGATAATCAAATCTTTCGAAAAGAATGAAGGCTGTCTCCTTCCGATGGTCCTCTGTTCTTCACTATTTTCGAAAAGAATGAAGGCTGTCTCCTTCCGATGGTCCTCTGTTCTTCACTATTTCTCTCTATCTAAAACGTGCGATGCCGCAGGTGAAACTTGCCCGATGTAACGGGAAGCTCCGCTTTTTTTTTTTTTTTTTTTTGCGCTCCTCACCCTGAGCCGCCGTCCGACAGAGAGCGTACAACGGAAAACGATAGGCGCGCTGTCTCATGGACGCTCGTTCACAGGTGGCTCGCGCCATCTGTGAACGGGGTTGGAAGATGCGTGCGCGTTTCGGCCGATCTGCCCACAGAAGCTTCGTTTGCGATTCTGCTGAGCGCGTTTTCGTTGTGGGCGCTGAAATAGGTGGGTATTACTATTTGAGACAGCCTGGTATGAAACTTTCTGTTCGCATAATCCTGACCTAGCTAATTCTACAGGCTAACCGAATGTCAATGACACATCGGCGAAGGCCAACACAAAGGCTGTCAAATGACGTTGTCCGCCTTTCATTATGTGTTTCCAAAGCTTCGTCTTTTATGATGTACTTGATTTTTTTGCGTGTCTGTTGGAAATACATCAGATTCCACTGAGCTGTAGCCTATGCACCGTACACTTGAAAAGCGACATGGACCTGGGTCATGAAATAATTTTTTCTCTCCGTCTTTTTATTCCCGTATATTTAGTGGCAGGCAGCGGCAATATTAGGACAACAAACGAGTAATCAAGACTGGCACCGATCACAGGGCAGATTGTCTCGCTCTGTTTAAAATAAAATGCAAATTAAGATCGGAAATAAAAGCCGTTATGTGTATTACAAAAGCTAATACCCATGAGAGAGAAGAAAGATTTGTACGGTCCAGGTTTGTTCTTTCCAGCTTCTGCGCACTGAAATGCTAAACTTCACTGCCGCCTACAAAAAATCTTGCCGTTGCAGTTAGATAAAAACAGCAACAAATTTGCGTACTAAATGAACGAACAAGAAAGCACCGCACAATGTGTCCTTTTGGAATTCCGGCCGTCGCTTCGACAAAACTGCTCATATTGAATTTTCTCTAATGCGGACACAGACCGTAAAATGAAGCAACCGCGTCGAGCGCAGCGTCGCTGTACTTGGCTTCATGCAAATGAACCCAGAGCTGGCTCGAGGAAACGAAGGCTGGCAAGAAAGAAACGAAGAAAGGGGGAAGGAACGAAAGAAAGATGGCAACTGAGCGTTCGCTCAAGAAACGAAGGCTCGCAAGAATGAAACGAAGAAAGAGGGAAGGAAAGAAAGAAAGACGGCAGCGGCATAAACTTCTTGATTTCCTCTGCGAAAAGGGCGCCGTGTCACACCGCATACAGGTCCTTTTGTTCCGACTGTCTCATATTTTGCTGTTTTTTTTTCTTTCTTTCTTTTCGGAACTCGGAAGCGCTATCCATCACTTTCCTAGCCGCGGCGCGCATCGAGGATTCATACGTGCGTAGTACAGAGGCGGCGGTTTAGCTTCGCGGCTACGGTGCATGCATAAGCGAGCGCTGCAGAGAAGTTGGCTCACCACGCTTTCCCGGGGAGGGTAGTAGAGCTGGTGTGTGTTATACAGGGTCGTGGCGCCAGTGCCGAGAACTTGTCGCCGGCTTCGCATACCAATGCTGGGAAGTGAGGCAGACAAGCCGACAGAGGCAGAGATGCAACGCGTAGAAAAAAAAAAAAAAACGCTGTTTTGGCCTAGTTGCTGTGAGAAAGGCGAAGGATTTCGTTTCCGTGAGTTGTGGAGCACAGCATATACGACACAATACGAAAGACCGGCGTATAGAGTTATTGTGCTGGTCTGTGGTGTTCGTAGGTATTTCACGCATGGTGCGATGATTTCACACCAATGCATGCAGCTGGGAGAAAAACAGCGAAAGCCCTGCCTTTATTTGTCTTCTGTCTATAGACTATGCATGGAGAAAAGTCTACGAACAGTGTATGGCCATAGATCTATACATTGTATAGATCATAGGATGAACTGTCTATAAATTAGGCTTAAGAATTTGTCTATAGAAAGTCTATAAATTTTATTGCTCTTCATCTAAAACGCGAGCTGTTCAAAAGCGCCTTCAGCGATTTAGTAGAAGTCGATTCGAGTGGAACAGCCCCCACCGGTCGTGACGAAAGTTTTCTACGCCTATAGCAAAACAATCTTTGCGCAGTCGTTTGTTCCACTAGCCTATGATACAGTGCAGGCCGCCAAAAAACCCCCAGCTACGTATTTAAAGTGACACTGAGAACAAATTAAAGTGCTGCTGTGTCGACAGATGACCGCATTTGTATGACAATGTCACTGCTTTCACTCAAAATAGAACATAAAAATGGTCTATAGACTGCCTAGAGACCTCTTATAAGCTCTACTGCTTTTCTGTAGATATCTCCTTTTGTATATACATAGTCTACAGGTTGTCTATAGACAAAGGTCTACTAACAATGTATGGCCACAAATCTATACATTGTTTGTAGACTGCCTATAAGATGTATTGTCCACTGACGAATCTTAAGGATTTGTCCATAGAAAGTATGCATAATTTATTGACAAAAGTCTATGGACAGTCTATTGTCTATCTAAACAAATTTTCTTGAGGGACACATAGGCTGGAAGACGTCACAAAATGAAAGAGCAGCAATGTCTTGTGAGCAAACCGCTGTGCGTCAAGGTAATGTTTAGCGCGCGGATTGCTGAGCCGTTAGACAGTCCGCTGTTCACTTCTAAACGGTTGTCACTGAATCATTTTCGGTTTTGACGTCACGAGTTTCAGTTGAATGAAAGGAAGATTTTTTAGTCTGACTTTCTCACCAATAAATGGGTCTTTTGCTGCCGGGTAGACAAAAAGCTAGCCACAATTCGAACTACAGAACTTGTTTGTAATAAGAACAAAAATATAATGCAGTTGTCCTCACTCCGTGGTGTCCCTTAAACGTTGCTTGCACCGAAAGACCTGTCGAGTGAATGAGTGAATAAACATTTATTGATTATAAATGAAAAAAAAAGGAGCTCGCCGGCCATTCCGAGCTAAACCAGGACTGCCTGAAAAGCAGAGGAAAATCCTTGTTCTGGGGTCCTACAACCCCAGAACAAGGATTTTCCTCTGCTTTTCAGGCAGTCCTGGTTTAGCTCGGAATGGCCGGCGAGCTCCTTTTTTTTTCATTTATAATCAATAAATGTTTATTCACTCATTCACTCGACAGGTCTTTCGGTGCAAGCAACGTTTAAGGGACACCACGGAGTGAGGACAACTGCATTATATTTTTGTTCTTATTACAAACAAGTTCTGTAGTTCGAAGTTCTGTAGTTACGCTACCCGCCTGGCAGCAGAAGCTGCGCGACTATACCGTTGCTAGTCTTCCAGCTGCGACGCTGCCCCTCCCCGGACGCCTGCGTGCGGACCCGGAGGAGCACGGGTCTTCTTCTGGCGGAAATAAAGTTTCTTCACTCACTCACTCATCCTTGTTCTGTATACGAGCTCCCATACCGGACTTCCCATTGCTTCGGCAATTGATTGAAACACGTCCTCAACAGTATATACAGTGCTCGAGACATTTGTGCTGACATGTGGCTCTATAGTTATAACGGCGGCCGAGGAGGATGTTGATTCGGTCTTCGCCGACTGCCGCAACGCCTTGTGCTCGGACCTTCTGCCACAAATTCCTCGAGCTTTGCCCTGAACAGAGCGACGACCGAGCCGTTGTGGGTTACTGGAAGGACCCAATCACTCTATGTGGCCGGGCCGAGAGCAATACGGAAAAATAGGGAGCATAGCTCCCATAGGGACCTATGTATTGTTCGAAGCTTTCTTCTTCTTTTTCTTCTTCACTTCTTTATAATGGCACATACGCACGTGGGGGAGATTGGCCAAGGGATAGTGGTATAAATAAGGAAATTTTCATAGGATTACGACAAAATATCGGAGCCAAACGTGAATTTTGAAAAATGTAATCATGAAAAACGACAGGAGAATATTTGAAGTGAAATAACATAGAACATTTTGGCGAAAATGAAAAAAAGAAAACTCCGAGACTTTTAAAGGAGTTAGCAAATCAACCTACCAGTTGCAATTATGTAATCATGGAGATTCCCACAAATTGAACCCAATTCAAATCCTTTGGCGCTCGCACCGAACGATAACAACACTGGCAGAGATAACGAGAGCCTTAATCTGGAGAGAGGTACCTCCAGGTAAATCTTTCTCTGAAGTGCGAACTTTGGACAGTAGAGAAGGAAATGGTCTACAGATTCAACGTCCCCGCATGGGTCACATAGGTTTGTCGGTGAGGTCTTCTGATCCTTCTTCCTCTTAAAACATGGCACATGCCCAAATGGGGGGATCGGCCAAGGTGTAGTTCAACAAGGAAATTTCCATAGGCGATAGCGACAAAATATTAGCGCCAAGTGTGAATTTAGAAAAATGAATCGATGAAAAACGACAGAAGAATATTTAAAGTAAAATAACAAAGCGCTTTTTCTTCAACTAACATACTTCTTCCTCTTTTCATGTTCTTGCAAACTCTACAGAATGGCAATGACTAACCTAGCCTCCTACCTGCGCGATCATGCAGTGTATGCGCTTATGAATGCATAGACCGTCCTCTGTTCTCCGTGCTTAGACTAGTATTGTTATGCAGATGAGATGCGCTACCTCATAATTCCCTGTGTTCTATATTCTTCACACCACCGCCCACTGATCCACGCTCTGGCCTTTATACAAATACAAAAACAATGAATGAATGAATGAATGAATGAATGAATGAATGAATGAATGAATGAATGAATGAATGAATGAATGAATGAATGAATGAATGAATGAATGAATGAAAATGCCAAACCACATTTACATCCAGTTGTATCGATGTCAAAGTCGCCATATTGTTGCTTGCTCGTGCGTACGAACGATCAAAGCAACCATACGCTACCGTCAGCGTACAGTAGTAGCTGCGCTTCGATCGTTAATTGCAATGACCCGCCGTGGTGGCTCAGTGGTTACGGCGCTCGGCTGCGCTGACCCGAAAGACGCGGGTTCGATCCCGGCCGCGGAGCTCGAATTTCGGTGGAGACGAAATTCTGGAGGCCCGTGTGCTTCGATGTCAGTGCACGTTAAATAACTCCAGGTGGTCGAAATTTCCGGAGCCCTTCACTACCGCGTCCCTCATAGCCTGAGTTGCTTCGGGACATTAAACCCCCATAAACCAAACGTTAATTGTAGTGAAGATGGCGCTAAGGGAGAACGGTTTTTAAAGTATTTTCCTACGCTATACGAACTACCTGCTGTATTGTTTTTGTACACAGCTCTTTATACTAAAGCAACAGAACTTGTTTCTCAAAGCAACTGATTTTCGGATACAACGCGAAACTAACAAGTGATGGGATCCAGTTGTCCTTGCAATATATCAAATCGAAAAATTTTCAAATCAAAATTTTATTCGTCTGTATACGTACACATTCATAAATTCTGATCTGCCTAAGCACATTTTGCTTGTTGGCTTATCAGGCAGCAGGTGGAGAAATACCTCCATATGCATACATTACTTGTCAAACACTCATACTAACATAGAAAAAAAAACAAAAACAAACAAAAAACAAACAAAAAAATTTGAACACAAAATTGCACATACGAAAGAACTCAAGCTATACACAGGGAAATACATTTGCACACCAATTTCTCATGTCAGTCATCATCCTACGTTTGTTACTTGCAATACATAGATCATCGGGAATTTCATTAAATAGAGCCGGTACATAATAACTGTACATCTTTTTACCATAGTTTGTGTAAACCCGTGGCTTAAAAAAAACGTTACGTTTTTTCTCAAGGTGGCACCTTTTTTTACGGGAGTCTTATATTCATTTGAATAATAATACCGTGTTAACACAACAAAGTGAAATAGTTCACGAATTTGAAGGACGCCTAACTCATCGCATCTCTCTTTCATGTCAACCGAGTGTAATTTTGTGCCGTGCGATATAGTGTTGACTATTCTTTTTAGGATAACATTTAATGCTTCTTTCTTGTATTCGGAGCAGTTACCGTATAGAGTAATGCCGTACTTTAAAACAGGTTCTACTAATGCTGTATAGATCAGTCGCCTAAGATGGAGCGGAGCTTTACCACGAAGGTGATACATCATAGCCGCAATGGCCCTTATCTTTCGAGAGAGGTAGACGATGTGGTCGCTCCATGTAAGGTGTTGGTCAAAGTGGATGCCCAGATACAGAACTGTTCGCTCTATTTGCATAGCTTTACAATTACACTGGTAACAATGGGATGTATGAAGATACAATGGTTGGTTGAAAGCAACAATTTTATGAGGGTTTTTAAAGCATGTCAGTTTTGTTTTGTTCACGTTTAAAAAAATGAAATTTTGCGAGAACCAGTCAACGACTTCACTTATATCTGTTTGAAATGACTCCACGCCTGTACGATAATCAGTAGCTTCAAGCGCTAGCACTGTGTCATCAGCGTATTGAAAAACGTTTGACTTCAGCTGTAACAAACCCAAATCGGATACATATATGTTGAAAAGTAGTGGGCCAAGTGTACTTCCTTGAGGTACACCAAATTTAACATTTTTTAAATCTCCGTGCGTATTAGCAAGCATCACACACTGCAATCTACCTGTAAAATAATTGACAAAAAACTTGTTAAAGTGACCGCGGAACCCAAGTGAGCTTAATTCTTCGAGTAGTAGTGTATGGTCTATTGTATCAAATGCCTTAGTTAAGTCCAGAAATAAGGCTAACACGATGTGATTATTTTCTAGTGCATTGTAAACATAGTCAGAAAATTCTTCAAGAAGTGTAGTCGTACTTCTATTCCTTGTGAAGCCAAACTGCGCATCATTGTTCAAAGAGTATTTTTAACAGAATGATTCCATAACATATGCAACATGCTTTTCAATAATATGTGCTACTGATGACAGTATTGCGATCGGCCTATAATTTGTAAAATCACCTTTCTTCCCGTGTTTGTAGATTGGTCTGACAACAGATATCTTAAGTTCTTCGGGGATATCACCAGTTTCGAATATACCATTCAATATGTTCATAAGCACTTCTTTCAAAGCGTCAAAGTTTCTGCAAAGATCTCTCAGACGAATGCCATCATACCCAGGTGGCTTGAACTGCTTCATTCTGCACATAATGCTCCATAGCTCGTCCACTGATATCAGTGGCAGATGTGCAGTATGCACACATGTCCGCTTCGGTCGATGTGGTACAGGCCTACTGAAAGCTATATTCCGCAACTTTTCGGTTGTGTGTATAAACACGTCATTAAATTTATCACACAGCACTTTCACGTTCTCTTTTGGAAAATTCTTTTGTACTGCTTCATCAACGGAAGCCTTTTTCTGTCTACCCATCTTGGCAATTTGCCAAGATGGCATCTTGGCATTGGCAATTTGCCACGTTTTCTTTGCGTCATATTTGTTCAGTGAAAACTGTCGTGCGTAAAAGGATCTTTTCGCCAGTCGCATTTTCGCCGTTACCTGATTCCGCAGTGCGCGATATTCATCTCTTCGAGCTTTATCTTCAGGTTGCTTCCTACATTTTTGCCACGCTTTATCTTTAGCACAGAACAACTCTGCTATCTCATGAGTTATCCACTTCTGATCTGGTCTTCTTATTTTGATGTTAACAGATTTAGTTGACTGTGCATAGACGTTGTGAAAGATTTCAATAGTTTTGCTATATAACCTGATATGATCTAAGTCTAAAAAGGAACTCCAGTTAACATTGCGAATTAATTGGTCTACTTTTCTGTTATCTAGAACAGAACCTGTAATAATACCTCCATCAGTTGTATGATCCTCAGACAGAATTGCAACCGTCACAAAGCAATGATCAGCTAGTTTTTGCTTGATAACTCCCGAAACATACTGCTAGTTTTGCAAACGAATAATTATGTGGTCAATGCATGACTTGGTAATATTAGCACCTAAGTATTCCTCTCTCGTGCATTCATTAATTACATTCACAAGACCAAATTCTGCCTGCAAATTGAGGTAATCTGCTGTGATACCTTTTGTCTCTTTCACAATGTCTATGTTTAGATCCCCTGCAATGATGAAGTTCTCCTCATTCATATATTTATGCAAAAAAGTATGCAGCTCATCTAGAAGTGCACTGGCATTCAGATTTGGTGGCCTGTATATTGCACGTAAAGTGTAATCTGTATTTCCTTTGGAAATAGAGAGAGTGACCGCCTCTGCGTGAATAAAGCTGACGTCAATTCTATTCGTCATCCACTCATTTTTTATGAACAGCATAACACCGCCTCCTTTACGGTTTTCACGGCACAATGCGTACTGAGTGTACCCTGAAAATGTAAATGCACATTTTCTCGACACATCTATATTCACCTCTGTGAGAATAATAACATCAAATGGAACCGCAACAGTCTTTAATATCAATCCTAATTCATCCCAGTATTTGATCAAACTTCTGATGTTGACGTGCAGCAAACCGAGTTCATGGTTCAAATCTGCATCTCTTTGTGCAGTTTCAACATGAACGTTCCACTCGCTAAATGACTCAAAGGACGCCATTACGCTAGTTTCTCAAGATCCCTAGCAGAGTTGATACTAATTATCGATGCACCTTCACTTTTTCGGACAAGAATTTTGCCGTTGCTCACCCAGACGAATTTGAACCCTCGATCTTTCGCAAGCTTCTTGCAATCAGCAAGCAGCATTTTTTGAGCTCTGGTCAGGTTCTCATTTATGTAGATTTTTTCTGTTTTCAGCGCGCGCTTTTTCGCCAGCCACATGTCCCGTGTGGCTTGGTCCACGAAGCGAACAATAATCGGCGCAATCTTATCTTTTTGTGCCTTGAGTCGATGCAGCCCTTCTATTTTCTGTCGCTCCGGTGTCTTTACATTCAACTTTTCACTGAGGTCAGCCAGAACTTGGTAAAGGTCCTGATTAGGGGTCCAAATATGTCGAGAACTTCTGAGCGCTGGGTCAAAAATAATGTAGTCTTTCTTTATTTCTGAATTTCCTTCGCGTGCAAGAGAGGTAGACGGGACGCTCTCTACGGGTATCTGCAAGCGGGCGTCGAAGTATTTCGGAGAAAATCCAGGAGCCCAATGGGAGAAATTTAGAGGCCCGGTAGGTGTAAGCCTGCTGCCCCTTCTGTAAGGCCTACATGAAATGCGAATAGCAGAAGACGCTACTGTTTGAAAATTTGACCTTTAAAACTTACAGACACAAGCGTACAGTCACGCTGAAGGTAGAGACCCACCCAAAAGTGGTCCCGCGAAAACTGCGGTCTATTCCGTGGTTGCGAGCCAAAAGGTACTTTACTGGCCCTGGATGTCTCGTGTGCGCGCATAGAGGCTCAAGACTCTTAGGAGCTCCAGTTGCCGTGCAGCTTAATGACTGCATAGCACGCGACATCCCAAAAAGTCATCGACTACCCTTTGTCCTTGCATACGTCGTCGTTACATGTAACCTGCCTTCGCGTTTTCTCCATTCTTTGTCTTCGACGATTCTGTCGATAGCGGGGAAAGATCTCGCGCTAGCAGAGGACAATTAGCGAGGGTTCAACATCGGCTCCCATGAAGCGACGGAGCTAATGCGGTATTGGTTGCAAAGGAGAATTAGATGACATCCGCTACAACTGATGAGGAATAAAGGCTAGCGGCCATTAATGGAGCCTATCATACCGCATGGCATATCATATATGATACGGCGCATTTGAATCGGCAGAACTGTGAACAGTAAAAATAGATTTCTTGCTCATTTAGTATTACAGTGTGCACTATCTTGAAGGCCTGCGCGCAGTAGCTCAACCTTCGTTAGAACTTTTCTCAATTTTTTCTGCCTTGAGCTTTATGTATTTTGTATTTAAACCTCTTATCGAATTTCAGTCAGTGTTTTATTTAGTGGCAGAAGACGGCCTGATGAGTTGCTTCGTGGATTTCTATTTCAGCAGTGTGTGTGTGCGCGTGTGGGCGTGCGTGTTTGCGTTTGTGTGTAACCTCTATTGATTAAACGCTAATGTCTTCAAGAAAAATGTAAACATGGCCGTCACCTGCGCTACAAGAATACAAGAAGAAGCTGCACGAGCGTGAAAATATTGCTTGGAGCATCCCAATGGACACTGAAGCTCCCTTGGATGTCCTGGGGACGTGTGGGACGTCCTAGGGACGTCCACTGAACGTCTAGTGGAATTTCAGTGCCCGTTGGGATCTTTCTGAGTATTTTAGCCTTGGATAATTAGCCTCAATATGTTTCAAAAGATGCTAAGTAACATCGCACGCCTTGGCTTCCGTTTCCTGCTACCAGACGTGCAAGCCTGCTACCGTCAGAGCATGCAGACACACAGTGCCTAAAAAATGCCTGAATTCAGTTAATAATGACTGCCTGCGTACTTAAACAGTCTGCTCTAAGCAGTCACAGTATGATTGGTCTCAAAATGAAGTGTTTAAAAGGAAAGGTAGAGGACGAGACATGTGCTCACTTAGGCGCTTGGAGAACTCAAATATCACTCAGCAGAAATTATATGCAGTTGAATAACACTTGCCTTGGAGAACTATTATAATATTACGAAACAGTTGCTTCGTCCTCAGTAAGAACAATGTCCTATTGAAGAGTACAAATGCGGAACGTTTCTTTTTGCACGGTATTGTTGGAGCGTTACATTATTTTGAGTTCACTGTGCGCGTCTTCTCTCCTGTTGTGCGGCTTTTGAATCATCCCTTTTTTCAGTTCCAGAGCAATGCAGAAAGTTCTGAAGTGTCCTTTAGTAATAAACTTGCTCGTATTGCTTTTATGATAACTTAATCGCCACCTTTGCTTTTCAACAGTATCCTTCCATATACTAACGGAAAGTAGAGGTGGTCGAGATAGGGCGCCGAAAGTTAATGCTGGAGATTTAAACAGAATAAAACATCGTGCTGGCGGAACGAAAATCAAAAGCAGCGGCTGATCGCTTGTCTTAGGATACGAACTGAAATATTTCAGCTTACATTTACCCCCAGTCGGATTTTAACGGAGCTTAAAACGAACGTAGAGTATCTAACGTTGAACAACCACACGTATAGGGGAAGCCAAAGCCCATTCACAAACATTCGGACATTTGTAAAGTGGGCACAGCGTCCGGTGTCACCATCAAGCATCCATTTTTCATCTACTAAATAGAGACGGTCGCAGGTACTCTCTCTTGAAGGATCTGAAGGCACGCCAGGTGGGTCACTTCCGCAGAAGTGAATGTCCGAGCTGTTCACATTGTTTCAATTTGCATGCAGGAATCCGGGCTCTCAACGCAAAGTACCGGCTTTAACACTCTCTCCCTGCCTCTGTAATCGGCGCATGAAAGCCAGCTGTCGTCAGAGTGGCATGCGGTATCCGTTGCAACAGGGCTCCCGTCAACCGGCTTTCCTTGTGTCACGCGCCAAGTTGAAACACGACACGCACGCAACGACAGTGGGCGCAATCGAGAGACAATTCTGTGTAACATATACCGCCTCCTCTCCCTTTATTGCATGACATATAATCACAGGCTGTGAGAACCCCCCCCCCCCCCCCCTCTACTTCTCCCCACCTGCTTTACCTCTCTTGTACGCAGGCACGCCAAGCAGTCAGCCTAACATGCGCATGCATGATCCTGCGTACGTCCACAAAGGGGGGGGGGGGGGGGGGTTGACTAAGTGAATCTCAGTGCAAGTGCGAGTGTTGTTTGTATGGACTTGAGCTCTGCAACGTCTCGCGATTCGAACCATGTTGTAATTAAAGCGAAAACTTAAAGTTGTTTGTCTTAACCAGGTTTCCTGCTTGAGAAGCCCCCCCCCCCCCCCCCCCCCCTACCATGCCCATGCTTTCTTTTGCCGGCATACGACCGCAGGCGAGTCTAGAATTGAGAATATTGTGTACAAGAGCGGAGCAAGTTTCATGTCAAATCCTCATTTCCTGCGTCGACGCCCTCTCAGTTCTCGACGGGATTCGGCCCCCTATAGCTCCTACTGTGAGCCTTCGTGCTCTGTTAGCGCGGAAAGGGAGAAGAGCGAGGGAATAGTGACAAAGAAAGGGAGGGTAGGGGGGAGTAGCAGCCGGTCCCCAGTGACGCTGCCCGGAGTGAAACACAAAAACACAGTCACAGTAAACAACAGCGGACACTGTCTCGAAAGAGAAACAAGAACGCATGCATTCTGCGAGAATAAAAGCCCAGCAGAGTTTGCGTGCCAGGCGCCCGTATACATGTAGTCTATACAGAAGTGCGTGGACCGGCCACCAGAGGGGGCCACGCCACGGCATTTATGCCGGGAAAGCGCGCCCCTGGTTGATGGATGGTGGCCAATTCAATTTGCGACTCCTGAAGCGTGGCTGTCGCCCGTTTGCTGCACTACGTCGTGACGTCACGAGAGGAGACCGGCTGCTGTTCCATCGGGGTGTTTCGACTTTTCGTCAACACTGACGCTCTGCAGATGTATGTTGCACAGTATTTCGTGCAAATGAAGTGAGAGTGCTGCTTGGCGCTAACTTCATCATGAATAAGATTCAACTCCCCCAACTTTCCACCTTAATACATAGGGAATTCGCGTTCACATACACGACGCAGGAATACGTAAGGATAACTGCAAAAATCTTGCGAATCTAGTTATCGCGTTCATTCGCGTTCAATTCGCGTTCACATACACGACGCGGGAATACGTAACGATAACTGCAAAAATCTTGCGAATCTAGTTATCCGAAAGCGATGCATGGTATAGTCATCGAGATGTAAGATAAACCAAGAGCTCTCCTAGGTTAGGTGTAACTCCCAGCGTTCTGCAAGCATTGCGTTGCACGGTTTTACAAAATCAGAGAATTGCAATCTTTTAGCGAGGAAGGCCGAAGCAACTTTAAAGCGAGAAATGCGAGAACTCGTATTTCCAGCTATAGGTCTACATATAATCTGGGACGCCAATAGTATTTTAAGTATGACAGCAACTTCAAGTTCTGCGTCACATTTGGCTTACCTAATATTTAGCATAGAGTTCACTGCAGCGCTACGGGCATGCGGCCGTACCACGATAACGTGAGAGCCAAAGCAACAACAAATTAATATACTCCATTCTTATATTCTACTCCCCTCAAGGCACTTGAACATGGATATTTAGCATCTGCTATGATCAGACAAGCCGAACTTCATGCATGTTTCATTTTAACGCGAGAGCATTAAGGGTCCTGTGTCGCAAAAAAAAAAAAGCCGGCGTCGCCATCCGTGTCGGTGTCATTGGCTGTGAAGCTACCTAGGGGGCAGCTGGATCACCTAGGTCACGTGGCTTTACGACGTCATCATAACCTGCTCAGCGAATTGCGAGCAAACTGCCCACCGTGGCAGGATCGAGGCAGTTAAATTAATTATTTGTCGCGAGAGGTTAGGCAGGAAGAGCCACCTCGGTCTCACAAGCCCCACCGGTGGCAGCACCTGCCATTGCAGAACAGTGGCGAATCGCAATTACCCGCTGCATCCATCCGCCAGGAGTGGTATGAGGGCTCCCAGGGATCTATGAATGTTCAGTACGGAGTGACCAATTCTACGTATATGGGCATCAACCCAACAACGTCATCGCGGCATACGTTTAAGGTGGAGCTTAAGTGTGTCCCCCCCCCTCCCCCAGATCTTCTGTGTGCACGGGCGATTCGGTATTTGGTGAGCGCTGTTCAAGCTGCTTGAAACTAAACCCAGGTCAAGGAAGGGACACTGTACGATAGAGATGAACAATTATTTCCAGCTTTATTTCGAAAGACCACCGAAAGGCCAAGTAAAACCAGTAAAACATGTCGCTCAATAAAAAACCTTGGCTCCAGGCGCCCTTCCCCTAAATATTTAATTAAGAATTGATACTACAAAAACCATCAATAAGTTTGAGCACAAGCGACTTGGCCCCTCAAAAAGAGCAAGGGACGCTTAATTACATTACTTCTTGAGAATGCAACATCATTAAAGACTGAGGTCCGCTCGATAACCTGATAAGTGGGGCTATCAAGACATGTTTGCACAGAACCGAGCGCAGCTGCACTCTGCCGCCGATTCCTTCGCCGCGCTCGGGCATGTCACGTGACCAACGCACCTTCCAACTCGCCCCTGTAACGTGGTCTCATGAAGTCGCACACCCCGTCGATCAATCAGCGTTCCAATTAATATCTAGATCAATCAACGAACTTTATGAGTAACCACGCCGCGTTTTTATGAATATTTGCCAATTCGACTATGCCATGTGGTCTCATGACGTCAAACAACCCGTCGACCGAATAGCGCTCGGCCATGTCACGTAACCCTTTGACGTCATCACTGTGCCGACCAATCAGCGAATTTGAATACTAAGCTGGCTATGTTTTTTTTAATGGCTAATCACGCTGTGTTTTTTCTTCCGTGATGAGGCGTTCTAATGCTATTGCATTAATAACATCGATAAAATACGCTTACGTTATCACTAGCCCCTCTTCATGCATGCGTGCAGTGGCTGGCTAACACAAAAGCGGTGTCATGATGCACATTCGGCCCCTGTGCCGACCGCAATATAAAGTGCCAACACAACCAGATGAAGAAACAATTTCATAAGGGAAATAGTTAGCCTAAGAGGGGCGTGGGGGAGCTTGTGCTGGATGCGGTAAGGGGAAAAATAATGCTTCTAAAGAAAGCAATGCAGACACATGGAAATAATGAGCCAATACATGGTCTGTGATCCGCAAAGTAAATATCAGTAGCGTTTCCGCACAGACCAACAGGATTTTTTCACGCCTTTGTCCTTGAGAGCGAAATGTTTCGCCGAAACAGAGCCTGGTAACGTATGGTGCGGAATATTGTAGGGTATTTGGCATGGCATATGGTATGGTATGGTATGGTATGGTATGGTATGGTATGGTATGGTATGGTATGGTATGGTATGGTATGGTATGGTATGGTGTGGTGTGGTGTGGTGTGTGTGTGTGGTGTGGTGTGGTGTGGTGTGGTGTGGTGTGGTGTGGTGTGGTGTGGTGTGGTGTGGTGTGGTGTGGTGTGGTGTGGTGTGGTGTGGTGTGGTGTGGTGTGGTGTGGTGTGGTGTGGTGTGGTGTGGTGTGGTGTGGTGTGGTGTGGTGTGGTGTGGTGTGGTGTGGTGTGGTGTGGTGTGGTGTGGTGTGGTGTGGTGTGGTGTGGTGTGGTGTGGTGTGGTGTGGTGTGGTGTGGTGTGGTGTGGTGTGGTGTGGTGTGGTGTGGTGTGGTGTGGTGTGGTGTGGTGTGGTGTGGTGTGGTGTGGTGTGGTGTGGTGTGGTGTGGTGTGGTGTGGTGTGGTGTGGTGTGGTGTGGTGTGGTGTGGTGTGGTGTGGTGTGGTGTGGTGTGGTGTGGTGTGGTGTGGTGTGGTGTGGTGTGGTGTGGTGTGGTGTGGTGTGGTGTGGTGTTTGGAGTGAAATTTAATGGCCGGAGATGCACGTGAGCTATATGAGAGACGCAATCGCGGAAGGCTGTGATTAATATCGACCACGTGGGGTTCTTTAATGCGCAAAGCGGAAAGTTGGGCAAGTTGGATAACGTTCATGATGTAAAAAATAGCGCACAGGGAACACACGGGACGGAAAGTAAACGACGCAGACAAGCGCTAACTCGCAACTGAGGTTTATTGCTGACGAGCGCAATATAAGGTAGTCACTTTAAAAACATAAAACAAAAACAACCACAAACAGTCCCTCCTGGAAAGACCAAGTCAGAGGGAAAAAAAAATGAAATTGAAGCATCAGGCGCCACTCATCGCTGTGGAAGATCAGTTAAAAAAACCGTTATCAAAAAAGGAATTCAATGCAACGCTGAGGCTAAAAAATCGATTTCACAGTCTGCCAAGTTAACAGAGGGCTCACTGATACACGGATTCCGACATTTCCTAATATGGTATGCCTCCATTATCTCGCGTACACGCTGATCTCGATGTCTGAAAAGTATGACGGTACTAGAAAAAATCGGTTTACAAGTTTTCCCCTTCTGCTCTTCTTTTTTGCTACATTCCCGGCAATGCTCAGGAAGATTGCCATAATGATCTTTTAGGGAATTACGGTGTTCACCAAGCCTAACGTTGAGGTTTTGCTTCGGGACACTCAAAAATCGTGAAGAATGGTATCGCGACGTCCTGCATTAAGGCAGCCATCACCAAATCGTGCATTCACTCCTTCCAAAAGAGCGTCTCTGCACAGGTGAACAGGCTCAAGGATTCAGGGTATCCCATGCATGTCATCTCGATGACGTGCGGCAAACTAGTGCGCTGGATTAAAAGGGCACAAAAATCCCAAGACGTTGGAAGGGAGCGGCAAAAAGTCGGCGTGGTGCCCTACGTGCATAGAATGGCACATGGGTTAAAGAAGGTAGGGAGCCGCTACGGCGTCCAGGTGGTTTTTTCCGGGCCAAGCAAGCTGAGCAGTTTATGCTCTCAGATACGGAACAGGCAAGAAGGTGTTGGAGATAAACGAAAAAAGCGCGGATGCGCCGTTAGGCACCGCGCCCCGTTTGTTCCCTGCAGCTTGGGTGTAGTGTACAAACTACCGTTGTCCTGCGGAGCCGTCTATGTAGGACAAACGGGGCGATGCCTCAACGTTAGGCTTGGTGAACACCGTAATTCCCTAAAAGATCATTATGGCAATCTTCCTGAGCATTGCCGGGAATGTAGCAAAAAAGAAGAGCAGAAGGGGAAAACTTGTAAACCGATTTTTTCTAGTACCGTCATACTTTTCAGACATCGAGATCAGCGTGTACGCGAGATAATGGAGGCATACCATATTAGGAAATGTCGGAATCCGTGTATCAGTGAGCCCTCTGTTAACTTGGCAGACTGTGAAATCGATTTTTTAGCCTCAGCGTTGCATTGAATTCCTTTTTTGATAACGGTTTTTTTAACTGATCTTCCACAGCGATGAGTGGCGCCTGATGCTTCAATTTCAATTTTTTTTCCTCTGACTTGGTCTTTCCAGGAGGGACTGTTTGTGGTTGTTTTTGTTTTATGTTTTTAAAGTGACTACCTTATATTGCGCTCGTCAGCAATAAACCTCAGTTGCGAGTTAGCGCTTGTCTGCGTCGTTTACTTTCCGTCCCGTGTGTTCCCTGTGCGCTATTTTTTACATCATGAAATTCTTTAATGCGCACTTGCATTGCACAGAGGAAACGGGCATTTCTGCATTTCGACTCCATCGAAATACGGTAGCGGCGACCGAGGCTCTATCCCGCACGGTATTGGGCTCAACAACAAAACGACAAAACCACTGCGCCACCGGGCCGGGGAAAGCAGAGTCCCCAATAAATAAAGAGCACAGAGCCAAATGAAAACGTGCAGGAAAAAATAACTAAAACATGTGCCCTCAACGGCTCCAATAAGGTGTGAGTCACATGGTTCTTATCAAGCATTTATCGCGGCCTATTAAACACGGCTACACCCGCCTCCAGATCCCGAAGATCCATACCAACTCACCCATGCTTTCCTAATTCTCCATCCTCCTCACCCACTGACGTTTGCAGAAGTGGTCCCGCAGGGGATAGCGGATCCCGCCTCTCCCTTTCCCTCACACTAGAGATGCCATAGAGACAAACGAATGGGGAGGGGCGCATTGTAACAAAGAATTCAGGGGCTCATTCGTTACGCGAAAGGCGGCCGCAGAATGAAAGGGGGGGGGGGGATTTATTTCTGGTTTCATATAAGGCTTGCTGGAGTGTGTCAAACGTGCTGGAAAATGCCTCGTTCTTTGCTAGCCTATGTTCTATTTTTGTACAAACCGCGGTCAGCAAACCGAGGTCAAAGTATCAATTATAACAATTTCCCGTGCTGCTTTAAGATTGGTTGGGACGAAAGAAAAAACGTACTGTTAGAGTTGCTCTTCAGAATTTATTTCGGCATAGTTAGAGTATACAGAGAAACCTTTTCGCTCCTCATTTTAAGTATAAGAGACGTGATCGAAAAAAGAAAATAAAGGAAATTAATTGTTGAAATAATGTTTTTCATGACTCGTTTCTTCCTTGCACCATCAGCCAACAGAATCAACTGCCGCAAAAAAAAAAAATTATTGATTTTGAAACTAAAGTGTCACTTCAGGCTCTGTTGTTCGATTTGTATAAAACGGGTTGCGCAGTTGACATTTTTGTTGCTATTCATTAGTTTATCTTTTTTTTTCTTCTTTCTTTATTTCGGCATCATGCAATCATTATGTATTCTTTCCTTCCCATAGACGCACACATGCCTATGTTCCTCCCTGCAGTAATGCCACCTGGAGCTGGAGCTGCATTAAATAACAAAAAAAATTAACTCAGGCAACAGCCTTATATCGGTTCGCCAATGACAACATTGGTATAAAACAGCACGAAAGACACGGACAAACAAGTAGATGTCAACTTGCTTCTCCTTGTCTTTCACACTGTTTTGTACAAATATCACGCACCAACTACCTCAGCTTTCTACGGTCTACGGTCTACGGTCTACGGTCTACGGTCTACGGTAACCTCAGGTCTACGGTAACATTGGAATTTTCTTTTTTCAGCGAACCATTCCTGTAAGTTGCAAACCTAGTAGCGCCGCAAATACGAAAGAGAAAACGTACCTAGGGCAAGCTTTACAACCCTTGTACCGTCCAACGTCCAGAGTTCGAACTCGAAGGAGATCAGAAATTTCTTCGCATTTTGTGGAGTTCGAATTAAGGGGAGGCCGATCGGGCATCCGCACACATGACGTTGACATGACCGAAGTGTCAGTTTGAATAATGCCCAAAAATTTTATACAAGCGCATTTTACAACCGGATATTTTTCATAGGCACAATTTTTTCATGTATCGTAAGACTGCGCAACAATCAATATATTCGCAGAACCCTCTTCGGGAAAATTGTCGCTTTCTGATATTTAATCTCGAAAACGCATCCCATTGGCTTTCACTGGTACTGTTTACTACTGGGCGCGAGCGCGGGACAAACTGATTTTGCTGCATGATTTTGCTGCACATCTCAAGCTTAGACCATTCTATCAATGTATTCATACCAGCATCTTGCAATATCCCACAGTTGCCTCACAATTAAAGGTGATGATCAAAAAAGCTGGCTTGAAACCGCGAAAGTTGCAATCAACAAGGTTCTACAGTAACAAGCATGTCTTTGTTAAGGCATGGGTCAGTATTTGTTATTTACCTGAACTTTACGGATAAAAACATCAATAAAAACTCAGGCTTTCTGCCGTCTACAGGCGCGAATGTGCAAAACGTGCTGTTATACTGCCACCCCATCTCCTCTATCCTTTCTTTATGGCATTTTTGGTGGCCAGCTAGCGAACACTGCAATTTTCAGCAGCGACATACTACGCTGACAGTTGTCGTCAAAGGACACAAATAGCCAAGGAGGAAGTCTCTCCTCGAAGAAAAAAAATTTAGAGCTGAGCTTACGGCAACAACGCATGAATCAGCTTGAGTTGTTATAGCTTTGGTTTAGCCATATATAGCCCTCGCGTTCTGCAGTGGAATCACCATCAGTTCGCGCTTTCCTCTGCCCTCGCCACAATTACTCGTCACCTGCCAGCTATGGCAGGTGGCAAATGAACTCGGCTGAATTCAAATTAAATTCAATTAGTTCGCGAGGTAATTAATATCTAATGGCTGACGCTCAGTTGAGTTTGCGGGACCATCGGACCAGCGGACCATTCGGACCAGTCGGTCAGGCAGGACAGGGTTTCGTCGGGGCGAGCTCTGGCCTGGCGCTCCCGATCGTCCTGAATGCTAGCGACCACCCTGGTCGATGTGTATAATTGTAAATAGTTGTAAATAAACCCAGCTGTACATTTCTGCAAAGACGTTCGTCTACGCCTCATCTCCCTCCTGCAACGTGTCGCGCCCAACCGGACCCCTATCTCCACCACCACCGAAGAGGAGGACCTGAACTCGAGTCTAACTCGCTCTAGATTTTACTCTAGAATGCAGAGCTATATGGCTAAACTAAATCTATAACAGCTTTCGCTGTAGTCTAAACCAAATCTATAATAGTTTTCGTTGTAGTAACAAAAAAAAACAAAACAGACCTACTTACACGTTTTGGAAAAATATCGAGGCGATCGAAATTCACCGACAGCCCTCCCCAATTGCGTTTCTTGCTTTTCGCCCCATTTCATTCCTCCTTTGATGACTTCCCTCCGGGCGCGGTTTGTCTCACTTCTCGGCGGACCCCTCAACCGCGCCGTAAGGGAAGGGAGGAAGCTGGGAGTGAAAGAAGAAAGAGAGAAAGAGGGGCCGTAGTGGAGGTCTTCGGAATAATTTCGACCCCCTGGGGATCTTTAACATGCACTGACATCGCACAGCACACGGGCGCCTTTTGCTTTCCGCCTCCTTCGAAACGCAGCAGCCGTGGTCGGGTTCGAACCCGGGTACTACGGCTTAAGTAGCCGAGCGATACAGTTACTGCGTCTTTAGTTTCCTGATAATCATTCAATGAAGTGTTCACGGGGAGCGGGACAAGCACTGTGCCTCTCATTTCCTCACAAGACATTCATAGTTGCACTTCTCCATCAATTCGCAGTCAAAACAGCTTCTCTCCGTAGCTGTTCCGCAAAACAACTAAGGAGATGTAAGTGCCTCGGACACGGTTTTATTGAGCTGCGTAAGCACTGAATTAATGCGCGCCAGTGAAAAGTGCATGGAAGAAGTCTTACAGAAGATACCAAAAAGGCTATGAAAACAAGATTACGATTGGCTTCACCTGTTAGCACCAAAGCCATCCGCTAGGTATTACTAAGGGGAACAGGCGAAGGCAATTAAAGGGGTGGGGAGGCCATTTTGTGGTGTAATGCAAATTATCACGCCAAAGTTGCAAAAACCGAAGAGACAAAAACAGGTGTAGAAATAACTGGCTAATTCTTAATCTTCATTCTAGTCGCCGTACTAGTGTTGCTTAGTTCTGTGTGTTTAGGGCAGTCCTGCAAGGATTAGTAGATTTAAAATAAGACACTAATAATTCAGTTCTGGGTGGATGCTAATGAGTAATTATTCCACTCCTCTTGCTGATGACTGAACATCTTGAGTGAAAATCCTGGCAGTCATAAATGACTCAAGCGAGCCACAGTGCCCACGAGCCACAGTGCCCACGAGCCGCAGTGCCCACGAGCCACAGTGCCCACGAGCCACAGTGCCCACGAGCCGCAGTGCCCACGAGCCACAGTGCCCCAAAGTGTTAGTATTGTAACAAGATAATAAAGCTTTAGCAGAAACCCGCACTCAAAGCCTCGAATACTGCAGTAGCAGTAAATTCGATGTAATAAATTCATTATAACGTGTGCCAATTTTTTTCCTATGCAGCAAAACAAAAACATTTGCCGTAAATTTCGCAACAAAATAATTTCAAATAATCAATTTATTAATTTTATTGCTAGTTTCCATGCTAAATTTTCAGTTGCAGGCTTGCCAAAGAGAAAAATGGCTTCAGGGACAAGGCCCGGCAAAATCGGCAAAAAGACAGAGAAAACCAGCAGAAATAAATAATTCAAAGATCGGCTTTCAAGAAAACAGAGAAATATATCAGAAGAAAATTGTTAGGCATCAGTTTGCTCAAAAGAAAAGAAAAAATGAGAAACGGAAAACAGGAATGCAGGAAAACAATGCAGTATTTTAATGTACTGGAAGTACGGTCATAAGCACGAGATTACGGCACGCATTACAAACACACAAAGTAGGCATTGGGTAATAAATATTCACACACAGTGCACGTATCGATAAGTTTTTAGGTGAAGACAAAAAAAAAGTATTCGTGGTTGGGCAGCAAGTATAAAGGGACTACCATTGCGGCACAAAAATAACAACACAGAAAAAAAACAATGAAAATTACTGCAGAAACTTTTTCAGCTTATACTCAGAGTCTGCCGAGAGCACCTCATCCAGAAGGCTAATGAAAATTTTGGGCACGGAGGCACATCTCGTCACCTGATCATACCTGATAGAGCTGAGCAGCAAAATATAATGTTGTATGTTGCGTAGCATTTTGGTAGCCTCGTATCTCGTTTTGAATTCTTAATTGCAAATTTGTCTTAAAGTAACATGCAACAACAACAACAACAACAATAATAATAATAATAATAATAATAATAATAATTTTTATTGCCAACAGAAACTAGAAATACAAACAAATTGCGAACCAGCCACAGCCTTCAAGGGCTTGGGCGACTAGGCCTGACAACGTCAGAAACTTGCTGGTACGTTGGCTATGCGGTTCGTACAATACACAAGTACTTACTCCAAAATTGCTTGCTAAGTCAGAACACTATATTACACATTTTCGGAATGTTTTACATTAATGAACATAACACGTCGCAAAAATAACGATTACAGTAAAAGTTTCGTCTTCTGAAAATTAAAAGACCTGCAGGTCAGTGCTCATTTAAGCGCCTATGAAGCTAACTGAATGCTTTACCTTGTTTGTTTTTTTTTATTTTACCAAATAGAAACATAAACCAACAGAAACTTCTTTTATGTTTCTATCAAGCATTATGTTTGATGTTTCGTGCATGTTTGAGGAGAAATATTTACCTTTTCTGACGCATAATTACCACGCAGTCCAACGCAAACTAATATTTCTGCAAGCCACGCAGAGCCATCGGCCTGAAGAGAGTAGGAGGAGTAAGACATCAAGCAGCGAAGCGTTCAGAAGAAAGAAAACGGAGCAAATGTCCGTAAACCAACAAGATAATCCTCGGCCAGGAAACTTGCGGACCGCAGATAATTCTTCTTCTTCGAGCTGGAACATTTAACCCCAAGCCTCTCAGTGGCTGACTCGAACCGCAAAATCACGTGAGAGGGCAGATGTGGAAAGGGAGAGAGAGATACAGCGGAGGAAGACAAAGGCTTTTAACGCACATTTAGTTTCCATCCCTTCAAAAAAGCCACCGGAGACCATAAAGACTGAAATACAGCAAAGCTCGTGCTCGGGACGTAGAGGGAATAAGTGTATACAACGAAATCCCAGGACATAAAACAGCGAGAGTAAAGTGAAAGGAGGAGGCGTAGAAAGAGCGGGGTTGGGTACAGGCCTCTCAGTAAAGCTAAGAAAGAAAAAAAAAATAGGAAAAATAGTGGCGCCGAGAAAGCTGACGAACGCAATCCACTATGCTCCCTAAACACACAGAACCACCACAACCGAGACCGCCGCGACCACGAGCAGCAAGAGTCTAGATAAAGAAATCTCGTCCAACGAGCCGGGATCGAACGACAGACCGAACAACCGCAGAATAAAAGAAAAAATCGAATAAAAAACTAAACTAAGAAACCAAAGGCACTTAAGCCGCTCAAAAATTGTTGCTGTGGTTGGTCTTCCCGCCTTCTCCATATATACAGGCGAGGAATAGAAAAACGAACAAGAGAAAGGAAGGAGAATTTTCCGCACGGTAAATAAAACGCGACGAGCCGCCATAAATCGTCGCACAAGCTTCCTTTTAGAAGCTTCGAGTCCTTCGCGCGACCTCAACGCCAGGCTTCGTCCTCGCGCGCCCTTTTCAAAGCTCTCTCGCCGCACTGCACACTGCTGCTGCGAGTTAAAAAGAAGTAAAAAAAAATAATACACAAGCATGCAGCGGCGGAATAAAAACGTCCGGAGTCGGGAGGAGAAAGACCACTCGGCTCCAGAGAAACAAGACATATACGTTCAGATTGTTGCCGCCACATTATAAGTCAGTTTGGAGTGCGCACTGCGCCGACCACAACACCACACCGCGTCCTTTTCTTTCTTTGTTTCTTCCTCCCGTGTAGAGAGAGCGTTTAAGACGGGTTAAGTTAAAGTAAAAACGAAGAAAAAAAGTCCCGTCGAATGAACGGCTCTGAGCGCCGGGGGTCGAAACTAATGCGTCGCTCTCTCCCTCTCTCTTCGCTGCGGACGAGTGCGCAAGTTGCGGCCCGAATTTCGCTCGTCCAGCAGTGATAAAAATAAAAAGAAAATAATAAACGCGCGGCGACGAATCGCGGCCGGAGCAGCTTAAAGCTATCCCGCGTGTGCGTGTGTCTGTAAATGGAGCGTGGTGAATGAGCGGGCGAACTCCCATCAGAGAGTCCTGCGCCGCCCACAAAATTTTCGAGCCGACCACACTACGTCAGACAAGAAACGAAAAAGAAGTGCGACTAGTGAAATAACGAAAAAAAGAACAATCAAGCCGCGACGGCGGAGAAAACTGAGGCGCTTTCCGGGCAGCGTGTGTTGCAAGAGCGGGTAGGGAAGGAAGATGTCGAGGAGGGGGACGGGGGGGGGGGGAGGTTTGAGGCTCAGTTTTATCGCGCTCAAAAACCACTCCGCGACGAGACAATGATCGTACGCCTCGCTCCCGCGTTTTTGTCTTCTATACTGCCAGCTCGCTACTTTCTCGAAATAATAGAATCGCTCCGCGCTATACGATCTAACGGGCTCGCCTTTATAAACAAATTCTAAAAGAGAAAGAGGCGGCGGGCCGCGGCGCCTCGACTCCGGACAATTCTTAGCGGGTAGGATAACTCCAGAATCGCCACAGAGAATCTCTCGCTATTTCCCTTCTCCCCCCCCCCCCCCCCACCACCACCGCCCCCTAACTACGGTCGGTCGCAGTCTGTTGAGACCTGCGGGCTCTGCTGATCCGGTGCAGTCATTCAAAAGGGGCCGAACTGGAAGAGAGGGCGCTACGGCAAGCAACAAGGGGCAGATCTGCTGCGTCAGCCAAGCGCGAAAATCGCAGAAGCTTGCCGGGGCGCGCACTCGAGAATAGGAGCAGAAGAGCCGTTTAAACCTGATCTCTTTTCTCCCTTCTCTGTCCCATCTTCCCCTCCTCTAGGGATAGCGCCCCGAAAAGCGGTTCCGAGGCTTCTCTTTATCTAGCTCTACCGTCTCCTCCTCCTCCTATTCCTCTCCCCACTCGCCCCCTCCTAGAAAGCGGCGCGGTCAATTTTGGAGAGAGCCGCCGCCTTCGCTGAAGCTGTCGTAATCCGCATTTCCCCAGCGTTCCTCCCTTTTCCCGCACGATCTTCTCTCCCCACTTCCCCAAGTTGTGCCCCGCGGGACTAAAACAAGAGGCCACGCAGGAACGCACCAACAGCGAGCCACTCCAGAAAAAGCACGCACCCGCGCGAGGAGCAGCCGGGTATCCGAACGACGCCGCCGGCCGATGCGGTGGGGATGGAGATTCGGTTGGGCGTGCAGGAGAATGGGAATGAAAGGGAAAGGAAGGAAAAGGGAGTAGCGGAAGGAGAACAGCGAGGCGTAACTTGGGCGGAGAGGGCGCTCGGTGTCTAGGGAAGCTCGACTCGTATAAATCTGACCGGCACTGATCCCGGCGTGGCAGCTCGGATCTGCGAGGCTTAAGGCGCGCGCCGCCGTGCCATGCACACCATCGCGGCAGCAAAGGCGGCTTCGTTGCATCTCCCGCAACAGCCCGCCGACGCTTGACCGGCTTGCCCCCGCGATGCCGCTGCTCCCTGCCTGCTGCATCAGCCGCCTCACCGCAAGTACAACGTAGCAACAACGCTGGCTGCAGCAGCAGCAGCGGGGAGAGAGACTTTGAGGCCCCGAATCTCGACTACGATCGCGACATTGGAGGCGGAGGGGCCTCGGTCGCGGCAGGGACAGGCGAGCCGTGAACACTCGTGGGCCGTCCAGCAGAAGCAGGCGCCGCGAACGCTTGACCGGACTGGAGGCGGCGGTGGCTTTGGCATTAAGAGGAGGGGGGGAGGGGGGAGCACTACTGCGCCTTTCCTTTTTGGGCCCCCCAGCCTGCCGGTTGTCGCGAGCGATCGCCGAGCTCGTCGCTCCGTCTTGGACTCTACACATGCATGCGCACGGCCACGTCAGGCGTGGCGGAATCGAGTGCTCTTCTTTGCCTCAAGACAAGTTCCGCCTGTCCCAGTCCTTTTCCCTGTCCTGCCATTCTTACGCATCGATGTCACTCGACTCCCTGGCTGGTGCCGACGTCGGTGGTGGCCAGTCAGATTTGCTCCTCCGTAAAGACGAGCGGAGAAAAGTACTCGAACAACTTTTGCTCTGATCATAAAGCTCCGCGGTTCTTGGGCAGTGCGGCGTCACTCAGTGAGTTAGTGAGGCTACGGAGCCTCCCCAGGGCTCGAAGACCCTCGAAATTTCCCGCGCCACTGAGTGGCCGCTCGAAAGGGAAGAGAGGACGTGCACGCTCCACTGGCAACACGGAAGGGATACCCTTATTGCCCATAGTCGGTCCTGTTCGAATACTCTTTCTGTGGCATTGCTCACGTGACTTAGCTGTGGCATGCAACGAGAGCTCGTGTAGCGTCTAGGGAAAACTGTTGCGATGGCTCGCTGGCGATTCGGGATGAACTGCAAGCTTACAAATCTATCGCTCTTGTGCCCGGCTATAATTGAGCGAAGAAGGAATAATAGGGGATAAAGGGAATGTGCCAGCAGTGCTTGCTTTTAAGCGCACCTCTGCAGGGTGAGTCGTGTATTGTTGGTGGGTCGAACAAAGATTTGCACAAATACGCTGTAGTGAATAATAGTGAGTAATTCTCCATTTTTTTAATATAATACTCGCCGCGGTGGCTCAGTGGCTTTGGCTTTCGGCTAACTGATCATCAGGTCGCGGGTTTGTATCCCCGCCGTGGCGGCCGTATTTCAAAGAAGGTGAGATAAAAAAAAAAAAAACACCCGTGTACTTTGCGATATTAGTGCACGTTGAAGAGCCCCAGAAGGTCGATATTAATCCGGAGTTCTCCAATATACGCCATCCCTCATAGCCGATGTGTGGCTTCGGGACGTTAAACGCAACAACTGGATAGGATAGGATAGGATAGGATAACTTTATTTGGCTCTAGCACAAGTGTTTTTTTTTTTTTTTTATGTGGTCAGATGAGTCCATCCGCAACGGTCGGTTGCCCCTATTCCAGGGCTCCGCTGGATGCTGCCGTCAGCTGAGCTCGCCGTATCAAACCGATCTGGTCATCGCGGCAGTCGCTGGAGAGCAGACCCTCCCATTGCTCCACACTTGGGTTTTGTATAACTGGGACGATGTCGACTTTTTGACATGCCCATGTGATGTGATACAGTGTAGGTTTTTCATGGCACCACGGACAATTGTGTGCGTAAAGTGTGGGGTGAATTTTACTTAGTGTGTTTAGATTTGGATATGACCCCGTTTGAAGTTGTCTCCATGTGACAGCCTCTTCTTTGTTTAAAGATTTGTGCGGTGGTGGGTACCGCATCCTGCTGCCTTTGTAGTTGTTGAGTATGGCCGAGTAGTCCTGAGGTACTGGCAGGGATTCCTCAAGGTCGTTGACGTTGGATGCTCGGTAGTTAGTATATCCTCGAGCTATCCTGTCTGCCTCTTGGTTTCCTGCCACCCCCGTGTGCCCCGGTACCCAGATGATCTTATGTTTGATCGCCTTGTGTGGTTTTGCATGTGTTTGTTGCGTCTTGCAGTCTACAGAGCGGAGTATGCGGAGCGCTCTGTGACCGACTCTGCCGCAAAGATAGTTGCGGCAGGCTGCTTGTGAATCAGTAAGAATTGTCAGTGACCGCCCAGTACGATAGCCCTCCGCTGCCGCTAGAGCGACGGCCGCTTCTTCAGCCTCAGCTATCGTGCAGTCTTGCAGTGAGGCGCTGGTAATCTCGTGTAATTCCGAGTTGACTACAGTTGCCACTGCGTTGTTGGTGCCTTGTCCCCTTGTCATGGCATATGTGGCAGCGTCGACATACACTGTTGTATCCTGGGATGCGTGTGTTTTCTGTAAGCGGTCGGCCCTTGCCTCTCTTCGATCTTTGTGGAGGTTCGGGTCCATGTTTCTTGGTATTGGTGCAACCCTGAGCGTGCTGCGGTACTCATCGGGGATCGTTTCAGTTCTCAATATTTCTCGAATTTGTTCGGTGTAGCCCAGTTTCTTTAAAAGAACTCTGCCTGTGGGGGTCTGCTGTAGTCTGCGCATTTGGGCAACATGCTGCGCTTCCCGTAATTCCTCGAACGTGTTGTGCAGTACCAAGGCTAAGAGCTTTTCAGTTGAGGTGTTATGGGGTAGTCGAAGCGCGGTTTTATACGCTTTGCGTAAAATCGCGTCCGCCTGTTGTATTTCACTTTTGATATGATTGTAGTACGGGAGACTGTATGCCGCCCGGCTGACCACTAGGCTCCTGACCAGCTTGAGTGTGTCTTCTTCTCGCATGCCATGACGTCTGTGTGAGATGCGCGTAATCATGCGGGCCACTTGGAGTGTAGATGCCTTTAATAGCGCAAGGGTGTGAGTACAGCGTTGATTTGACTGTATCCACATCCCTAGTACCCGTATGAGTGTCTTCTCTGGTATCGGTTCTCCTTCGAGGTAAACTTGTAGTCGAAGTTCTTTACTGGTAGGGACTGTTCGGTTCTGTTTTCCTCTCCAAACCCGTAAGAGCTCAGATTTTTCGGTCGAGCATGCTAGCCCTCTTGCTTTGACATAGTTTTCAACGCAGGTAGCCGCTTCTTGTAGCCTATCCTCTTTCTCGCCGAGTGAGCCAGTGTTAGTCCATATTGTGATGTCGTCGGCATAAATGGCATGGTGGATGTCGTCAATTTCTTTTAGTTGCTTCGCCAGTCCGATCATGGCCACGTTGAATAGCGTGGGTGAAATGACCGACCCTTGAGGTGTTCCCTTGTTAGGCGTTCGAAACTTCTCGGACCGAAGTTCTCCTATACCGATGGTTGCAGTTCTGTTGGAGAGAAATGCTTTGACGAAGCTGTGAATCCTGCGCCCGCAGTTCAGGTTGTCCAGGCCCGTAAGGATTGCTTCGTGGCTCACATTGTCAAAAGCCCCTTTGATGTCTAGGGCCATTATCACGTTTTCTCCGTCCCGAGGAACGTTCCGAAGTACACCTTCATATAATTGGAGGAGTACGTCTTGAGCTGATAATTTTGCTCTAAAGCCGAACATGCTGTGAGGGATCTGTTCGTTGTCTTCCATGTAGTTTTGAAGTCTCTGCGTTACCACTCGCTCGTATAGTTTTACCAGGCATGACGTAAGCGAGATCGGCCTGAGGTTTTCTATCTGCAGTTTCTTGCCTGGCTTGGGTATCATCACCACTTCAGCATGTTTCCACTCCTCGGGGACAGTTTCAGCTTCCCAATGTTTGTTGAGGAAGTCTGTCAGTTCAGCGAACAGCGCATCGCTGAGGTTGCGGATGAGTGCGTTGTTTATTTTATCCGCTCCCGCGGCCGTATTTCTGGTGGTGTTTCGCATGGCCGCGTAGACCTCTTCTCGTGTGATGGGTCTGTCCAGGTTAGCGTTATCGTCTCCCCGGTACTCCCCTGTATAGGTCGGCGGGTTTGTGCTGCCAAAACATTTGGCGCGCAATCTGTCGAGGAGTTCCGAGTCAGTGCCCTCGAACTGGTGAATGAACCGGTATATGGATTTATTGTTTTCAGCTTTTGTCTTAGTCGGATCGAGGAGCGCTCTAAGGATACGCCAAGTCCGTGTCGTGCTTAGCGTCCCACTAAGAGAATCGCTGAATTGTTGCCAATTTTGTTTTGCCAGCTGTGTGGCGTACTCCTCTGCTTTCGCTGTAATTTCGGCGATTTTAAGCTTGAGTTTCCTGTTATGTTTTTGTTTTTTCCATCTCCTGGTGAGACTGCGCCTAGCATCCCAAAGTTTGAGCAGCCGACCGTCCACCTCGGGTGTTTCCGCTGTTCGGTTTATGGTTTTGGTGTACTTGTCTTGCGTATCCCTTAGCTTGCTTCCCCATTCCTCTAACGACTGTATGCCATTCTCGGTAAGGTTGCTGTCGCATGCTTCGCGGAACGCATTCCAGTCCGTTATTTTTGCCGCGCCCAACTGGCGTCTCAGCCTGTCTGAGGTTACTTGCGTCTTGAGTATGAAGTGGTCGCTGCCTAAATTTTCCAATAGGTTCTCCCATTGTGTTTGTCCGAGTCCTCTTACGAATGTGAGGTCGGGGCAGGTGTCGATGCTGACGCTATTTCCAATTCTGGTAGGGGTTGCTGGGTCCGTGAGTAGGTTGCAGTTGAAGTTATCTGCAACCTCGGCTAGCGTTTTGCCTTTAATGGTGGCCTTTTGGTACCCCCAGCTCTTGTCCATGGCGTTGAAATCCCCCAAGATGATTAGCGTGTTGTTTTTCGCTAGTCTGTGGACACCGTGAAAAAGTTCAAAAAATTTAGCTTTTCTTTGCTTCGGGGGGCTGTACACGTTGACGATGAATACACTTCCCCCTTTCCTTTTCTTTTTCGGTACGATCTCTACAATCACATGCTCAATGTCAGTGTCGGGTATGCTGTCGTGATTGATGGCTATGACTGCCTTGCTCACTAAGATGGCTGTCTTTCCCGTCATGTGGCTGTCGTAGCATGTGTATCCCGTGAGAGTGGGTGTCGCGCCCGTTTCTTGAAGTGCGATAACGTCAGGTGGTGTTAGCTGCGTCTGAATGAATTGTTTGATGAGGCCTTGTTTCTTGCGATAGCCTCTGCAGTTCCATTGCCATATGTCTAAGATGTCTTGTTTGCTGTGGTTCGTGTTAGCCATGATTTAGGTTCTTGAGCTTGTGCAATTGCCCGTTCCCTGGGATGTAGATGGACTGGCGAGAGCTGCTAACGCAGGGCGGTTGTAGGCCTTTTCCTTAATGTTCTCTGTGTGTTTTTGTTTGCGGAAGGCACTCCGTAGCTCTGCTAGTTGTCCTTGTACCTGATGCATCATTTGTTGCATCATTTGTTGCATCATCTGTTGTATTTCCGCTTTGAAGTTTGAGCGTTCCTCATCGCTCATCTGCAGCGAGGAGTTCGTTTGTGTAGCGTTCGACAGCGGGTGGCAGTTGGATTTTAGGTCTTGAACTATCTTTGTGAGTTCCGCTATTTGGCGTTCCAACTCATTCTGTTTAACGCGAGCAAGTTCTAGTTCGCGCTTAAGTGCTGCTTTCTCTGCGTCTCCATGTTCAAGGTCACGGTTGTTTGCGTTGTTTGTATTGGTGTTGAGTTTGTTACCAGTCCCACCCGAATGTGGAGCAAACCCGGGAGCATCGGCTCTCCAGCTCACCTTGTTGCTGCTTTTCTGGGCGGACCCGGTGTCTTCGTTCTTCTGGTGCTGGTTCCCGGCAGTCGTCCGCGCAGGGGGTGGCAGGGGGGGAAACGAATGGGACCGCGATCGATGCCGTGATGAGCGGGATCCCGAGCGGCTCCGTGATGTCTCTCCCTCCGAGCTGAACCACCGCGGCCGTCTGCTGCGGTCACCGCGGCTGCGGCGTCTGCTGTCGCGTCCGCCGCTGTTGCTGGCGTTTTCACCTGTAGCGTTGCTGAGGGCGGTCTTGGTTTGCTGCCTTCTGACTTTCTTGAGTCGTTCGCGGCAGTCCTTCGACCCGGTAGGGTGGGCCTCACCACAAATCACGCACTTTGGAGTGCAGGAATGTCCAGTCGGCGGGTTTTGTGTTCCGCACTGGCTACACGCGCGCACATTAGGTGTGGGGCACACGTCGGAGCGGTGGCCTTGCTGGAAACACACATAACACACTTGTCTCGTGGGGCGGTACGGGTAGCATGCCGTCTCGCCCCCGTAGTAGATAACATATTTTGGGACAATGGGACCGTCAAAGGTGATGACGGCCGTCTTGGTTTTTCCTAACATCCGGGCGCTGAGGATGGTGACTCCTTGGGTGCGCACTCGTAAATGGGCCTTGAGTTCTTCCGGTGTCGTCCCGGGATCAATTCCATGTATCACGCCACGTTGGACATCGTCCGGCGCGGCCACGTAGGTGTTCATCTCAAATGCGCGTCCAGCAAAGGTGAGGCTGGTAATGCGTCTCACGAGTTGGGCAGCTGATTCATGTGGGGTGCTTACGATAATGATGTTAGATCCTGGCCGGAGCCGTATGATGAAATCTTCGTCTTTGCATTGTTGGTTGCACGCTGCGACTACAGCGCGGGCTACCTGGTGGGTGTGAAGCTGTCTGACAGCAAGTCCTTTCTTCGGTCGAATGATAATTTTGAAATCGTTCTTAGGGAGCGGAGGCAGCCTGCGCCTTGGCTGGTGTCCTGTTCCTTGTCCGTTGGCGTTTCTGCCGGCGGCGGCTGGCCCTCCGTCGGTCGCGGTGAGTTGAGTTGAGTTGTCTTCGCCGGGGTTGCTTTGGGTGGTCGAATTGTTCCCCGAAGCGATCCGTCTGCTTTTCCTCTGGAGTTTCTTCTGGCGTTTGGACAATGCCAATTCCCAGCTGGCGTCGTTGTTGTAAGGGTTGGGCGGCTCCTGCGTGGCGGACGCCGCGTCAGCGTTGCTCACCGGGCTCTCGGAGTCAGTGGTGTTGAGGTCGTCCTCATCCATCTCCTGGGCGTCCGGCAAGTTTTGGGGCAATCCTTCCATGGTCTGATCGAATGTGTAGTTCGCAGAGCGGGGTCGATTTCAGGCCGCACCACCGCTGCCTTGTCAGGCCTAGCGGCCCATGTATTCCCGTAGTCGAAGATGTCCTGCCGGTAGGCTCGGCGAGACGCCGTCCGAATCGCAGAGTCCAAGTCCGATGAGGAGCCAAAATTTGGTCCTACCGTTCGGAACCTGATGTCCAGGTGGGGCAGCTTGTGAGTTCTTTCAGCTCCAAATAAAATCTGGTGGCGCTGTGGATTGGTACGGTTCGGAATGGTCAAAAACTGCGGAGGCGATGCGACATACGTCCGCACCTCTCGGCAGCCATGACGGATCTCCAACAACTAGAAGATCCCTTCGGATTGTTTTCTGTGTACAAATAAAAATAATACGCTTAGCAGCTTGTGAGCGTAGCAGCATAGATTGCAAATATTGCGCGAACAAATTGTTGTGACGCGGACAGCAAATTTGTGTTTAGCGACAACTAAAAGCGGACTGATCAAGGACAAATGTCACCTGAGAAGTTGGACTCTTTCTGGTAGGGCATATCTCTTATCAAAATGGTCTATAGAGAGTCTATAGACTTCTTAATGACTCTATTGACTTCCTATACATATTGTTTTTGTCTGTTCATAGTCTATACACTGTCTATAGACAAAAGTCTACTGAAAGTGTATGGCCATAAATCTATAGATTGTCTATAGACTGTCTATGGCATTTGTATTGCCTATAAACTGACGTCTAGGATTTGTCTATACACAATCTATAGACTTTATAGACAGAAGGCTATAGACAGTGTATAGACTGTCTTAAAAAAATGTCAGGCATATACGGTTTTTATCAGTGTATTTTTACTCATGTGTTTACGCTTCTCAGTTTCGTGAATGTTCGCTTCTAAGAGGCCTTTCAACAATCAACCAGCTTTAAAAATCTTTCCTCCAGTGAATACATTTCACACTGCCTTGGAAGGCAAGAGCGTCTGTGCCTCCGATAAGAAAACTCCAAAGAACTGCTCAAACGTCTAAAACTTTTTTTGCAAGGGATATAAGCAGCAACGAATTATGCTGACTCGAACAGTGATGTCCCTCACTGAACCTGTCGAAATTTCAGTGGCGCTCTGACTGAACAACTCACCCAACGTATCATCTCCTTTCTTTACTACAAGTCGCTGCATTGTTTCCAGTGAATTGAGCACCAGTTTTCGCCAAACTATATCGCTTTCCTTCTGTCTTTGTTTTTTTTTTAGTTTTTAAATCAAGTTGAAGCGTGGGCACACTCATCATATATCAGACTGTTTCAACTTTCTCCTCACCTCGCATTTATGCTTTTATCGCATACACTGGCTACCTAAAAAGATCATTAGACTTCAAGACGAAGCTTGTGTTTCGCGAAGTGGTATTCGATGTATACGTCAAACTGATGAAATTCCTTTTTGAACTGTCAACCTATGGAAACATGCAAAGACATCGCGGAGGACAGTTAGCCTTTTCACAACACCTGCTATCGATACGCCAAGTCCGTTCATAATTCATGAATATAATACGAAACTCTATAGTTTCTATAGTTTAACTGTAGTCCCTATGGTTATATTGCATTTAAAAATTCTGCCACCACTTGGTGCAAACTCCTGTCTACACACCACTGTTTTGCAGTGAACGACGGCGCAGCATCCTTTGGAATCCGTGGCAAAAATTGGTGTCGACGCACGCAGTTTACTCTCTAAATCGGCCGGTGATAATGGAACCTGTATTTCGTTTTTAAACTTTTTTGTCTTTCAAGCTTATAGAAGCTGCGGTTTCGGTGAGACCGGCCCCTGTGCGACTAGAACGCGGCACTCTATCGATAAAGGTCAACTTCAGTAAGTCCTCAATGTCCGTCTAAAACTGCGCACACACTGTGCGATGTCGTCGCTAAATTGTCCGCAAGTATACTGAGCCCACTGTGAAATCACGTTAAGAGATGCCTACAAATAAAGGAAATAAGCGTCACATGTACGCCACACCATAATGCGAACATAAAAATAAGGGAAATGAGACACGGCCAATACACTAAAATATACACACTTCAACCACACAGTCACTAGCATTATCCTCACCTCCTCAGCGCAGTAACACGGAACAGAAGATATGGCGTGCGTAGTTTGTCGTCGTCAAAAGCTTTAGTTTGTGTTTTCCTAAGCTGCTGCCTAAAGACAAATGCTTCGAGTTACACGGGGAGGAGGGTTTAACTTGTGCGTATACCTTTATCACACGATCCGCTCAGCAGCAAAGGAAGCGGAGAAAAAAAAGGGAGGGACGGGATAGGCTTGGGGCACTGGTATCCTTTCCTCCTGCCCACTCCTTCGCTGACCGGAAGCGGCTAGAAGTGGCACCGGAAGCCTGAAAGAAGAACGAGGGATACAGTCTTCGCTCTTCACTTCGAAGGACAGCCTCAAGACGAAGGCGACCTCCAAACACTTCTTTGTCTACCCGATTTTTTTGCGTGTGTTCGCTTTGTACCGTGTGGCCTTTGTCAGCGTATACAGCGCTGAGCCCATATACCAACGCACGCACGTCATAGCCTCCCAAAATGCGGGAGGCAATGAGTCGTGCCCCGGCGGTGACGGGTTTTGCTTGCTGCCGCAAGAGCGAGTCTCGTCAGCATGCAAGCACAATCTAGTATGTAGCTTACTGAGCTGGAGCTGCGGTGACGGCGGCAGGCGCATGGCAAATAGGAAGTGCTGGCTTTCAGCACCCTCGTTTCGCAGCACTTCCGGCGTCGGTTCCGGCGTCACTTCCGGCACAGCTTCCGGCCGGGCAGTTTGCGGCTTTTAGCCCCCCTCCCATACACACACGCACGAAATGGCGTCTCCCGGCGCCTCTGCGATGGACGCGCTTGTAGAGGGACCGGCGGGCGAGGCAGTATCGGACTCGCGGTTCTCGCCGCATGCATGCGTTTGCAGGAAACGCGTGGACGCGTGTATTATGCATGATGTGGCGCGTCGGGACCGCCGCGGTTTCTGAAAGAGCCCGCGCTGTCGCCATTGTGAACGGGTATTCTTCACGCGCTCACGGAGGATGACGCTGCTCATGCAGAAGGGCATGTAGAGACTTGCGTGGAGACATTGGCTGCGAGCTGCCTTGGCGCCTGCCGCCTGTGCGAAGTTTATTAGCTGTGGTTGTACGGGGGTTTTCTCTAGCGTAAACGCCATCTATTTCCTAGCTGAATACTGCTAGTGTACATGTAGAGAGTGAGAGTAATATCTTAGAGCGTGGAGACATACAAAGGTGTCCTGGAAAAAGTGCCTTATGCGGCTATGAATACCACTATGGTGTACCTTGCAATGAGCTCTATGACTGAGTGGAATTGGAGGGTGGTGGCATGGTATACAGATGTAACTTCTTCGGAAAAGGATGATAAGCTTAAGTCCTTCTTTTTATTTTTTCCTCGCTTGGGTCATTGCTTGGCCTATATTCGTGCAAGATACGCTGCTATTTTAGAAAAATCAGCGCTCTAAAGGGAAACTGAAAAGTTTTCTAAGAATTCAATGAGATTGACGGATTCGTATGTATGAAGCTTGTAGGTAATTTATACCAATTGTTTTTGCGTCAGCATTTAAAAGAGTGCCGTAATCGTCGATTAAAGGCGCAACTATAATTAGGCTTCTCCTCACTGCGTCATTGAGCTGCGGAAAAGCTCATAATAAAGTTATTGTTGCCGAGATTTCAGATTTCCGCTGCCTTCGCCCACAGTCCGCAGTGCGTAGTCCTAAGCCGCCAACACTTCGTACGCTTTACCTTCGGTGGCGTCGGTTTTATTCCATGATCAAATGTTTCTGCTTTGGAAGTGTGCTACCACCGTAGACTGTGATCGTGGCGCTCCCACCCGCTGTGCGCTGCAGAGAAGCCTTAATGTCATCGATGCTTTATTCGGTAATTTTGTCGCCATTTCAAACGCTAGTACAAAAAAAATTGGCACGCACTACCTGCAAGCGTCACGCATTCCGCCCCTTTAAGCTCGTCGAATTCTAAAACCTCTTGAGTTGCCCTATAATTCTAAGCTCACCAGAAGAGCTGGTTTCAGCCGACAGCGAACCCTGAGGCTCACTTAACGTTGTCCTTACACAACAACGGTCCGATAGTTTGTGCTCTTTATACGCTCGGATTCTCTATGCCGTTGTTTTATATTGCTGCACATGAATATAATCACTAGTAACGCATAAGTTACTCATGGAGGGTGATAGTAAGATAAGCAATGAGGCGGTCAAATGGTGAGCACAGGAGCATGCCGCATGTTCTTCACAGACGAGTAATCTGCACGATGCCGAGTTTCAAGTCCTGTTTTTTTTTTTTGTTGTTGTTCTGGTGAGAGGCAACCACTGAGTTAAAAAAGATGCCCAGGCTTAGCTTGGTTAAGCCAAGAATGCGTTGCATATTGCGCGGTCTTTTTGCGCGAGGTATTGGTTGGCGGCACTCGATTTTCTCGGCAGCTTTTCCTCCGTGACGTATGGATGGATGGATAGGAGCGCCCCCTTTGAAACGGGGCGGTGGCAACAGCCACCATGCTCAGCCTTTTTTTTTCTTTTTCTTTTTTTTCTTTTTCTCTTTTCTCTTCTTTTTTTTTTCTTTTCCCCCCTTTTTTTCCTTTTTTTCTTTTTTTTTCCTGTTTACTGTGTTTGCAATTCTCACCAAGAATCGCCATCATCTTTACCTGCGGTTTTTCCTCCGGCTGTCGCGACGTGACGTCACGTGGTTTGGTGGCTGCCCGGCCGCGCCCAAGGGCTGAACTGAGTGATTGCAATATGCTACGCTTAAAAATAGCTGATCGGGATGGTCAAGTGTTGATGTTGCATCGTTTTCCTTGGGTTTTATTTGCTTCAGGTCACTGTAGTCTGGCCAACTTTATACATAGAGTATTATTAGCAGTGCCCGTTACATTTAATGCAGGGTCGATCTGCTGTGTGTTTCACGAAGCGGTTGTGACGGTCTCGTGTATACTGCTTCTCCTTTGTAGTGAGCTAAAAAATGACTAGCAACCATATTTGCCCTCATACTGTCGGTCGACATTGGACACAAGCTCAGAGTAAGACAGAAAGGCCATTTAATAAAAGTTTAATTTCGGCTGCAAGGAGCATACAAAACAGACGGATGTGAATGGGATGTGAACGGAATACTTTCTCTCTATATGACGGTGCGCGCGCTCAGATTACTGTTTTTTTTTAATCATTTTGGATCTTTATTCATATCCCGTCTCCCTGCTTGATACGCCTTTTGACGCGCAGTTGAGCATAAGTTAGAAGTCAGAGTTTCTTCTCGTCGTCTTTCGAATAACGCGTTCTGTAGTGTTGCTCTAGGCTTTCATCTACTATACTCAGACTGAACTGAATCAATATTTATTCATGTCTCAATATACATGTAGGAATAAAGAAGAAAAGGTACCAATCAGGTAGCCTAACCACCCCATGACATAACCATCAAAACCAAATAAATACTTCGCTACCTGTAGGTCGTTGAAGACACGGTTTCATCGCTTGCACCTGCTGATATGTAAGCAGTAGGCAGAAAAATGGTGTGCCGGGTACTAATTGTACACCGCAAGAGCGGATGCGCTCTATACCCTCTATACCCTAGGATGCGCTCTATACCCTAGGCCAAAATTGACGCTAACGTAGCTGTCTATGGCGTGATGTAACTAAGTCACATGGATATTATGCTAAGCCGCAGCAGTGCTGTATGCAGGTGCATGCATGAAATGAGCCTATGACGGTTGAATGAGACAGGACAACTCTCACTGACGCCGAGGTAACGCTGACGATGATTTGATTTTAACGTCGCAGGGCAAGGATAATTGCCTGTAAAAGGGGGGGACGTCTTAAATACCAATTTTTCCAAACATTTTGCTACAGCGAACCCGAGCACCAGTGCAAGGGGACCACCGAGGAAATGCACTAAAGGACTTCAATGCTCAGTGAGAATTATCTCTACAGGTGTCCGCAAAAGTGATCAGAACACAGAAGCAAAGAAAAATCGTCTGGGCGGTTTATAAACCTGCAGCCATGTATAATATGAAAGGCCTTCTCAGCACTTCCCTGCGAGACACACAAAATGCGTCGTTTGATGTAAAACCGCCCTTCCAGACAGCGACAAAATTCTGCTTTTTAGTGGATTACATCTTCTGGAAACACCGGCGGCGATGTGCACATTTAAGACAATGCATTAGAACGGCCACACCTCTACACAATCGTCTGTATATTGTATACATGAGTTTACATCGCCCAGCAAGGGTTAATAATGCAAAGTCCAGCTCTATATCAAAGAAAACACCCCATTTTAATGCCAGCAACAACTTTTGTCTCAATAGAAGTTGAACCTTCACACCGTGAAATTTTTTACACGTATAGTTTTCTCGCCAAACTACGCACCGTGCGGTATACATGACAATTTTTTATATAAGACATGCGAAGAAATTTCATTCTAAAGGGAAAATTAAATTCTTCTTTCCGTGGAGAAAACTGCACGCAAGACAGTACCTCACTGATGCATACTTTACATTATGTGACCATATTATGTCTGAGCAGGCTTCTACGCAACAACGTATCTTTGTCCAGCCGGATCGTGTTCGTACACGCAGTCAATTACCAAGAAACCAATAACGCTTGCACAAAGAAGCAGGGGCCGCTGCGCCAGCAGTAAACGGTTCGTCATTGGAAAGCATCGAGTTTGTAAACGCCAAGTACAGATGCGCCAGTCAACGAAAACATGCTCCGAGCGAGCGAGCAGAGCTGGCGCCGGCAGCACAGCGCAGTCGGCGGGGTGCCCCCCAGATCAGAGCCGGCGTCTCAGCGGGATGCATCGGCCGCGCTGCCGGCGCTGATCGGAGGCACAGCGAGGCATGGCGCCACCTTTCCGCCCGTTCCTCGGCGCCGTCTCAAGTTCCGTGCAGCCCTTCTGTGGGGGGACCATGGAAGCGCTGCAATTAGAAATAGTTCTGCCGATCCCGTACTATCTGGTGGGGTGTTTCCCGTCCTATTCTTCCCAAACAGCACCCTGACACTGAACTGGAGTACACATGGTGAACCTAGGGGCTTTCTGAACGAGTGGCGGTAGCGGTCTGCTGGTTCACAAAACTTTGCCACAAAATGATTATGTAAGTGACGGCGGAGCAGCTGTCGGCGGTAATAAGCAAAGCTGACCCCCTATGAAACTAAGAGCCTCAGAGTCAACCTCAACCTCCGCTCAAAATCCTTCATTACATGCTCCTACACGTCTCGCTTCACCACCCAGTAACGCTATTTAGAATTCGTCGGGCGTATGACTAAATTATGAGCCCACCCATAAAAAATGGTCTATAGACAGTCTATAGACTTCTTATTGACTGTATTGACTTCCTATTAGGGGTGTGCGAATATTCGAAAGTTTCGAATATATTTCGAATATTATATTTTTAGTATTCGTATTCGATTCGAAATCCAAGTATTCGCGTTCTTTCGGATATTCGACCCGACGCGAATATTCGTATCTAGCCGAATATTCATTGTGAGCACCGGCGTTCATTTCGGTCCGCAAGCCCTATCGATAGAGATATAACAACATGGCGGCGCCAAGAGCAATGCGCATGGATGAAGGAAAATTTTTCCTTCGAATTTTTGCTTCGAGGAAAGAAATGTTTCCTTCCTGCAAGGGCCATGCCGTAGCTCACTGCGCCGGTGAGCTTATTTCTGGCTATACCTGCGAAACTGCTATAGTCAGAGCTGTGCACGAAGTGCCTCGCGATACGTGCCAGTTCAGTGCCAAGTGAGAGGGCATTTTCTGGGGCTGGAGGAGTCGTTTCAGCTAGACGGGAACTACTACTGCCTTACCATGGGGAGCAGCTGGTTTTCCTTCACGACAACCTTTTATGTTCATCCCAGCAAAGCGCTTTTGTGCTGATGGCAAGCTAGCCTTAAGCAATGCTGTGTACTAGCCATACTCTCAGATATTTCCACTCTTCTAAGAATAATGTTCGAGACGTTGATACTTTTTGTGCTGCCACACACACCTTTTGTGTTCATTTAAACATCGATAGTTGAACTGTGATGTTCTTGGGTGCTCAAATAAATGTTTTGTATTGGTTAAATGCTTCTGTTCTTGATTATTCGATATTCGATTCGATATTCGGAATCAAGTATTCGTATTCGATTCGTATTCGAAATATTTGATATTCGCACACCCCTACTTCCTATAGATACTGCTTTTTGTCTATTCATAGTCTATAGACTGTCTATAAACAAAAGTCTACTAAATGTGTATGACCATAAATCTATAGATTGTCTATAGACTGTCTATGGCATTTGTATTGGGTATAGACTGTTCTCTCGGATTTGTTTATAGACAGTCTATAGACACTTTATAGACTGTCTAAAACCTTTTTTGTAAGGGCATGGTGGGGTCTCGCAATAGCGGCGACTGTCAATGGAAAGCCGAGCATCGCAAGCGCGCAGCTTACTTTCTTTAAGTTTTGTTTTACTTTAAGCCTGAAGGGTCAACAATCAAAACAGATGCCTAAGCTTCAAGTTTGGTGAACAGGTGAAGAATGCCCGCTCGTCACGTCCTTCATGATTGCAAGCGGGATCGGTGATGACAGCATGGCGGCCGCAAGTGTTGAGTAGCCCTTCGCTCTCTTGGAAGTGAGTACAGAGAAGCCATGATGAAAACGAAGTAAGTACGGGCATCCATCTCTTTCTTGATTGCTTCAGAGTTGTTTTCGATTTGATGCAGTGCCCTGTCTGGTAACCGCGTTGAAGACTCAGGACAGGAGTCATATAATCTTCAGAGGAATATAAAAATGGGCCAGTAAGTGTTCATGAGACCGGAAGAACAGAGAAAAAAAAGAAATTTAAAAACATATATACTGATATTGGAACCATACAGAGATTAGCACGGTTGATTCGCGCACTGTGACACAAGCTGACGACGCGGAGGATAAAGCGCATCACTTCGAACGCGACTCTCAAACACGACTCGAACGACGTCTTCTGTAAATGTGAACCGCCCGCTGACGTCTCGTACGCAGTATGCAGTATTCTGGTCGCAGTCAGAACCGTAGTCTGAACACACAGCTTGAGGGCAGGTCAATTTCAGCAAGCCTCTCTAAGCAGGATTCGAATCGCCGCCAAAGACAGACAGCACGCGGCGCACACAGGAGCGGATCAACTTGTGAGTGACCTCCCCACTCTGACAGAACGAACCACGGCCATAGGCTAAGCACCAGTGCACGGAACTAACTCAGATGGTGCGGCACAGTATCCGGCTCGCAGGGCGGCGGTGATTAAGAGCGTCGGGTTGCGCGCCGCCAAGATTGAGTGCCGCATCGCGTCTCCTCACGCGCATGCGCAATGCGGCAACGCTGGGTGCCTTCTGCATGCTCTCGCAGCCGGCACTTTTGGTCTCTGGCGAGGATAAGATAGAGGCCGCCGGTCGAAGTAGGAGAATTATTGCGACGAACGCAGTAGAGTCAGACAGGTAAGTCGATGCCCGAAAGTTCATGTGTATATGCAGAGTAGGCTTCCTTCGGTGCGTAAGGGTGAAACATATACGGTCCCGGTTGCCTTGTTTCATCTTCTTTTCTTATTGTTTTATTTGTTTTGCTTTTATTTTTTGCATGTTTCCCTTTCAGTGCCACCAGAAAAGCTACGCTGGCCTGCATGGGTTCAGGAACCGGACGCACACTCGTCAGTGTAATGACACAGTCAGATCATGAATGCTAGTGGTTGGAAAAGGCCGCCTCGGGAAAGTGTACCTACGCCTGAGCACATCACAGCGTACGCATACAGCCACGAAACATACCCATGCAAAAAAAAAATGGTAATCTCGAGTAGCAGAAAAAGAAAAAAAGGAGGCTTTCGTGTGTTAATTTCTTAAACATTTGAGACCTTTCAGGAGAGAAATAAGACGAGGAGAGACAAGGAGGGTCAACCAGAAAGGTATTCCTGTTGACTGCGTCGCACTGGAAAAAGAGAAGAGGGTGTGGAAAAGGGAAGACGATAAATTGGGACTTTGAAAGGAACGAGTGAAAATACCAAGGTAAAATACCTATCTACGATCTCCAGTTAGACTGGCGGCTACAAATTAGAAGAAACGTGCTTAAAGGTGAGCGCGTTCTTGAAAGGTTGGAGCAATCCAGTCACGAAATATTCGGTATGCGTCGTGACACTGTGCTCTTTCTTTGCAAATGTTACGCAAGTCCGGTACTTGAATTTGGTTGCGTTCTTTTTTCTGTTTGTCCAAGGAGCAAGCTTCAACCTGTTTCTTTTGGAGAGACGCGCTCAAAAGCATTTGCCAGCCGCCGTGGTGGCTCAGTGGTTATGGTGCTCGGCTGCTGACCCAAAAGACGCGGGTTCGATCCCGGCCGCGGCGGCTGGAATTTATTTGTAGGAGAAATTCTAGAGGCCCGTGTACTGTGCGATGTCAGTGCACGTTAAAGAACCCCAGGTGGTCGAAATTTCCGGAGCCCTCCACTACGGCGTCTCTCATAGCCTGAGTCGCTTTGGGACACACACAAACCAACCAACCAACCAACCAACCAACCAAAAGCATTTGCCTTGGACTACACTCTTAGAAAAAAGGGTGTGAAAAAGGGGTAAAAAGGGCATAGCATGGACTTTTACACCCTTTAGAGGACCCTAGGAATAACTTTACACCCGTTCAAAACACGCTTCCATCACTTACCCCCTTTAAGAAAACTTGCACCCTACTTACACTCCCTACCAGTGTTGATAACTGCGCGTCCGTTCCTGCCCCTAAAACAGCGGGAAGACTATAGTTTGCTCGTGTGCCACGACGGGGCGCTCGTGCAGCATTTTGTGAGGAGTGCCTTGATGCGCGCCGCCTTCATAGAGGGACGGTGAAGAACGTATATAATGGTCGATTTCTATTGTGTGGCAAATAGATCAAGTAATTACGCTGAGCAGTCTGTGCTGAAAACGGAATGCAAATCCTTAGAGCTTTTTTCTTATAGACTATTTCTAGTACGACAAAAATATTCGATGCTTTAATTTGACATGATGCGACGATAAGCTCCAACGCTCACGTTCTATGCGCATTTTAATCTGTGTCCATTTTCAAGGAAATGTAATATTTTCTCCTCGCGCTCAGCTGCATGTAACAGCAAGATCGGCGGGCCTCGATTTAATGTGATAATTGCACTTACACCATAAGCTCACGTTGTTCTATAGGACATTCGTGGTTTACGTATTGCGCCAGTTGATGTTACGAGTGCTTAAATAACCTAAATGCAATTTGCACTTGACAACCTTGCCGTTAGCAGGACGGGAGTGGGGATGAGCCTAGGGTAATCTTTTACAAAGGAAGAGAAGAAAAACTACTGATTTTTGGGAAACAAGTTGGGTCCTCGGCCACTTTACCCTCCTCCTTGGCACTGCAATTTCTTGTTTATTTCTACACTAAATTTGAAAAATACTTTTGAATACTATGCGCCAAGAGAAAAACAGAGAGCAGAATACTGCTTGTCGTAAATAATTATTGTGTGATCAATAAATGAATGCCCAAACTTTGTCACATCTCATATTTCTCATGGCACACTCGCAAAACAATTTCTGTAAAAAAGGGCTGTGCAGGGAAGAGGGAAAGGAAGGCGCCTTCGGCCACGGTGACTGCAGCAATTAGTCCAAGTAGTTTTTTTTTTTTTTGTCGCGAGTCCACTGCTCCGCATTTATAAACGACCAAAGGGGACAAGAGTGCTTCGCTTGGAAACCGTTGAAGCTCGCAGAAGGGCGCGCATTCGTCACTTAAACCTGGTTTCCGCGTCTGCTGAATATGTCATGATAAGAACCTTCTGCGTGGGCGCGGCTCGCTGTCCAGTGCAATAGTTTCCTCGAAGTCTGTCTTGTGGTCACAAGCCTCCCTGTGTCCCATTTGTTTGACATCCATTTTGTTCAGCGAAGTTTTTGGTCTCGCCATGACTGTGATCTCGCCGATGTACGATGCCGACCGCGTCCAAGGCTCTTACTTGAGTCATCAGTCAGACGCGGCGCAACGTAAACCGCTCCCTAGAAACTCTTTCCCCCTCTTACGTCCATGGTTTACGTTCAGTGACCCGGCGGATGACTAGCAGAAGGCTTAAAAATGCAAGCTGTAACTCGCCCGTAGTCGCACGTGATGAAAGTACCAGTAGGTTCCAAAACGTGTTTTTTTAGTAATTTTTTGGTTGGCGTTCTCTCCAACTTAAATACGAACCAAGGGTCTCGACCACAAGCTCTCTTAAGGTGGCGGTCCCACTCTGACGGTGAGCGGGAACCATTTTTGGTGATATTTGTACGTCGACTGTACCTCGCTCGTTCGCTTCATAAATATGGTTCAGATATCTCCGAAAAGCTACTTTTCTCTGCTTTCAAAGGATGCATTTTGTTTAACGGTAGCTGCAAATTTGTTTCAACTGTAAAAGAAAACGCAAAGGTGTAAACTGGCAGTTGAGCTCAACTTGTCTCAGGAAATGCAAAATTGTGAAAAACCTCTTGCACCTAGAGAAATATCTTTCGAGATACTTTGAGATCGGATGCTAATCAACATATTTAAGCATTTAGAAGTACGTGTATAGATTAGTTTATTAGCCACGCATGTTTGAAAAGCATAGAAAACAGAACAATGTAATCTGCAATAACTTTTGGGATATGCATTGCACTGCGGCGCTTTTTTGTACAGTTTGAGATCGTCTAATCTCACTTCCATTCTGAAAATTTCATTCGTCTGCCTTGTTTAGTTTAAAAGTTATTCCTGAACAAAGTTACCGTTCTTTCGAAATAGTCAAAAACGGAATGCAAAACTGTTCAGGTAACCAGCGCGTGGCAGTTTTGAGATTTTGCGCGAAGAAACTTAATACTTCGCTCTACGCGGCTAAGCATCGCCTTTACTCTACGGCTTTTGGGGAATGCGCAATGTCTAGTTGATTTTAGCTACCTTTTTTGTTCTCCTCATGAAGGACACAGGCTCTTGAAACGTTCCGCGGCTTCTTTTTTTCTGGCAAATATACTCTTAAAATGTCGGTCTCTCATTCCTTTAATCAACTTGTAACAATTGCCAAGAACAAAGTCCACAGAATACAAACAATAATAGCAATAACGCAGCGACATGCGATAAATGTAGATAAATTTAGTAAGTAGCGCCATCTACACACATGCACGTGTACTAAATAATCACAGTTCAAAAAAATAACGAGTGTGGCGCTGCTAAACATTTACAATCAGGAGGTGTTCACGAGAGGGAACGATACCTCTACGATGTTCGCACGTTTCCCTCGATTTTGCCCTATGTAGTGTGTGTCGAACTTCCAAGCAGATTTCCGCCATATTGCTTTGCTGGATTGTTTTGTAGCGTAAAGCTAGTAAAGCCACACTACGCGGGTCAGAGCCGAGTTTTGCGCGAGTGTGCGCCGCCTGTTATGCGCATGCGCGAGAACCGCGTGACGTCACGAGAGGCGCAGGTCCGCCGGTGCGAGCTCCTCGCTGCCGGCGCCGCCGGCGTGCGCTCCTCTCCGACGCGTGACCTCGTGTTTACGACAGTTGCGCCGCGCGCTACTGCGCATGCGCGAGGAGGGTGCGCGGAGAAATGACGGTCGCGCTCAACATGTAAGCTCTGGTAAGCTAAGGAGAGTCGAGCCGCTGCCAAACGGCGCAGAAGACTGGAAAATGTCAATTCTTCCGATCCCGAGGTTGTCGCCTGGCAGTTCGCCGTCGAGCAGCCAAGGCGAAACGTGCGGCCGAAACACCGGATCACTTTACGCTACGTATATCCAGGCATAGCAGAGCTAAGCCACTGCCAATTTTTTTCACCTGACGCTACGAAACGCATTCTGGGCGTCGTATTATTTTTCGAGGACAGCTTTGGCATTGCTAAAGCGACAGGAAAGGGAAGAGACAGGCTTTCACTTCGTGCTGCCGGTTGTTCGTTGTTCCGGCTAGCGCTGTGGAGGGGAAGTTGGAGAGCGCTCGATTCGCCTGCACTCAATGCACCAGTTCGGCAAAGTTCTGCGGCAGCGGTGGTGCGGCGGGTGTGTACCGCTAGTTCCGGCACTTTGAGCGCAGTTTGGCACTGTCTGCTTCCAAAACGGATGGTCGAGTGCAGGCCTGGTCGTCGCTAGCCTTTGCGATGCCAATGAATTGCAGCCAGCTGTTTACAGCCTACATCAGCGGCAGCCAACCTCTCGTATCTCATGAAGAAATGTGCAAACCGCACATCACAATAACATGTTGCCGTGAACCAGCCTCGATCCGTTTCTTTGGAGAACTCGAGCAGCGTTCTAGCTTGTCGACGAGTGAAAGTTGAGTCTCCGCCGTTTATCACAACCCGCAAACCATCATCTGCTTCCAGCTGCACTATTTCAGCACTAACCATGGAGCAGGTGCAGTTTTCCTGAACTAGACTCGCACTTCTTTCAAACGAATGCCGTGGTTCAGAGGGCGCCACGTTCCACCGCTGAAATGAATCCATGTGGTATATAAGTCGGGTACAACTCAAGAACGAAGCAGCACATGCCCATCAAAGGAGACCGCCCAGCCAAGTGCGTCGACCGAACAGTTTTCTGTTCGGTCTCCACAGGTGCGCCGCGACAGCAGTGGAGACTGAAGCTGCCACGACCGTCTGTTGCGAATATGGCCCCACCTGTAACATTCAGCGCTTTTGCGAAAAAGACGCTCTCGCGCGGATCTATGCGAAAGGTGAGCAGCCCAGCCCTCTCCCCCCCCCCTCTCCCCCTTTAGTGGCCAGTGCAGCTGAGACAATAAACGGGGGCACCACACCTACTAGTACCTTCGCCTTTCTCCCTGTCTTTTCCCCTGCTCCAGCTCAGGTGCTCCTAGAGACGATGGCGGATGCCGGGGCAGCAAAATATTTTCCTTTCTTTTTGCGTTATTATTCTTTTAGCCTTATCCCGAACAAAGGACATCCACTCTCGGCTACACGGGGACAAAATGCCGTCTCCTTCCTTCTCTTTCGCAGGTTTGGCTGCATGCACAGCCACAGAAATCGACGTGACTGGCTGGAGGGCTCCCTCTGAGTTGCATGTGCCGCTTCGTTCTTTAGTTGTAACCGACTATAGTGCTGTGAGGTCCCCTCGTCCGGAACTGGCACAAAGGACCGCCCCCTCCCCTTGCTGCGCGCCCCTCCTGCAGGCGGGATAGACTAGCGCCGCAGGAAAAGGAATTCTCGGAAAATGATTACAAGCACGTTATAAGCGGTGTTTACATGACGGGTTGAGTGGAGGATTTGAGCTGAAAACCGGTTACTGGGTTCATGTAAACGAGTCGGGTCCGGGAGTCGAGGGAGCGAGTCCAGTCAACTCCGCTGCAGGGGGTGGGTTGACTCACTCGACCCCAACAGCAGATACCACGTGAACCGGTCTGAGTCGGGTTAGTGGAAGGAGAGGTGATAAATGCGAACCTGTTATTCGCTTGCGCCGTAGCGCCTGCGAGGCAGCCGTGCATGCCGCAATCTTCCCGGCTGCCACTGCCCTTTCCCGCTGCGCCGTTCGACGCTTGGTGCCGCTGCTGTTGAACCGGTCGCGACTCGCTAAAATCGAGTTCATGTAAACATGCAGTCAAGTTGGGCTGACCTTGCTCAACTCGATCTCCTGGCTCGACCCGCCGAAGTCGGGTTCATGTAAACGAGGCAACAGTTACCTGACAATAGACGGTGTGAAAATAGCAGCTGTTCCTACAGTTTCCAGGTACGCGCGCGTGGACACGCACGGATACACACACACATACGCGGGCGCACTTTTTCAATCTTTGATCCAACCAAATAGAGGCAAATCGACGCAAGGCAAGAAAGATATACATTTCAGCACGCGATGGAAAATTCTGGAGGGAACAATCAACCTAATAATGCAAACTGGATACAAGAAAGACGTACGTCTAAAATGAATAAGAGCACGCAGTTGAGGGTCCAAACGAGAGAGGGGAGGGGGTCGCCCTAAGTGCCTACAGAACTATCGCTTTGTAGCCGAACCCTTTTTTTTGGCAGCATTCCTGCACACCTCCCCCCCCCCCCCCCCCCCCCCCGTTCTTCTTCGTACAATGTCTATAAAAAAGTCTCGAGTCCGCCTCGTGAATGGTATGCATCTGTATACTGCATTTTTGTGAGCCTTGGCAAAATTCCGTCGAAGTTGATCGGAATTGGTTGCAAGGTGCCGCCGCATGTACGACGAATATTTGCTTCTGAGGTAAACACATTCCGACACCCTGCGGTGCTAATCCTCTCAATAGCAATTTCACGTCTCTTGCGCAATGTCGATTCATCTCAAGGGTAAACAGAAATTGACAATTGCCCACTTCTCTCTGCCTTTTTCTTTACCAACCATAGTTTATAAGGTTGGACAGGCATACGCTGAGCGTTGACTAAATTGTATAGCTGTCTTTGTTATAGTTTTCTTATCATAGATGCAATATCATTTGATAAAAAAATATTTTTTTTTTCAGCGCTATAGTTAGCAGGTTACACTCTAGACCAAGAGTGTTCCGACTACTACTAATATTACTATGCATCAACAGTGACGAAGTGATTGAACGCGCAAAAGACGAGGGCAGAAGGAAGGACACAAGAAAGGCACCGATTTCAACTATAAGGTTCATCGAAAAAAAAAAAACGCTAGAAATATATACATGGGACATAAACATAATTAATTTTCTTTATTTCACACCTTCCTTATTTTTGGCGTCCGCTTCCTCTTTTCGCTTACTTACTAATTTGCTCTGTGCAATTATGTCGACAATTATCACTAACTCTCCCAAGTTTCCACTGTGTCGACGTTGTGCCTTTTGCGATGCGGGCTGGGCAGCATTATTTTTTTTCGTTTTCTTTGCTCCCACTAATATATGTCACGACATTGAAAACAGGAAAGTCTGTAGTCGGGTAAAACTCAAGAACGAAACGGCACATTCCCTCAAAGGAGGCCCTCCAGATAGTAACATCGACGGTACAGCTTTCTGCGGCTATTTAGCCAAGGCTGAACAAGAGAGAGAAGGAAATGGTCCTCTGTTACCGTGCTGGCATCCTTATCCCGAACAAGGATCACCCCACCTCTGACGCCGTTTGCACAAAGACGGTACCCTCTTTGCCCCGGCTCTCCAACTTTTTCCCTTCACCCTTCCGGAACCATAGACCGAATAAAGGAAGCCCCACTCTCTTTGGCTTTGGCGAGGGACAGGCAGAGAAAGAAGCATGCGGAACCACCCCAGCCAACACCTCCCCCCACGCACGACGGGGACTAGCAGCCGGGCTTGCCATGGTTCGTTTGTAATCCTCTGAAGGCAGGCGCAGCGACAAAAGAAAAGCCTTCACGCAGCACGGGTGCAGGGATCAAGAAAGGACCGGACACCTATCTCAACATCTCAACCAAAACCAGTCTCGGGTCGCTGGCGGAAAGACGGGTAGACACTTTCTCAGTGATGGATCAGTGTCGTAGCCTGGTGGCAGAATATGAACTACTCGCAAGATGGCGGCAGTGGAACCGCCACCTTAAGATCACTTCGTCCATCTCCCATTGCCTAAACCACTATCGAAGAGGCTGCTTGCTTCTTTGGTCTCTTTTTTTTACTCATCCTGAATCCTGCATTTTTTTTACTCATCCTCATGCTGCATCCTGTCCACCCCCGCCCCCTACTCTTCCTCCCCTCTTCAAGCCCCCTGGATATTCCCGTGAGGGTTCTCTTGCGTGCCCCGACGCGGAAGCACTTGCACAAAAGATCAGTCAGGCACGGCCAGGTGTCGACCAGCGCTGCCGGCACCATGGCGTCCGCCACGCTTCCAAAGAAATGTGTCGGGAATAGAAAAAAAAGCATGAAATGAAGCGGGAAGCGAAAAGAAAAAAAGACCCCAGCAACGAAGAATATCTACCCTGCGCCGACGGCGTAGCTTTCTGCTGCCCCGGCCGAAAACTGCGACATCTTAATGACCTCAACTATCAAACATAGGATGAGCTCTTCCCAAAAACATGGAAACGAAGGCTTAGCGGCGCCACTCCAGAGGCCAATGCCTTGCCGAGCACCAAAACTGAAGACCGACCTTCAAATTCTCTGTGTACAGTTTCATTTCATTTCATTTATTGATCCCTTAAAGGCCCGAAGGCATTACATAAGGGGGGGGGGGGCATATTGGTTTACAACGGCGATGATGGGAACATGCATAACAATAAAAAGAACAAACATACAAACAAACATAAAAGGGGTTGCAGTCATATCAGGGTTTCCCAGCAGGTGATACATCATTTAATAAAGATATGTCAAGCAATACTCGCTACAAAGAGCGCAGAAGTGATCAAGATTTATGTGAGGTGAATTTTTATTTTCTCGCGGAATGTTTTGTGATCAGTGCATGCAGCGATGTCGTTAGGCAGTGAATTCCATAGTGCTATTGCGTTGGGGAAAATGAGTTGTTGTGAGCTGACGTGTGGCCACTGATGCGTGCTATCGGGTTACCGTGACTAAGCCGGGAAGACGTTCGTAGTGGGGCGGTTAATAGAGCGTGCCGTGATCTTGTGTTATGATAAAATGTATGAAGTAAGCATAGGCGGGAAACGACGCGGCGTGATTCCACTGTTGAGAGACGGAGGGACTGCTTGAGGGTGGTGACACTGGCTTCTCTTGAGTAACATAAGTGATGAACCGAGCTGCACGATTTTGGATTGATTCCAATTCGATGGTGAGATACGATTGCCATGGGTGCCAGATGGATGATGCATACTCTAATTTTGGCCGCACAAATGTTTCATACGCGAGTTGTTTTATGTTAGGGGATGCAGATTTCAGATTCCTTCTCAGGTAGCCAAGTGTGCGTGAAGTGTCGGAGCAAATGGTTCTAATGTGGGTGACCCAAGAAAGTGTTGATGTGAGATGTACACCTAGATATTTGTAAGATTTTGCGACGGTTATAGGGACTGATGAAATGCTGTAAGTGTGATTCGTCAAGGTGAGTTTGTGAGTGAAGGACAACGATTTGCACTTAGTAAGATTTAAAGGCATCTGCCACTTTTCACACCATGATGCAATAACGTCAAGGTCCTGTTGCAAATTGAGGTTATCGGTTGGGCTACTTATTGCATTATAGATGACACAATCGTCCGCAAAGAGTCGCAATTTGCATTGAATATTAGAGGAATTGGAATTTATTCCAATTCAGTTTTATTGGAATTTTTCTGTGACCCCAATGAGGAACGAACGAATATTGCAAAGCACGCTGTCGCTAGAGAATAATACAGGAGCGAAAGAGACGCGGACGCGCAGCTTACCAGAGCCTTTTAGATTCGCAGCCCTGATAACCGCTTGAAAGATAATAACCCCGTGCTCTCCAGTCTTTGCGCGATTACCTTGCTGTCTGCACAATGCTGACTCCCTGTTCGCACGAGTACAGTCAGTGGTTTGAAGTTATCCCGCATTACGAGCTTTCCGACTGACTTGATACTGCAAGCGCAAGTGAGTGTGAATGCTAGATACATGTGTAAATGCTGCAATAAATAAATGTTGTAAAACTTATTTTTTATTAAGTGTGTTCTTAAAAAAAAATCAATACGTTCAGATAAGCACACATATCCATGTTTGTCCCACATTCTGTGGACCATCCTGTGTACCACCTCTTCATGCACCTTTTTTCGAGTATGTATGTATGTTTACCTAAGGCTTCATAAACTAGTACCTACATGTTTAAAACACATTGGCTTCATCTGCTCTCCTGCTATAATTACAAGCTGACATTTGCATTGTTTTGATACCTGGGACATCCTCTTGAAAGAAGTACACCAATGAACATTTGAAATTCATGAAATTTGAATTTCAGATGTTGTATGAAATTTCAAACCATTAAATTTCCCCAGGAGTGCGCCGATGAGGACGACTGCACTGATACTGTTGTTTACATATCGCTGCGTACGAACATCTAGTGCTCGTTTTCATGAAATAAAACGCAATCTGCGCTTTAATTATATTAAACAATCTCTCCTCTTTTGTACCGGTTGTACCCGTGCTTGTTTACGCAGTGCGACAATCTGTGGGAAGCGCCGATGTGATCGCTCACATGACAGCCGAGTTGTTGCCATCGCGTAGGAACGGCACTTCTCACTAATTGTCCCTGCTTCTTCCGACGTGAGCAGTACTCTATTTTAAACTACTTTATCCAGAAGTTTGTTTGGTGACCGTTCGCGTTAACTGAAATGGCCTAACTTTTTATACACAAACTAGCGTCTGCGACGACTGCTCCTGGCCGTAAAGCGCTGCTCGGCGGTCTGGGTCACACCGGCGCTTCCCGTTCATCACATGTGCGCCCTGCGATGTAAGCAATAGTTGACTTCAGCTCACAGTTGTAACTACACTCGCTGACCATTGGCATTTGGTTGCGAATTCGCTATTCACAACCGCCGCAATCACAGACCTCACCCTATGGACTCGCTAGGCCTAGTCGTCGCGAAAGGGAAGGGAGTCGTCGACTAAAATTGATTTCGCAAGCCCTTGTCGTTGGTGAGTGTTCACCTGTGCACATTTGAAATAAAGCCGTTCATTTCGCTTATTTCTAACACGGATAATGTAGAAGCGCGAATATATTCACGCTCAGCCGCCGACCTGCCGAGGACACGAAGGCTGACTGTCCGCCGATCGAATTCGTCGGTGTCGTTGACCTAAAAAACTTTTCCCACTACAGTCACATTATAGTCCATTAGATAGTTCACTATAATCACATGCTGCTGTTGACCGTGACAGTGTTATTGTCGGACTAGTGTGACCGCAATGACTGCCGCCGTCGTCTTCATTGTACTCTTAAAACAAGCTGAGGCTTATTCGAATGCGTTTGGAAAGTGTCCTGCAGCACCGTGGGGGTCCGTCGAGTCCGAATGCCATTCCAAGTCTCGAATGCCATTCGACTCCGATCCCATTCTAACGTATCCGTGTAGCACAGGTATAATTCTCCACGGTAATCAATTACATTTCAGATGGAGCCATATTAATTGTAATCGGTTTGCTATTTTCTGTAAGGTGTACAAGACTGATGCCAAACCGAGGTGTGCCAGCTGCGTCCCCATTTTCTACCTGAGCAAGGAATGCGGTTTGTACCACTGCTCATTGTAAAGAGGTGGGGGGAAAAGGGAAGAAAAATATTTTTTTTTGTATTCACCTCTCTTTCCTCGGCTGTTCTGGGGGAAGCGGAGACGGTAGAGGTGAAATACCAAGAAAGCAGACACGAGGGACAAGCGGAAACCGGTTCGGAGAAGGAAAAGAAGAGAAGAAGCAAGAATCTGCCTGCAGAAGGAGAAAAGGGTGAAAGGCATGAAGAAAGGCTGCAAAGGACACGTGGGTTTGCTCATTCGTCCTTCCTAGGGTGCCTCGATGCGCGCGCTCCTCCCGCCGCCGCCGTGCAGGGTGGAGACAACCGCGTCGTCTGCTACGACGTCCGCCATTAGGATGCCCGCTCCGTACGCAGCCAAGGGCGGCGAGCCAGCCAGTGTCACATTCACGGTTTTTGTAATTTCGCGACATCGGCTGTTATGAAGCCGTGGTGGAGGACATCGGAAATTTCGTCCACCTCAGGTTTTTATTAACATGCACCGATATCGACCTAGTACAAGGCACTGTGTTTTTCAGCTCTATCGAAACTCGGCCGCCGCGGCTGTGTCGCGCCCGTGCAGCCGAGCGCCATATACCGCCCAGCGAACACATCCGGGCCACTTTTAATGTTTCTTTGTAGTTTCAAACGTGATTTATAATTTTTGCGGAGCATTACTCGCTAATACTACAAAATAAACGACTTCTGGAACATTTTTGTGTTAAGCTTGAGTATACATATAGGCATGTTCTTTCATTTTACATTACACAATATAGTACTTTACGGCTATTTTATGCTCAGAAAAGCATTCCCATAGCTATTCTGAATTTCGTTTTCCTTTCTTTCGCGTTACTTTCGATATGCAGATGGAGATAAACAAACTTTTTAATACATGCCAGATTACTTGGTGCTTCACACATATGGTTTCTATAGCATTAAATTTTGACTCACGCAGTCACGGACTATAAGCCCTGTTTAGCATATCTTATGCAGCAATATAATGTAAACTGCTCACTACTATAAATCAGATATCGATGCCGCTAAAATAAAGCAGCCACACGGTTTCTGAACAATGAAAAAAGAAACTGCATCCGATAATTAGCGATTTCCGATGTGATAGCTTGTTTATTTGGTCGGAAACCTTAAAATGTCAAAAACAAGCGCTACAACTCACTGCAAATTAACTGCAGCGCATGTCTTGCTTCCATGCCCATTGACTCTCGCAGCTTCGAGCTGACGCAGGTGAATGCGTAGCCGTACTCTTGCATAACTTGATATCAGTATGTTTGCCAGAGAATCCTTGTGTTGCTGACAGGCCTCCATAGTGAATCGTGTGTTCTTGTTTAAATATTCTGTGACAGCCTTTAGAGGGGACTTAAGGGTGAACAGATTGTCTGTCCAGGACGTGATTCCTTTAAAGTGCTCTTCGCAGGATTGAAGAAGGCTCATAACCGCACCACTCGGATAACACAAGTTCTCACCATCTTGGACGTACTCTTTCAGTGCAGTTAAATATGCATGTTCATGGTTCGTCGAGCCAAGCATTGCAGCCTTGCACTGCTCGCAGTTCGTTTTCTTCAAAATTCCTTTCACAACAAATCCGCCAATATGATGCAAAATACTGCACTCAATTGAAGTCAGTGCTTAAATGAACAGAATTTCCCCATCGTCAATTTCCTCTTCAACATCTCCAACGTACTCTTTTTTTCCTTGTGAACTCATATCAAGCAGGTACTCAGAATCATCCGTTTCATAGCTTGAGGTTGCTGGTGTGTGCAAAAACTGACTGACGCATACAAGTTTCAAAGCACATTTCATGTCATACGCGTTTGGAACGGGTTTCCTGTGACGCACAACAGAAAAAAGATTCTCCAGGCAGTCCTGTAGCAGTCTCCCGGTGAGAAAGAATTTGTAGCCATCCATTTTAAGCACAATATCTTGCAAACGAAGGACAACTGTTGTTGCAATCATGAGACCTGCCTGTGAGGGCTTCCACTGGGATGTGCTGCCCATCTGCATGCCTTGAATTGTGTCCACTGCCAGGCGCAACATGTGCAAGGCTTCATGGTACTTTGCCATATCTTGCCAACTAAGTGCCACTGACGGATGTCGTGAGGACATCAGTTTGTACCATTTTGCGATGAGCTCCAGGAACCATGCTGTGGTTTCAGCTTCTGGTTCGAGCACTTTCTCTCTTATTAGGCAACGAATGGCGGCTGGGGATTCCTTGAAGAACTGAACTGCTATGCCGACCTTCATTTTTGTGAAGTGGCCTTTGCTGACATGAGCTTCAGAAAGTTTGGGTGCAATTTTCAGCTCTTTGCTAGAGTCGTATTCTACGACAGCGCGCACGTGCTCCAGCTTGACTTTGTTTGAGGGTAAGCTATGTTGGCAGACAGTTGCATCGCTCAGCGTAAAGTCAATAGAGTTTAAAAGCTGACCTCGGATATTTTTTATCACGTGAGCCGCGTCCGCAGTGAAAAAGAGTTCCTTTCCCTGAAGCATCGGATGAGGGATTGAGCACACAGTGTTAGAATTCCTATGGCTAGAAAAACCTAACTCGCGCCACATAGCTCTGTTGGACGCTCCCATATCAGAGGTTACCACAAGCACTCTAAGAGAAATGTCAGCGCAAAGCTGCACGATTTCCAGAACAAAACTCTTAAGCAGACCCCCGTCGACAGAGCTTCCTGTAAAATGGTATGCGATTACCTGCTTCCACCTTGTGTTCAATCCTCCGACCATAAACACTAAGCAATGACATGCAGGTGCATCTGGAACTGCTGGAAATGTTTTCCCTCCAAACACAATGTCTTCAGCACGATCGAGGTCATACCCTTGTGCAATTTCCACTTCATCGAGATAAAGCACACAATCTTTTTCAATATCTTCCATGCCCTCTGCTTTTACTCTGAGAACGTCAATCACTTCAGTTAAGATTCCTGGTAGGAACTTGAGTCCCTGAAGACGACGGACAAGAGTCCTATTAGAAGGCAGTGGGTACCCATCTTAGGGTTTCGTAGCCTGAAGTTCCACTCGCAAATTTGATCTGAAGGGCTTGTTTAATTGTTTTGGACGACCAGGTGGAACCTTTGTTGCTGTTCCGAGACAGGGCTCGCATTTGGTCTTGATTTAGGAACTTCAGTTTTTTTCGTAACATTTCGCTGGCCTTTTCCATTTTTTGAAGCTTCCTTTTAATTGACTTATTTGTAGCACTTGTTTTGCTGTGAACTTTCGCTAAGTTTCGCGTATTTTTTCTTCATGTCCTCTAGCTGTTTATTAAGTGTAGCACATGAGCTGTTACTGCACTTCTCTGCACGGGTTGCACGAAGTGCGCAGGCAACTTGCAGGGAATCATCTGTGGCGGGTATTGAAGTTTCTGGAATGGAACTTGGGCGAGGTGAGTTGTTCATCTGACTTTGAGCCGTCTCCCTGTCGTCACTGGGCAATGGCTGCAGTTCTTGATTTGCCGTGTGTGGCATATCAGCCATGTCGTTGACGTATTGGTCCTGAATTTCTGTTGATGTGGTATCAGAAGCACTCTGTTGATGCTGCAGAGTGCCCCTTTGCTCTGCTGCCGCAGGCACCCCTTGTAACCTTTCCTTTGGCGGCTTCCTGTGCTTAGGCATCGCTGAAAAAAGAGAGGCCACACATGCTGCAAATCAGATGGTGCATTATTTTATCATTACGAACGAGCATGCTCCAAGTCTTGCTACGTTTAGACATAAAATTAAATAAAATGCAAAATTGTCAGCATCATGCTTCTGGGCGGAAGGCGCGGCTGATTTACCTCCCTGTAAAAAATGAAAACGAGCTATTCTATTGACCGGAGGTATGAAGAGTCTTACTGTAATGTGAGCCGCCTAATTCTCTGAAGAAACATTTGTGTGAATTTTATGTTCGTGTTTTTGCACTTTATGCTTTTGTGTTTTGTTCTGAAATTGTTACCCCTTGCTAGGACCCTTCACTGGGTCTGCAGTATGATGAAAAAAAAAATAATCGCTCCACGTGAGTCTACAAATGGCCGGTCATTACAGTACTAAGTTAGAACAATCAGGCTAAGAATGAAAGAAGCAATAGGATTAGGAAAGAAGCGTTGCAAACTTTCGTTAATGTAGAAATATGTGGCTTATTATACCTCTGAAGGAAAAAAGCGTTGGCACAGCATTGGGCTTCAATTTTTTCCACCCGTCAGCCCTATTCTGCTCAAAGGCGCTTTCTTCAAAATGTGCCTGTAACACAGAAACATGCAATGATCAGACAAACTTATTAATGTTTAAATTGAGAGGGCTTCACACTAACATTCTAAACAGCTAAAAATAAGTAACACAAACAGGGATATGCCCAAACAGGTATAAGTGAAATTCAGGTGCTTGTTAAGATATACTAAGAAAGAGGCAAAAGACCGTCGACTTCTTTCTGAAAAAAAAAAAAAAACGGGGAGAGTGCGAGGAAATTATTGGACACTGAAGAGATGTGTGCTTCCCATGTTAAGATACTAAAGGTTCTTGCCTTTGCTGCTAGGTGGAACATGGGCAGTGAGCTAAGAAATTCCTTTAAAAATAAAACGTTGCACTCATATATGTGCGCGCAAGAAGGCAATGCTGTAAGTCAATCCTGGATTTTTCACGACTTCCCGCTTTCGATCATGCTGTCCACAAATTTTGTGGAGCTTCAATGAAACAGCTTTCTCTTTCGTCTGATCCTGTCATCACCATTAAGAAATTTCCGTTGTTAAAGGGCTCCGTAGTCATGAAATCCTCGTCACTCATCTCCAGTCAGATGTTCAGATAATTCACCGGTCATCGAATGGGGAAAGAAAAGCGAATGTCTAGACAAGCGTGATCACAAAACACATATCGATCACCAAGTTAAGCGTGCCTTTATACATGCAGTAACTACCAATTAGCCGTTAGTAAACTAGTCATAACGAGTCCTGACATGATTGTCATGGCCACACATGCGTCTTGCTTGGTCATACGCCTCATTTCTTTTTCTCTCTCACACACACACACACACACAAACGGGCGCGCGCACGCACGCACACCGTCTGAGTTGGACAGCGGCACAAGAATACAACGCCGAGAAAATTCCTCAAAGCGCTCTGTATGTCATAGCATAAAAGGTAACTTAGAGCTCCCCTTACGTTCCACTGCGCACAAAAAAGAAATTGCACAAGGATCCGGTAGCAAAGAGCGCACATCTTTACGCGCTCGCAGTACTACATGTACAACAAGAGATTATAAGAACTAAGCATGTCGTGTTGCCCAGAAATAAACGAGTTAAACACGCAAGCATATGCGCCAGATATCTAGGATACAAGACTGACAAACGCTACGGTATAAAGCATGCAAATGAAAGAATAACTACGAATACAGAAGAAGCATAACTTACGCTGCATACACACGAGCGGTCCGTGGGTTGCCACTTGTCGCGCTTGATTTTTACGAGCCAGAGAAGCCGTCTTTTCGGTTCTTTAGGGAACCGGTACATCTTCCACTCATTTCGTGAGTGGTTCGTGCACTGGGGCACGCAACACCCGGGCATTTTGTCCCAGAAAACGCCGCGCACGTGCCTCTCCCAAGCAGCCGCGGCGACGCGTGGGGTGCGAAATGGCCGCTGCCGCTCCGGAGGCGGCGTTCGCCCCTTCAAAGAATGGCACCACCCTCCAAGAGGGCGCGCGCATCGAGGCACCCTTCCGCGAATAGAGCGCGACCCGTCATTGCGCTGCGTGTTACTGGCAGCTGCTGCCGGATGTAGTTTGCACTTCGCGCCTCTGGACGGTGCTTCTCACGCTGTCTGCTATGCGACTCTGTGGTGTGCAGTCGCCGAGGGAATAACGCGTTTCGATAGCCTGCCAACAGGCTTACTTCGCGACGACGTCATCAATCCTGGTGAGTACTGTCGAACGTTTATCTGCTTGTATTTTTTAGAAGGGTGAGGAATTACTTATGCTCATGTACACTTTCACTAAAATGGTTCAATTTCGTCATCGTCCTTCCGTGCATCTTAGAATAAATATATGCAGACTAATTGTCATGGTGCAAATTGCGTTGCACCCTTATATCTCCAGCAATAAGTTTTGGGCGCGAAGCTTTTACATGTTTTCGACGCAGTCGCCTTTCATCAGCTCTTGACGGCGGGTGTACAGGGTCAATCACGCTTAGAGGGAACAAGGCTCCGCGTGGCTTGCGACCAACCACCATTGCGACAAAGCCGGTAACAAACCCGTGCAAAGGGGCGCATGACACGAAGCACTACTTCGAGGTCCCTCTTCTCGTGCGCCACTGTGCATTGATTCATGAACGGGTTCGATGCAAAGGCACTCCGCAGGCACGCGGCAACGCGGAGCCGTGTTCCCTCTAAGTGTGATTGACCCTGTACGTTGCAAATTGCATGCAACCTCCAGCATGAGTGCAGCTAATAGGGCATTTAAGCTTCAGAGGTTGAGTGCTACTTTCATTTACGAACCTTGATGATTGCTCTGAATGGTTGAAATCTAAAAAATAATTGAACTGGAGACCAAAACTTTCTATCATGCGGCCCAATGCCATTTGGCAATCTTTGTTCCAGACGCACGTGGTTCGGGTGTGCACCGAGATATTGCGGGAAAGCTGACTTACAGGAAGATGTTTTCCAACCAAAAACCCTCGTTCACAGACACGTTTTCGTTCCCTGCAATGCTGCATGAAGGGTTTAGCGCGAGGGGAGATGAGTCAGCAGCCCTTCACTGTGTCCTTCTTCGAAAAGGTATGCGGGGCTGCCCCTAAATCTGCGTGAACCCGAAGCCCCGCCGGACATTGCCAGCTGTCGAGGTAGAGTGTAAAGGAAAGTTACAATGATGCATTCCTTTGACAAGTACCTGTCTCGACCCGCTCCTGTCGTTCGCGCCTCGGCTCTATTGTGTCCTTTCAACAATTTCCCTCCCATACAGATAAAGGGACGTCTCTCCTCTCCCTTTTCGAAGAAGGATGCGAGATTGCCGTCTGCGTACGAGGGTTTTTGGTTGGAAAATTATAGAGGGCGCTCGTTATTCTGCAAGTTGTCCATTTTCAGTTCTTTCTCCAAGCCGCTATAGCCGTTCTCAAGCTTCACCCGCAAACATTTTTCTTTCGCTATTTCACGTCAGTAAACCCTTACAACAGTTAACAACTTGCAAAATTGCCGCTGACTTAGAAGATATTTTCCAAAAAAAAGATTTTTTCCCCAGTCTGCGTTATGAATTCCTGCTCGGCCCACAAAAGGGGAGATGCGTCAGTCGATGCCGAAATAGATTAGGGGCTTCTCCCACCTTCCTTTTCTAGAAAGAATGCGAGGCTGTTGACTGTAAATCGGAAACTATCCTTCTTGAGAATCTGACGTATATAATTCTGCAAGTTGTTGCAGAAAGAAACGCATGATCTCAGTGCGCATGCGCCTTTGTTGCACGCAGGCGCTGCGATAAGGAGCTAAACTTTCTAAATTCAGCCGGAATTTTTCTAGCGCCAAAAGTATAACTGGACAACAACTTTCTCTTCAGTTTATTTTTGCTTACGAAAAGTGTTCCAGGCTCATAATATCAGTGAATAATTGGTAGCACCACTGCATGTATGACAGGTGAATAAAGATACCCTGCCTCTTCTTTTAGAACCGTCAATTATACTGCGTTTCGGTTTCGTATGTCTTGCTGATTTCAGCAGCATCATCGTGCCCCTTTGAATCAACGCCGGAAGAACGCTGCAAATAAAAAAAGAAAAACTAGGCCATTTTCGAAGTTGGAGCTGCGGGCTACTTCCACTGCATGTTTGATATGTACATCAAATGAGGAGCCTACAGTTTGGCCTACTTGTAGGGGCATGCATGTTCTTCTGTCAAGTAGCATGAACGATTCTACAATGATTTAGTGTCCAGAGCTTGTGTTGTACATTCTTCTATTTATTTTCTTAGCCTGTAATCTGTAAATCAGCTGCTCCGCAAGGTTTCTTTTCCAACCAAAAGGTCTCGTTCCCAGACGACACTCTCGCATACATTGTGGAAACGAAGAGTCAAGTTCCCCCTTCTGAGGAAACTGGCTTGTAAAGATGGCCCCGAGAGGGCAGTCAAAAGAGTACAGTGGTACAGTATAGAAAAGGGTATTGCAGTTAACCTTTTGTAGCACATTAGGCTAGGCTGCTGCAGTCAGAGTGCGATCATCCGCAGTTTTCATACGCTCGAAGACTGAGTGTACCCAATGGGTTCGAGACCTTTTTTTTTGGAAAACAAATTTGCGGAGAAGACGACTTACGGGTTTCCGCAAATGTTCAATTATAATTTATGCATTAAATGTGTGTACCTCCCCGCATGTTAAAACGATCTTTTTCTTTTTTTCACACAGGTTCACTTGGACAATGGATGCCATCACGACGTTGACAGAAGACTACTGAGAGTTATGCTGCCATTTTAAACTCAATACGAAATAAACCCTGTCGTACGTACTGGTGTACTGTCACTGGAGTGCAAAACTGCCTTCTGATGTGCTGCACGGCACGCCACAAACTTATCGCACTAACACAAACATAACCAGGATTGTGGAATAAAAAAATGTCTTTGAACTGCACGCAAAATGAGGTAGTTATCATGCCTTTTCAGCGAGTAGCTTTGTTCTGTAGGTGTATGGTAATGCTGCGTTTAGTTGCAATGTGAGTTATACATTACAGCTGATGCACCGTTACCACACACTTACATAGGGAATTAGTTTCCAGGCCCAAAAAGTATCACAGCGAACGCGCCTGTGCCTTACTTTCGAGAAGGTGTATCAATACACTGCAATACGGGATAGCCTACAGTCCTCGGGACGGTAACGTTACCCTACCAAAAGAGGCGTAAGGATGCACCTCAACGAGCAAAACATACACACTTGCAGAGCAATGTTACGCCCACTGATACGGTGCAAAGTTGCACTTCGGGACCGCTGTTATAAACTGATTAGGTAGGTTTACCTATAGCCCTTGCGAGGGTAAGTTTACGCTTAACATTACCCTTTCTAACACGGTGTAAGGGTGCACCTGAAAAGATCAAAACCATATCCTCTTGCAGAACAACGTTACGCCCATTGATAAGGTGTAAAGTTGCACTTCAGGAGAGTTGTAGTAAGCTCATTTGAAAGGCTTAATGTAGCCCTTGGGAGGATAAGTTTACGCTTTGAGATCGAGCATAAGCTTATTCCGAATGGGTGCAAACATGCACCAGAAAGTAAAGCATATGTTTGCACTTTCACGGCCTAAGCGTCAGTCTTTCTGAGGAAGGGTAACGTTAGTCATAAAGGGCTTATACTTACACCTGATCAAACGGAATAACATTAGTCCTATTGCAGCCTAAACTTTACACCACACACACTTAGTCCCCCGACGAGGGTGCAAATTTGCACCTAAAGGGGCTCGCCACAGCGTCAGTGGATTTACCCCCTTAAAGGACTAAAATCACACCTTTTTTTCTTAGAGTGTACCAAAAACAGTGGAAAATGCTGCGCTGCTCTTGGAAGCGCGGATACCTAATTTAACTCACGGTTTCAGCTTCTAACTATGAATGCGAACTTTTCTCAGAGCTTCAGAGCTATATTCCTGGATTGGCTGGCCCTATATTTACTAAGAACCCGGCTGTGTTTTCCGATATTATTTGGCCTAGGTATAAGCTCTCAAATATTACGTTCACAAATTCTCCGCTGTCGAAAATCTCAGTCAGACTCATGCAGTTCTGTAGTACAGGTTCATATCCTGGCCGATGCTGCAGTCCACTTTGACTACACCTTCCAAAGAAATGCAAAGAATTAGCCTGCAAATGTTTTAAACTGGCTTATAGAGGAATATTTAGAAAATTTTTCTACACATACGCGTCCTGAAGTTTTCAATGATGCTTCCAAATAAAACGAAAAGGCAGCTATTGGATTTTCCAGGCCCTTTGTTCGAAGTTACCGATATTGGGCCCCTGGTTGCCTGTATTCATTGCCGAACTTCTAGCGACTGAGTTACCCTTGCTAAATATCCCTTGCAATGTTAATCAGGACTTTATATTGCTGACAGCCTTTCTGTCCGTGCTGCCTTGAGGCCGGTACGTTCTTGTGGGATGTTTCCTAAGATTTTTCATTCCACCTCATGTTAAAGAAGCGCATTTTCAGTGGGTACCTGGAAAATGCGGTTATGATTCTAATGTGATGGCTGTTTTTTTTAGCAAAGTCTCCTCTTTGCGAGCGTGCTCTTAATTCCAAACACTGTGCGTTTGACAATAGGCCACATTTAACTTTTCCCGGTTCTGCACTCCTCGAGTCATAAGCCTCTCTTTCTAAAGCGGATTTTAAGCATTTATCATACCCTTGCAGTTTTCGCTTATGCAGTTCATGCCAATGCGTGGTGTCCGTAACCCTCTGGTAGTGCAGATCTTTATAAAAATAGTCTATAGAGAGTCTATAGACTTCTTATGGACTCTATTGCCTTCCTGTAGATATTTCTTTGTGTATGTACATAGTCTGTAGACAATCTCTAGAAAAAGTGTACTAAAAGTCTATGGCCATAAATCCATAGACTGTCTATAGGATTTGTATTGCGTACAGACTGTTCTCTAGGATTTGTCAATAGCCAGTGTAGAGACTTTATAGACATAGACAGAAGCGTATGGACAGTCTACAGACTATCTAAAGAAATTTTAGTAAGGCGACCACTACGATTAAATCGTTATTTGTGCAGATCGGGGTTCTCTGTTCTGAACCTTTGCGAATCATGTGGCGAAATTGAATCACTTGATAACTTTCTCCTCTCCTGTCGACGGTTTGCTTCTCTGCGAAGGGCTTATCTGGATATTCCCCTCCCTCGATTAGGGCTCCCTCTCTCTCTATTCTAGTTCTTCTCTCTTTTGGGGCAAGCGTCAGTGGATATGTCCAAAAGCTATTTTTTTTAAATCATTATTTTCATGATTACATCATTGCGTCAAGGAGATTTTTGTTGCTTATAATTTTCAAAATTGTTTCCTTTAGCACCAAATTTCACTAATATTTACCTTAATTGCTTAAATGTGTCGCTACTGTTTGAATGTGTAAGGCACCCTAGCCAACAACAACGAGGACATCAGGTAAGGACATGCGTGCCGCGAAGAGACAGTATACCACGCCAGCACGACGTCTTCAGGTACGGAAACCAATTTGCATGCCTTGAAGACTATCGATCCTTTTGGCCAAAGTCCTAGCATTTCGGTCTCCGTAAAAAGGCGAATTGACGGATGCCGTCTCGCATGCGGCGTCTTTACGATCCGACGCATTGCTCTGCTTCTGAAATGAATGCTTTTCCTCAGACACGACTGACGAAACGCCTGACCGACAACAAGGCGACGGAATGCTGTGCTCCGTGGCTACATCGTGCTCTGCAAGATTACGAGATCTATTGCACTCTTGGCCCTCCAGAACGGCAATAAAGCTGTTAAAGAAGACCTATAATGTCAATCAACCTGCTCCTGGCAATAAGGTAACCAGGTAACAGGCCCACCGGGTCCAGGGGCCAAATGTTAACGTGATTCGGCTGTTACTTAATTTTTTCGATACTCTGTAGACTGCCCATGGACTGTCTATAGAGTCTTTAGACTCTCTATAGACAACTCCTAGAAAACAGTCTATAGTCAATACAAATGCTATAAACAGTCTATAGACGATCTATAGATTTAGGGCCATACACTTTTAGTAGGCTTTTGTCTACAGACAGTCTACAGACTATGGATAGAGAAAAATAAATATCTATAGGAAGGCAATAGAGTCTATAAGAAGTCTGTATTCTGTCTATAGACCATTTTTATAAGGGTGGAAGCTGAAATTCTGGCTTGGTGTCTATAAAGTCCGTAGACTCTCTATAGAGAAATCATAGAGAACAGTGTATAGGCAATACAAATGCTATAGACAGTCTATAGACCATCTATAGATTTATGGCTATACACATTTAGTAGACTTTTCTCTATAGACAGTCTATAGACTATGGATAGAGAACAATAAATATTTATAGGAAGGCAATAAAGTATATATCAAGTCTATAGACCACTTTTATAAGGGTTAGGCTTGCCAGGGACGCGCTGAGCCTCGTCGCTGATGAGGCGTCATGTCTAGGGACGCTGCGACCTCCGGAAACGCGACGGCAACTGCCGGATCGGGTCTTCTCAAGATCGGCGCCGGCTGTGGTCACGAGACAACACTTTCAGTCAGAACCACCAGTTGGTGGCTGGCAAATGTGCAGAGCATCCGGCAGCACCGCTGGCTATGGAGGTTCAACAAAAGCTACTGGTTTCTCTCAAATGACACTAAGGCCGGGCATAGCTCTTGAGCCACCAGTTGAAACGGCACCGGTAAAGAAGGTAAGGGCCGCCCCTGATATGCCAGTTCGCGCCTACCCAGCTCCGTCCTTGCAGGACACCCGAGTTCACATCAGACGTGCAATTCAATTTGATCATATTACCAATATACCCAACAGATCCGCACAACTGGAAGTTAACATAGCACTAGCTATACTAGGAGCAGCAACAGCCAGACATTTGTGGCTTTACTATGGCAATGGGCACAGCTATAGCTACGTACGCTTCAGTTGTTTTCGCGCAAGCTGAGTCCGGTGGAGGGCCCTCGCAGATCGGAGGTGTCCTGAAGGTGGATCATCATGCATGATGCGCAAGACATAAGAGCGGAGGCTCTGGGAGACAACCTCGCACTTAGACAGCACTAATTGCTGCCTTCTAATGTAATAAAGGTGCGCTCCTTCTTTCGCATGTGATATTTTTGCCGCTCTAAAAGAAAGAATAATTCTGTCCTTGGTGCGACAGATGAAATGCACGCGCTGTTCAATGCACCTGATTGTCCCCGCTGCATAAATTAGCTCTCGAACAAGATTTCGCTGCCGTCGCAGACCTCTTTGCTGAAGGCCCATATAGGTGTAACAGTTAGCGACCATACGCACGTTTTTTCAAGCTCGTGCCCTTACAAAAAAAGTTCTAGACAGTCTATAGAGTGTCTATAGACTTCTGTCTATAAAGTCTATAGACTGCCTATGCACAAAAGTCTATAGGCAATATCAAATCAATTTTCAAATCAATTTATTCACACATCCTGAGATGCTTAGGGGCACGGACAAAAAGCCAAAGGTGGCTTGACGAGGTCCGTGCCCCTTACAAGGCATACTGTTGCCATAGACAGTCTATAGATTTATGGCCATACACTTTTAGTACACTTCTGTCTATAGACGGTCTATAGACCATGAATAGACGAAAACAATATCTATGGGAAGTCAATACAGTCAATAAGAAGTCTATAGACTCTCTATAGACCATATTTATAAGGGTGAAATGGATCTTTGTCGCACCTCGTAGTCCTGCTTTCGTACGTCATTTACCACACACAAAGGAAATGAAGTAGACGGCGCTGCGAGCAAACGTGGTTAAAAAAAAGTTTGTATGACTAGGTTCAATATTACGTTTGTGGTAGGTCTTCCTCTATTAGCTCGTTTGAGAAGAACCTGCAATTAAGCATGCAGGTGCTGAGGAATTCGGCACATGCATCTCGGAACGAACTATTGCATTGGATGGGTACAAAAGCTTACTGAAGCATAAGAGAATTTGAAAAAAAAAAACTTGCCTTAGTCATACCATGTGTACAAGACGCCCCTAGATCCGGCAGAGTATCGTTCACTTTCGCTGCAGAGAAGAAAATTAGCTCCAGAGTAATACAAGGATTCCTTTCGTTTCACTCAACTCTAATAGTATCCTTACCAAAGGTAAACAGACGAAAATTGGCCATCGAGATACCTGAATCCAACGTTGATGATTTCTCTGTGTACAGGGGGCATTGATTATGGTGCTTTACAAAGGGGCCACTTGACCGGCGTGTGCCTTAGAAACAAGCACCTCTGAATTATTTTTGTTATTATTACATTCAATGACTCTATTGCTCTCCTGCGTTCCCGTCCTTGGTTTCAGCATTGTTCTTCATTTCTTGTGCCCAAAGGTTGTGTTGCACTTTCTCCTGATATTTTTCCTCCTTGTGTTTTCTTAAAAAGCCTCTTTGAATCATGTTTTTACTGATTGTTTTCTGTGTGTCGTTTCGCCGATTTTACCGTGCCTACACCCCCAAGTCAGGTTTAGCTTTTGTACGCCTGTAACTAAAAATTTTATAGAGCAACTGGCAATATCGACTATTATTGTTATCATCATCATACCGAATACGCCCACGGCAGACGAAGGCCTCTTCCAATAGTCTCCACTATTGGAAGCCCTGTCGTGCGAAAACCCCTAGTAGACAGCTTCGCAACAGGACAAATTAGCCGTGCAAGCTACAAACTACTGGCCCCGGGCTCCGAAGATGGCATCCAGTTACAAGGAAAGAGGCCGAGCACCGCTCATTCGCGATAAGCAAAGCGGCAATAGCGACGAAGCACTGCCGTCAAGAATCGCTGTTTCGAACGAACAGCTTCACAGATGCCAACCATCCCTTCCAACGCACCGAGCGGTTTTGCTGAAGCAAAGCAAAGAACTGAAGGGCGGTTTCGATTTCTGGCGGCAGTGAAACCAGCCGGCTACCTCAAATGCTTGTTCGAACGTCGCGTGCCCTCTCCGGCGCATAAAGCGCCAGCTACTGCAGAACGGCGCCACCAATCTTTGGGGCGCAGCAGTTGAGTGCATTGTGGAGAGATGGCGCCACGCGCTTAGAGGGGTCGCCGTTTATGTTGTTTTGATGCCTTCTTTACGGGCTGGTGTACAGTTTCGTGAGCGAGCTTAAAAACATCTGGCACCAGGTTTACGAAGCTTTTACCATGCAAACTCGCATCGTGGTTGGCTGTCGCCCTCGAACTATTTTTCAAGATAACCAATGAGACGATAGCTCAGCATAAACAAACGAGTGGTCTAGTTGGTGATTCGACAGTACTGCGTTATCTTCACCGAACAAATAAACAAATGAAAAATTTCAGGGTAGGAACAGCTGCAGGGTAGGGTTGTGTAGCGGATGCTTCCAGGTTGTTTCCGACCGGTTCCGGTTCTTTGACGTGCAGTCAAATCGCATAAATCATAGAAGTTTTGTTTTTCGCCACGTATCATATTCCATCCCGTGACCTTGGCCTCAGCAATCGAAAGTCACAGTCAACGAGCCATAACGGTCGATCGAGAGCGAATAATACGTTCAGGCTCCTCAGCTGAGGCTGCCATGGCGCAGAGGTGCGACATGATGACAAAGCATCCTACAGCTTTTTCTGAGTGTCTGCAAAGTGAAAAATGACACAGAGCGTGCGTGTGCATATATGTCTGTGGCGAATAAACACTTCGTGGTAAGTGTAGGCGAGCTGTCTGTCATTCAGGATTATGAGGGCTGTTCTTAGTTGCTGCGGCTTAGGCGAGTCAGTTATACTGATTTGCTTTATAAGATATTTCTGGTCGCTTTTGCAGCCGCGTTTTCCACATAAATTCATGATAATGTATGTGTCATAACGTTAGTAGCTCCAAGGTGGCGTCACTGAAGACTCTACGCCGAAACACTAAATTACGATGCGCAGAACATGATTTCAAGAGCAGTGCAGTAACTGGACGGAGACAAAAGTGTTTCTTAGCCACTGCCACTGCTATAATTACACGTACTGGCAGCGGCACCGCCATGAGCGGTCGGTGTTTGCTCACCTGAGAGGAAGGACTACCATTTTTCAAGAGGTTGTCTTCGGATTCCTCTGACACGAAATAGGGCGCACGTTTATATAACGGCACGAATCGACAAAAAACTATCCAACATCATTTGAGCAAAACGTTTTCACGGTTTTGGCTATATCGACGTGTTACGTGCACTGGAGAAGTTGCTTTTCCTGCAAGCTTCTCGAAAGCTAATGTATTTTGGCGCGATGTAGCCAAAATTTGTCGGGCCACAGCGCCCAGGATAACAGCGTTTTCGGAATTCGAAAAACTGATATGGATATTACTTAACGGTGGGATACACGCCTGTGAGTAATTAAGGAATCTAACAGTAATAGTTAGAAAGTTAACTATTTAATATTGGTTAATCAACCTGCTAGTTCGAACGTCTTGGCTGTATTCTAATATACTACTCTGCTGACAATGCTATGCCGCGAAAAGCGCACTTCAAACTCAAAAAGCCTTTTTTTAAAAATTGCGGAAAGTCTTAGGTGAAACACCCTGTATATTAAAACAATGCTCTACTTTCTCTCGCATTCGAATGCACGACCTTACGTGAAAAACAAAAGTCCGATTACTTTCCACCTTAGTCCACGGTGAAAAGGTGTCAATGACAACTGCAGAGCGAACCCCCTCCCCTCAAACTGAGAAGTAAAAAACAAAGAAAAATGTAACTACCTTCTCAGTCCCCTCTGGATCCCAGCATCGCAAGTGGCTACTTGTGGACAGTGGCCTTGGCGTTAAGATCGTTCTGAATCGCAGTCTGACTGGTCTGCAGCTTTTAACTATACGGCATATATGTATAGTACAGCGACGAATTTGCCATAAGCATCAGAGAAGATACTTCATAAACTTGTGCGGGTCAAAAAATAAGAAAGTAAAAGGACCCGCAGAGTTCTAGTGCCTCAGTGTTTGTCGCAGGTTGCCGCATGATACACCGAGTAAGAAAAACTCCGCGCCTGTACGCCGCGCGGATGAAGGCATCGCCTGACCATCTGTCGCCGCACGCGTGATGGCCGAGACGCGGCCTAAGCTTCAGACACGACGTGAAGACCACCCGCCTCGTCGCCTTTGGTGCAGCCCTGTCCGGCCGCAGGCCACGGGAGGCGGCGTTGACAGAATGCTGTCCCCCGGCCGTCGACATCCCGAGCACGGCTGGCGCAAAGACAGGCGTTGCGTCACACTAGAAGAAGCTGTAGCCGGGCTTCGCGAGTGACCCCTCTGCCTTGCATCTGCCCTCCTCCTGCGCTGTTTGCTCGCTCGACGGGCATGCACGCATATAAGGCCGATAAGGGACTGTATTGAGGAGAAAGCCTTACATGGCTCATCAGCAATGAAACTCGGCGTTGCTGTGTGCAAAAGTGGTCACGAAAATTCAGTGTGACGTCATCTTGGTCCCGGAACCGGAAGGGACGTCATAAGCCCGATAGTCACTGTAGTTAAACCGGCAGTGACGTGGCGGCTTGGTTAAAGCGGTGCTTTATATCGGGTGTCTCAGCAAACACTTTCAAAACGTTTCAAAAAGGGGCTTTTTAGGGTAAATTATGGCTTTTGCGGCATGGTATTGCCAGGCCTGGCGGACACCAGAAAACCGGTGAATCATCTTAAGTAGTAAGCTGGCTAACTAATTTTTAATAATTAACTTTTTAACTATTAGAGTTAGGCGCTGGTTGCAATTACAAATCTGTAGCCGGCCATTAGTAATAGCCATATCAGTTCTTAGAATTTCAAAAACGCGATTACCCTTGGCGCTTTGGCTCGACAAAATTTTGCTTTTTCGACTACTTACGTGCACTGGAGGGGTTGCTTTTCCTGCATGCTTTCAAAAGCGCATGTATTTTCGGACGATGCAGCCAAACTCTGTCAAGCCACAGCGGCGCGGGTAACTGCGTTTTCCAAATTCTAAAAACTGGTATGGCTATTACTAACGACCGGCTACAAATCTCTGATTACCACTAGGTGCCTAACTCTATTAGTTAAAAAAGATAATTATTAAAAATTAGTTAACCAGCTTACTACCAAAGATGATTCATCGGTTTTCTTGTGTCCGCCAACACTGGTAATACTGTGCCGCAAAACCATATTTTTACCCCTAGAAGCCTATTTCTGAAATTTTTTAAAGTGTTTGCTGAAACATCCATTATGTACGCGTAAGCCGTGTGGACTTTCCTAAAGGCCTTTACCCTAAGGCCTTTGACCTAAAGGCATTCACCGGAAGGTTTTTCATACATTAGTACTAGTTAAAAACCCCAGGTGGTCGAAAATTCCTGAGCTCTTCACTAAGGCGTCCCTCATAGCCTGAGCCGCTTTGGGACGTAAAACCCCGATTAACCATTAAACATTAACAAGCAATTGCTAGTAAAAAAATATAGTTCACTACAAGCCCGCGATGGTACACAAATGCTTTCGCGTTCACAGGACGTAAGTAGTAAATTGCCCTCCGTAATTTTTTTTTGTTTTCGTAAGGAATATTTTGCAGAGCCGAGGAACTGCTCGTCGGCTATATAAGTCACGACGTCACAGACATCCGGTCTCAGCCGTTAAGGGGGAAAAGAAAGAATCTGGAAACGAATCCTTACAAAATGCGATCCAAGTTTCTAAGCGTCACACAATGTATCCATTACCACTGGCATGGCTGCCATGTCATAAACGAGGAGCATAGCTGAAGGATGAAAGGACAGTGGGCGTCAGTTTTGGCGGCATTTCCGGAAAGCTTCTGGTAAACCCCAACATTATTTGCTATCGTTCTTGCGTGAAACAGTGCAGACAAGGTTGAAAAAAGCACTGTTTTCCAATCCTGCTTCGACGCGAAAAAGTGGAAGCCAGCTAGAGCTAAGGTAAATGATAAGGAAGCTATGTGATAAGAAAGGTAATTCCTAAGGTAAGGAAGCCGTACCGGATCAAGCCGGACTTGAACCGCACTGCTTCGTGTGTTGCGCTGACAACGCTTAGCGCTATTCACCTGAATGCACGCTCTGTAAAAAACAAGATATTGTGTTTAGAGGAGTTCTTTGGCGAATTTTCATTTGCTTTTTCTTTGATCATGCTTAGTGAGACTTCGAGCACAGATGATTCCGACGTTTTCAGGATGACCAATTACAAAACTTATTACTTGAACCGCTCCGGCCTCCGGGGGGGTGGAGTGGCTTTACTGGTGTCAGATGACATTGAATGCGACAAGTTGGACTCGTACAGTCTTATTACTGAAGATTTTGAAGTGCTATCAGCCTGTACTGGCAGGTTCGTGTTTTCGGTTTGCTATCGTCCACCGAAGGGAAATATGGTTAGGTTTTTGGAATTTTACGACTGTTTTCTTTCATTTATAACAGATAACAAATACACTCTAATAGCTGGAGGTGATTTTAATATCGATATGTTGAAGGATAACTCCTCTACTAGAGACTTTAACGCAGTCTTGGCCTCGAACGGATTTATTAATCTTATTAACGATCCAACAAGGGTAACACAAGAAAGTGAGTCACTTCTTGATCTGCTGATTACGAACACTTCCCAACCGATAGTTGAGTCGGGCGTAATATCATGTGCGATCAGTGACCACCTTCCAGTGTTTGCATGCATAAATAAGACTAGACTGGTAAAGTACCGACAGGAGAAAGCGAAGTACCAAAGTATAACCAATGCTACCCTCAACCCTCAATTCATTTCACAGCTCACTAGAACAAGTTGAGTGGGATAGTATTGACGTTACCAGTGACGCAAATGAGGCTTACGATGAGTTCCTCCGAGTATTTAAACAGCTCTACCATTCCTCTTTCCCGCTAAAAGTGCGTGCAATGAAGCTTAAAACTCGCAAACCTTGGATATCTTCTGAGTTGCGCCAAGAAATTAAAACGAAAGACAAACTGTACAAAATCTTTTTAAACACACGTTCAACAGATGACCTAAGCATTTTTAAGAAATACAGAAATAGATTAACAAAAAAGCTACGTCTCGCTCGTGCGGAATACTTCGCGACATTTCTTGAAATTAAAAATGGTCGCCACGATCTGTTGTAGTCAAGGTTGAATTTCTTACTGAGACGTGAGCAACCACAGGCTGCCCCGCGGGCTTTAAAGCTTGATAATAAAGATGTATCCGGCAGAGAGTTGGCAGATGCCTTCAACAACTTTTTTACCACCCTTGCCCATAACACCCCGTCAAGTGATTTCAACACGTATTTTAGCTCTTACAATAGGGACACAATATTTCTGAACACAGTTACGACAGAGGAGGTTATATCAGTCGTACAAAGCCTAAATAACAGCCATAGCTGTGACATTGACGGCATTCAAGTGAGGCCTGTCAAGCATGTTATAAGAGTTATTGCCCCTGTTCTTGCAGATATATTTAACTTATGTTTTACTACGGGCACATTTCCTAAAAAAATGCAAATAGCCAAAGTAACGGTTTTGTATAAGAAAGGAGACCGCAATGATTTAGGAAATTATAGACCAGTATCGATACTCCCAATCTTCTCGAAAGCTTTTGAAAAAGTTCTGTATACACGGTTGTCTGATTTTATTGATAAACATGACCTTTTGTCGCCTAATCAATTTGGGTTTTGTAAAAATAAATCTGCCGAGTTAGCACTACTCGAACAAAAGGAATATATACTAACACAGTTTGAAAATAAGGCCTTTGTTATTGGTGTCTTCGTGGACTTCTCGAAGGCATTCGATTTAGTAAACCACAGTATACTCCTGAAAAACTTGGAGCGTTGTGGTATTCGTGGACTGGCTCAAATGATCCTGAAATCATATCTTTCGCATAGAAAACAGGCTGTAAGCATAGACAATGTGACATCTGAACTAAAACTTGTTATTTCTGGCGTTCCCCAGGGTAGTATATTGGGACCATTACTTTTTAATATGTACCTAAATGATATCTCCAACATTAACTCCGCCGCTAAATTTATTATCTACGCTGACGATACTAGCATCTTTTTTACTGGAAATGATCTTGATCTCCTTGTTCGGGAATGCAATGACACCTTGAGTGAATTACAAAAGTGGTCCGAATCCAGATACATGCGTATAAATGAGAAGAAAACAAAAGCTGTCATATTTCGTCCTAAAAACAAAGTACTTCCTTCCCCCATCGAGATTAAACAAAACTCGCGACGTATAGACATAGTTGAACAATTTAAATGCCTTGGAGTAGTTTTTTCTTCCAGCATGTCTTGGGAACACCACACGGACCATATTGTCACGAAACTGGCTCAAATAACCGGAGTCATAAGTCGGCTCAGATACGTCATTCCAAGAACAGTAAAGTTACTCCTCTATAATTCACTTTTCTACTCCTATTTAAACTACTGCCATCTAGTGTGGGGCACAGCTACGGTTAGCTGTCTTCAGCGTATCTACATTTTTCAGAAAAAGTTTCTTCGTCATGTTTACAATGTCCCCTGGGACTCACCAAGCAAAGATCTCTTTCTACAAAGTGGTGTGCTAAAAATACACAACTTGTATAAATATCGCTTGAGTGTCCGGTTTAAACTCGAAACACGTAGACATGTAAACCACATACGTAAACTTGCTGAACTACATACCCGAGATGCAAGCTACACAACAAGGTATGCGGAGACATGGATAGTCCCGACCCCACGGTTAAACTCGGGTAGAGAACGCCTGCAGTTCACTCTTCCGTCCCTGCTAAACGCGTATATATATAATAATTTTGACCTTTTCAGTTCGTCAAACAGGTCTTTGCGTGCTTTGTATGCTAGCATGTAGGATTTTTGTTTTGTGCTTTTTTTTCTTCTTTCTTTTTTTTTCTCTTTGCTGCCATTACCTGTGTCTACCCAATGTGAATATTGTGTCAATATTGTATAATGTTCTTTCGTTTTCTCTTGTACCTGCTCATTATTGTATACTTGTTATCACGCTTTGCAACTGTCTTTTGTATTAAAAGCCTTGCTGTCAAGCTGCTGCCAAGCGAAAGGGGGCTGCGGCTTAGTCAAGCTGTCTTTCAGCTTTTTCTGCGCCTCCGCTGTCTGTATCTTTACAAGGCAGAAATAAAGAATTTGAATTTGAAATTTGATTGTACTTGAGAGCGTGCACGTTTGACATTTTCGGTCATCTCATTCGATTCGTTTGCAACAATGACTAACATCTTCCTTCAAGTTCCTCTCTTTTGCATCTGTAAACAATGGCACAGAAGCACGCTTACACACTCTCGTGAGCAGTCCTGCCTCACTCCACAAGGAACCAGGAGACTTTGTAGACACGGGTGCAGACAGCAGCCCGAAACGGAAGGGGAGCGAAGTTTATGTTTTTTTTTTTTGTTTTCCCAGCAAAAAGACAATGGAGGACACCTCGTGGGAAACCTCATATATTCAGCGCCTGAGAGAAGCAGACGGCGCCGCTCTGTGCATGCTGCAAATGCCGACGGGACGCATCTCCGTTGGTCGTTGCATAGCAAAGCGAAAAAAAAAGAAATCTCAGGAACAAGAAAGTCCCTTGAGAACGAACTGCGGAGCCGAAACGTCTCGTCGCCTCCGCATACACATGCCCGGACGCGGTCCAGCCATAGGAAGGCGCTTCACTCCTTGGCGCGTCGCCGCCGCGGTCGGCATCGTTTGAAGGGCCGAGTAAGCGGCCTGGGACAAAGACAAAGCCCCAGCAAACGGAGGCAGGGTGCAAGAAAGAGACGGCGACGACTCCGTGGGCGAAAGAAACACGGCGGCGCCGACGGTACCGCTTAATGGCGTCGTCCAGAGGAACGGGCACGTCCACCTTCCGGCGAGACGACGGCCGCGCAGCAGCGCTGGAAGGGAGTGCGCGGCGACGCTGAGTGCGTAAGTATGTCCCCGCCGCGGTTTGTCGCGCCATAAAGTGGCGGCGGAGCAGTGGCTACCGGAGACGGCAGCGCTTTACCGTGACACCTCCCGCTCCTTTGTGCGACAGCGCCGCGGTAGCAGCAACGGCCGCTGCGGCGGAGCAGATTCTTACGGCGTGCTCGCACGCATGCATTGGCGTGCAGGACTCACGGGCGAAGCGACTGGCTGTCTCGATGCGTGGGAAAATGCCGCGCGACGACCACGCAGACCGGCATGGAAGGAGCTGTTGGCTGCCTTCGCTCGGGACCACTTACTCGTGCTTGGCCTGCTGACAACGCTTTTGAGCGAGTGTCATTAGTGTTGTTAGGAGTCTGGGCTTATCCATCACAGAGTTTTTCCGCTCGAGCTCCCAGGGAGTTTATCACTAGTACATCACGAAAACCCTTGCGTAATGTAAAAGGGGTAGATCTGTTTTTTTGTGTCACGAAAAGTCCGCCACTAAACGGCACTAGATGGCGGCAGTTGGCCACATTGGAAGTCAGCAAAAAGCGATTGGAGGATTGGTGGCTGAAAAGCAGAGATGTGGCATAAGGTTAGAATAGTAGGAAACCGTAGGCAAAGGTGATGGGGAATCTTAATGAGAATTGCCAACACAGTAAACAAAAAAAATAATAAATAAAGAAAAGCTGAGCATGGTGGCAATTGCCACCACCCCGTTTCAAAGGGGGCGCTCCTATCCATCCATCCATCCATCCATCCATCCATGCGGTCACCCGCATTCTCCATTTTCGATGGGGTGGGCAGGCCTTTGTAAAGTATTGTAAGGCGCCTTTATCTTGCTCTCCCCCTATTTGCAGTCTGTGCACTGACAAAACGGAATCACTATAGAAACAAATTTCTGTGAACATGAACATAGTGATGTGCCAGCAGTGCCAGTATCAATTTTTCCTAGGAATTAGGTCGCAGATATGGCACGATATTTCTATGAGCCTTTGCGACACGACCGGCGGGACGCTGTGTGTGCTACGACGACGCATGTCACTGGTGCCAAGCATCGAAGTCTTGTCACGTGAGGGAATTCAGAAACTTCTTGTCTACGCTTGAACTATTCGCATGCTACATGCGAGACCGAAAAAGACGGCTTCAGACATGTAGCGGTGTATGACCGAACTCTAAATGGAAGCGGCGACACCATAGGGTGTCTAGGCGCCTTTAAGGACAGCGGAAACTCGAAGGTTCGTTCAGAATTAGCCGCCTGTTTTTCGGAACAAGGCAGAGGTTATACGTTACAGACTCCGCATGCATCCCGGTCTGGTCACGACGTGAGCAGCAGCAGCACCCCGCTGAGTCGGTAGTCGGCAGCAGGCCTCACTGTATAGCCAGTCGCGACGTACGTGTTGCACACGAGGCGCTTGTGTACTTAGGCTCAGGTCTGTGGTGTCGCGAGGCTGGTCAAGTCGTCCGAAGCCGCCGCCGCCGGCATTCGCTGAGCCGCGCAGATAGCCATCGGCGGCCGCTTCTGTGCAAACCGGCGACCGCGACTGATGAGCGTCGGCGACATCAAAAGGAGGCCCGCCGCCAGCACAGCCACAACCGCAGAGGATGAGTCGAGCCGCTTGCTCGAAAGGAATTCAAACTGAGCTCGGAAGCTCTTCCCCTGGGCAAACTTTCTCGAACTTGGCGAGAGACGCAAGCACGAGTGCTGCGTTGAGCTCGGTCTGCTTCGGAGATCTGCAAGTGGGGCCTCCGCTACTCCAGCGTGTACTCCAAACTCGACAAAGGTTTCGTGTCGGCCTCATTGACCCTTTACCAATGAAAATACAGTGCCGCATGTTTCGCGACCGACATTGTTACTCTGCTCAGTATAGGATGGCGACTGTGTCGCTGTGGATAAAAGGAATACGCGAAACATAAGAATAAGCGCAATTGAGCGTCCGTCGGGTGTAGCTCCGTTGAGATCGCTCAGTGGTTAGGGCTTTCAACTGCTGAGCTCGAGGACACGAGTTCGATCCCGGCCGCGGCAGCCGCCTTTCGACAGAGGCGAAATGCAAGGCGCGCGTGTAATGTCCTATGTCAGTGCACGTAAAAGAACCCCAGGTGGTCGAAATTAATCATCAGCCATAAACTACAACGTCCTTCACAGCCCTTGTCGCTTTGGGACGTTAAACCCCACATACCATACCATACCATACCATACCATACCATACCATACCATACCATACCATACCGCAGTGCACTGTACCGTACCGTGCCGTACCGTGCCGGACCGTAGCGTGCCGTTCTGTACAGTACCGTAGCGTGCTTGCCGTGCCGTGCCGCGTCGTGCCGGACCATACCATACCATACCATACCATACCATACCATACCATACCATACCATACCATACCATACCAAGGATTGAGTGGAACTACTTTGTGCATAGTAGCTCCACGTGATAGGCGCTCAAATATTTAATACGTGAAATGATTTTCCCCTCTAGTTCTGTGCCTTGGGGCACACATCGGTTAAGATGACAAGTTTTGACTGCATATGCAGGCGCTCCGCTGACATGTACTGAATACGACTGTGCAGAAGACGAAGAGTTGTTATAGCAACGCCGAGAACCACTGTTGCTGTTGTTGCCTCAGAGGCAACAACAGCGACAAGTAAAGTTGGCCTGTATCGACAGATTACCGAGTTCTAACCACGAAAGCGCTACTTCATGGTGACCACTTAGTCCTCAAGGGTCTTTACGTCATGAGTTAAATAAAATGATAGAAAATTTTGAACTCCAATTTTCGCTTGAATAAATCCGTATTTTGGTGCCGTAAAAACACCAACATAAGCAGAAGGGAGGAGGGGGGGGGGGGGGGGGGGGGGGGAGGCAGCTACTGCTGGCGAACAGCTTGCGTCAACTGTGGGGAATGATCCAAATAAATACAGACACACCTCGTGGAAACAGCGCTCACGAGAGGATGTATATAGACGAGAAGGACACTCAAAAGAAGCAATGGCCTACACGTGTTGACGCTCTCCGGCCTGTTTCACACACACTGACATATTCCCGCCAGCCAGTCCCTTTCTTTGTAGCCTTCCAAAAACGCTGTTCACGTATTACAAGCTACGGCTCGAGATTGACTGCGCCCCATCCTGTAGCCAATCCCGATCGTATATCTAACGATACGAGAGCCATGAAGGGACGGTCCATTGCAAGCCTTTCTCATGTGCAAGCTGGTTTTTGTTTTTAATTCGCAACTTAAAGTTGAGGCCAGCTCTATGGTCTCCTCCCAAGTCGTTCATGATGGCACATCGAGCTAGCTTGTTGGTAATTCCCACTTCAGAAACCACCCTTTCTCACTAACACAAAGACTAGAAGAGAAGAATCCATAAGCGTCTGTGGTGTCTCATCCTCTGATCTTTCAGAGCATCGTTTTTTTTTAATCAGAAATTGGACAAGGGACGCTTAGACGATAACTGGCGACGTTAGCCTAGTAATGTTCCTCAAGGCGGGCTACTCCTATGGGTGAGGAGGATCAAATATGCAGTGATACGCATTCTCACAAAAGTCAGACCCACGAACGTACAATGTATACATCTAATTGCATGCGCGGCGACCAGGTGTGCGGTCGGTCGTCGGCTTGTGTGAGCGAGTGCGTGCCTGTCCACCGCGCCTGTCATCCCTCTTGGCGCCGGCGCAGGCGGCGGGAATACATAACAGAAAGCGTGGCGAGAAGCCTGTCGGTACGATGTGGAAGCAGCAGCAGCAACAACAGCAGCAACAGCCGCATAGGTGAGGAGCGCGTAGCAAAAACGGAATAGGCAGCGCGGTACACAGGCGGCCGCGCCACAGCGAGTGACTCCAGTGTGGCGGAAAATGACGGAGGGTGGCGCCGCCGTTCCTGCATCCGCCGCCGCCGCCATGTTCGCTCTCCGGGCTGTCCTGCCGCCGCGGTGTGCGATCTCGTCGGCGGCGCGTCGCTCCGCCTGTTGTCACAGCGGTGGCGTCGATGTCGCGACCGGGACGCTTTCGATGCCGGCGGGAGAATGATTGCCTGTTCACTTTAGAGGCAGCACGGGAACCGTACGGGAGCTGAGGGGCAGGAAGGAGTCGAAGCTCCGTAGCCGGCAAGAGGGGTCATTTGAACTGAGGTGGCGCTGTGGACTCAGTTGCAATTCCTACTGCAGAAGTGCACTTAGATGAATATTACGGCGAAAGCCTTTAATGGCTCATACTGTCGTCCGTTAGAAGAGGGTGTCACACCTTTGGCAGCGTTTAACTCGTTTTAACTCGGGAACTAAAAAAAGATAGGAGAAAACGAATGTATGCTTCAGATAGAGGAGGAAAAAATGAACCTAGAAGCCAAGTTTGATGTCTGTTCATTAATTAGTTAATTATAGGCAAAAATGTCGAAATTGCGTCGAAATAGCACGGACGTCGATATAGCCACGGGAACAGTGTGACGTCACATCCACCAGAAGTCGTCACGGCATAGTGAAAATTGTCACAGCATAACCGAAAAAACGTCGAATTTGTGTCAAATTAGATGGGAAAATGTGTAATTAAGCGTAATTAACACTTAAGATCCCCGAAAGATGCATAATTTGGGTATCGATATAGCCACGGGAATGGTGTGACGTCACATCCACCGGAAGTCGTCACGGCATAGTGTCCCCGGCTTTCGCCTCTGAACGCTTTAGTTGCCAAAGTGTCCTCGCAATTTTTAAAAGATAGCAGAACACAAGCGCTTTTGGTGTCCTATACTATATAACTTTTTTCTTCGAGCGAGCGGTTTCTGCGGCCATTTTATCTGGTTTCCGCAGCAACTTCTTTTCAGGACAGGAGATTATGTAGGAGCTATAATGTGTGCACAGTTCCGCTGTGTGTAAGCATTTTGAAGTGTTGGTGTTCTGTGCGCTCAGTCAGTGCAAACTCCGCAACCGGTACAGCGCACTCAAGAGACAATGGACGCCTGTACAGCGCGGAGTTATACGGACATTAAAGTAGCCGCCGCGATGGCTCAGTGGTTATGGTGCTCGGCTGCTGACCCGAAAGACGCGGGTTCGATCCCGGCCGCGGCGGTTGAATTTCTTTGGAGGAGAAATTCTAGAGGCCCGTGTACTGTGCCATGTCAGTGCACGTTAAAGAACCCCAGGTGGTCGAAATTTCCGGAGCCCTCCACTACGGCGTCTCTCATAGCCTGAGTCGCTTTGGGACGTTAAACCCCATAAACCAACCAACCCACATTAAAGCAGGAAGGTTGACGACCACCAGTATTTTTCGTTAATTGACTTGAATATAAGTCAACAAAGAGGCGTGCTAACACGCCTTTAGGTTCGGGAGGACCAGACAGAGAAACTCTATAATCATCTACGAGTCCGGAAGAGGATGGATAACTCTTGATATCCCTGGTCGGCCGGGGATGTGTAAACCTTCAACATTTCGCCATATTGATGCCGACTTGACAGTTCTTTGTCAGCATCTCAGTAACATCGAAAAAGAATTCGAGGAGCAATTTGAAATTTTCCAAGGGATGTCGAAGTCCGGCCCAAAATGAGAATTTGCCGCAGGTCTGAACTCTCATTGTGCGCCCTATTTTTATGCTTCGTGTTTCTTTTTACGTACTGTGCGTCGCCGACTTCATCGAGCGATAACTGTTCACGCGAGTTGAAACGACGAACGAGCCTAACAAAGTAACACAACGATTCTAAGTAACGCTACAATGTCGCAACAATATTGTCGCCCTTGAAACCAATGCCATTATCGCATATGCAGGATAGATTAATCGAGGCCTTCAGGGCATTTCATTCGCAAATGAGGGTTCTGCTGGGGAATGCTACTAAAGGTATATCTCCCCGGTGCTCGAATTTGGCCACACTATGTAGAGTCGTGAAGCTGCGTCTCCGCCACTCTTGCTGTCGATCACGCTGTTCTGCCTGTTATCTTTTCCCTTTGGCGGCGCGGGCAAGGCACTTTTTTTTCTGCCCAAACTAATCTCTGTTATCTTTTCTCCATCTCACACAGTCCGCACGCATGGCGACTCCAGGTTACGCAAGCGCACAACACTACGCGCCGAAAAAGCATTTTTGCCTTTGGTCTCAACAGGTCGCGCTTGCGTTAGCCGATTAGCGCTAAGAAGAGGAGAGAAAAACCAGTATCGCCTCGAAGGCGACGATGAGAAGCCAGAGACACGCCCAGAGGTCGTGTTGCGGGTGCGTGCTTGAGGTGCTGATGATGATGATGGTGGTGGTGGTGATGATGATGGGGATGATTTGATTTTAATAACGCAAGAGATGATTGTCCATAGTGCACCGTAGCTAATATAGATTTTTTGTGTCCGAGGTTCGGCAAAATACCGATTTTTCCAATCATTTCACCTCATTGAAGCTGAGGAAAAGGAACAACCTGTAGTCATCAGAAATCTGATGGGTGCCCGAAAGTACTGGGATCAAACATCGTACCTCTTGTATATTGAGTCGGCATGTAATACTTTACTCCATTCGCAAAATGCGCATCAAAAAACTTTTGCCGTTTTTCGCACTACGCGATAAGGCCTTTCTTTTTGTAATTTGGCATATATATCGACCCCCATGGGAACGAACCAGCCCAGCAAGGATAGGAATAACGAGCGAAAAAAATTATCGTGAAACTAGGCAACGGCTCAGTTAAAAGATTCAATGAGAGCCGTCATTGGTCGCAAATCTCACACGATGTCTGCGGCTGCTTAGTGCTAACGCTTCCTACACACTGAAGAACAATGCTACCACCACACTCAACACAGACCAAAGCCGAACCTGCCGCATGACGTCAACTACAGACTCACCTAATCATCACTTATATGACAAACACTTGTTCTTCCAAACCCTTCACCTAGACAAACGCCCGAGCTGCCAACAAGACCGATCTACACTGTACCATTCAGTTTGGGCCTGCACAACACCACCCGTTGGTGTCCCACCCATAACCCTCCCCACCCCTTCATCTTAGGAAGATGCCCCGCCAAGCACGGAGCCGACCGACCAGCGCCGGCTCATCGAGCGTGCCGAGAAGACAGCGGTAGCCAACGGTGCTACGGAGTGACAGCATTTCATCTTGAGTCTTTCTGACCAGCATAAATCGCCGCCAGAGATAAGGGCCTGGTGGATCGCGGCGGCACATGGAGCACTAGACTGAGGGCTCCACACGGGAAGACAACAGTAATATATTTAATAAAAGCTTTCCCTACTCCTCCTAGCAAGCATCTCGTCCAAGACGACAGTTCAACGTCCGCCCTCTTCGCTTTGTAGCTGGGGCTGCTTTCCTTGTTGCGAGCACGAACCTCGTCCAAAGTGGCAGTTCAAGGCCCGCCCTCTTCACTTTGCAGCTGCATAGGGCCGCTTTCGTTGTTGCACGGCCTTCCTAGCACGAACCTCGTCCAAGATGGCAGTTCAAGGTCCGCCCTCTTCGCTTTGTAGCTGGGGCCGCTTTCGTTGCTGCAAGCACGAACCTCATTCAAGATGGCAGTCCAAGGCCCGCCCTGTTCACTTTGCAGCTGCATGGGGCCGCTTTCGTTGTTACACAGCCTTCTTGGCACGAACCCCGTCCAAGATGGCAGTTCAAGGTACACCCTCTCCGCTTTGTAGCCGCGGCCGCTCTCGCTGGTGCGCGGCATTCGTCGCCCTCAGTACCTCGGTGGTGCCTCCTTTGGAGCCCCTACGAGGGGTACACCTTCGCGCACCTGCCATATTCTGAGGACCTCAGTTACGTGACGGCCCCGCTATAAGGTAGGCTCCGTATAATGGCTCACGCCGTAAAATAACACCATCTGTCGGGCTAGTTGGTTGCGATCCATATGTACCAGCAGCGCGAACACAACACGGGAAGAAGGAGGAGAAGAAGGTTGTTGTTGTTGTTGTTGTTGTTCACCTCATAGGATGGCGCATACCCACAGAGGGGGATCGGAGAAGAAGGTAAAGAGCGCTCTTTACCTTCTTCTCTTCCTTCTTCATGTGTTGTGTTCGCGCTGCTGTTACATACGCCGTAAAATAGCGAGAGACCAGATTAAACGATCGCAGTAAAAGCGAAGGAATGCCTCCCTCACGTTTCTTTTCACCACTCTCCGACGACGGGCCACGCAAGAACTGAACGAAATAATGGAAATTAAAAAGATGTTATTTCATTGCCACTGAAAGTAACTCCTATTCGACAACAAATAGACGCGCGATACAGCGCCGAAGACGAGAAACATGGCGTGCAACCTCACTGCCAATCAGTCTGCCTGCATATGCAGTTTTTCTGCATACACAAAGGCACACCGTCGCTGTCGACTGACAGCGGTTTTGGGTGGCGTAATTCGCCCGAACAACAGAAGCTTGCCCAGAAAGACAAAGAACACTGTCCTTTCCCTCGGAAAAATTGTGCTGCGTATGACGCCACGCGTGCGACCGCACTTCAAGTGCCTACGCCTTGTGACCACGCTCGCCTCAGAGCTGAGGTACCGTATCCACGCGTTTATAGGGACACCGCAGCTATAACCGCAATGTATTTGCCTTTCGACGCGCACCGCCTGCATCGAGGGCAGCAGTAGTTGCTCCCACTGAACGCTGGCGTTGATGGCGTCACCGCTCAGTCGGTATTGTGTCTATTAAAAGCGATAGCTATTTGATTTTATCTTATTCTGTGTTTCATACCTGAGCCGACAGGTTCCCAGTGATAACTGCTCACTGTCATATGTCTTAAACAACTGACCAAAAGTGAAAAAGTATAGAATTGAAATACAATCTTTAAATCTGAGCGAAGAGGACATCCGTTCTGAAATCGAAGGCCTAAGGTTCATTTCATGGCTTCACCAACTTTGTATGCTTCTCATTGCTTCATCCCGTGACTAACCGTGGCGGTGCTTTGTGAGTCTCCAAAACTACAAAAACCCGGCGAGAACGGCACCGTGGCTGCAAAATTTTACAGCGTCCACCTCAGCGGAGCACAAAGGCTTCCCTCTAGATAGACGCTCTATCGTGGTTTCCCCTTGTGCGGCGAAGGTCAACTTGGGCACCCGAGATGGAATCCGCGGCCCCACCCCGACCGCGATTTATAATACACACAGCCGTGAATTCGCCCAATCATTCATTGGCTAGTGCGACTATTTGGGTCATTTCGCTACACAGTTAAAGCTATAGCGCTGATAGCTGGGCTTTTCTTGAGGTTGAGGGGTTGTCTTTTTAGTAGGGGTGTGCGAATATCAAATTTTTCGAATACGAATCGAATACGAATACTTAGTTCCGAGTATCGAATCGAATATCGAATAATCAAGGACGGACGCATTTAATCACTACAAAACATTTATTTGGGCACCCAAGAGCATCACAGTTCAACTATCGATGATTAAATGAACACAAAAGGTGTGTGTGGCTGCACAAAAAGTATCAAAGTCTCGAACATTATTCTTAGAAGAGTGGAAATATCAGAGAAGATGGCTAGTCACAGCATTGATTAAGGCTATAGCTTGCCATCAGCACAAAAGCGCGTTGCTGGGATGACGTAAAAGGTTGTCGTGAAGGAAAACCAGCTGCACCACAAGGTCAGACAGAAGTAGTTCCCTTCTGACTGAAACGACTCCTCCAGCCACAGAAAATGCCCTCTCACTTGGCACTGACCTGGCACGTATTGCGAGGTACTTCGTGCACAGCTCTGATCATAGCAGCTTCGCAGGTATAGCCACAAAAAAGCTCACCAGCGCAGTCAGCTACGGCATGGCCCTTGGAGGAAGAAAGAATTTTCCTTCCGTGTAGGCGCCGCCATGTTGTTATATATCTGTCGATAGGGCTTGCGGACCGAAATGCACGCCGGTGCTTACAATGAATATTCGGCTAGATACGAATATTCGCGTCAGGTCGAATATTCGAAACAACACGAATACTTGGATTTCGAATCGAATTCGAATACTAAAAATATAATATTCGAAATATATTCGAAAATTTCGAATATTCGCACACCCCTACTTTTTAGTCTGTTTTACTGGTTTCTTGATTTTTTTTTCTATTAAAGTATAAGGCGTAAGGAAAACGGACAGTGGAACTAGCTATTCCTATTCGCTGAGGGGAAAAACCTGAAGGGATACTTAAACTCCGCTTTAATAGTATGATGCAACAGCGTCAAATGGGTCCCTTCAGCGCCCTGGGGTCCTCTTTGCATAATAGTCCGCAAACAAGGCCATTCTCTGCTTTAAATTCATAGATAGCGCGGTGCCCTCATGCCACTGTTTGGACAAGGCTTCTTTGGCACCGAATCCTGTGAATGATATTGCTTACTAATACCATCATATATACCTGGAAACCGACAAGACTGAAGGGACTTAAAGGGACAGTGAGGAGAGCTCTATTAATATTTTTTTTTAAAGCAAAATCCGATAGTTCGGCATTTCATGGCTTTGTTGCCAGTTGGCCGGCAGCGAAAGATGCATTTATTTCTAAGAAATTTGGATTGGCAGTTGAAAAAGTTTTCCCCGCCGTTCTGAACCAAACTTTGGATTCTCTTATGACGACACCGGACTAAGTGACGTGACACATGACGTGAACATGACGTAACGCAGACTCCGTGATTTCTGGCGGCCAGCAGTGCGGCCTAGCAGCAGCCGAAAAGAAAGCTACCGCCGGCCGCACGTTGAAGGCATCTATCGGCTATTGCGGCCGTCGCTACCGTCGCTTCGTATACGTTTGCACCGGCGTTTTGCCAGCGTTACAATGGATCCCGCTCTCGAAGTCGTCAACGAAGTTCTCGCAAACAGACACCTTTAGCATACCGTGCACCTTGTTACCGTTAGCGGAATACCGGGAGCCCGCCTACCGCCGATGAGCAGGCGCTGATTGGTCCCGATGCTGCAGGCGCGCGCGTAGCTGCCAGGTACGTGGCGCCATCTGGCGACGTCAAGGAGATTTGCGCATGCATTGGCTGTGCCTTAGTGATTCGTGGCTCCTCGTGTCCTAGTGTTGCTAGAACCATTGATTCTAGCAACACTATTTTGTCCTATGACGTCATCACGCTTGTACTTGCGAGTTTGGTCTGTGGCGGCGATACCTGTATTTTGATTCTTGCTCTTTTCTACGTTACAAGGCTTTGTTGTCAGTATGAGTGGCGTTTTTGTAATCAGAAGCTGGTATTCTGTCCATACAAGCCAACTTTTATTTCTCCTCAGTATCCCTTTAAGGATAACGACGAATAAGAATAAGAATATAATTAAGGCGCGGCAGGCGAAATAAGACATGACGCCATGATGAAAAAAATTCAGGGGGTACTTTGGCTCTCTAAAGTGCTGCAAGGCGAAAGCCTTTCCTGGCGCACTGTTTGGCATTCACTGCGAGACTGTTTGTGCTGTACTAGTGCTTCATTTGACTACACACTTAGACTACACACTACAACTACACACTTTGACTACCGACTTTGTCTGCTTCTTTAGCACGACTCTGCTTCGATGGGTTCCGTTGTATCCATGGCTCTGTTCGCAGTAATGAGGTATGTAATGTGGTCACCCACGGACGCCTTACGCCCCCTGTCGGAGCGGACTACAAATATTTTTAATAGTTGTCGTCTGCTCCAAAAGGGGGCGTCAGGCGTCCATGGGTGACCTGATTACTTCGAATCCGCGCACTCTGACGTCATAACCATTTCGACCAACTGAAAAGCGTGCCACCTCTGCTGCCAACCTTCTGTCGACAACGATGAGGCATTAAAGGCTTTCGCCTTACTATGATTTAATGGCTGCGGGCCTAGCGCGAGCGCTCCGTCTCATGCCACTGCCCGCTCCATCATCTTCTTCTATACGTACTTGGGTAGCATGACCCGCGGCCACCGGGCGATCATCCCGATCGATTTCTTGTTATTGGAAGTATGAACTGATAGCGAGAATGGTCAGGAAAGGATAGAATGAATCTCCCCGGAGCTTGATCACCAGCAGTCGCCGCTAAACAAGAATGTTGGGCTAGTTAACATGTCACATTCGCCACGAGACGAAGGCCAAGGTCAATGGATGCGCCGTGCAGTATATATGGGCGGGGGTGCCGTCTTGTTCGCTGTCCTGGCGTCGAGAGGTCATCGGGGCGCCTCATAGCGATCTGGCCGTTAAGTCGTTGTCGTGTCGAGTAATCGGGGCTGGGGACGAGGCACGGGGAGAGCGACTGGGTCTGTTCCGGTCAGGTCGGACTGGGGCAGAGCCGGGCAGCGGGATCCAGGATCCCTCGGCCTAAGACGAGGGAAGACGGAAGATGTCGAAGCTCCAGGGCAGGGGTGGCGACGAATGTTACGGGGCGGCAAGCGGAAGGACAAGACGACATGATGCCATGATCAAATATGATTTAACGTCTGCGGGCGTAGAGCGAGCGCTCCGTGCAGAGCCACTGCCCGCCTCGCCGCTTTCTTCTATACGTATAGCAATATCAAAGCCTAGCAGCGTCCGTCCGTCCAAAATTGGCCCTTCCCCCTGATGGTCTCCTTTTTTCGCTGAGTTTATGTTCGAGAACCTTTCCAATATACGGCTCCTGGTTGCGATTGATGTTCAAGGTAAGAAGTCAGTGCGTGCGTAAATGCGGTATACGCTCGTTCCTCCGGTCTCCGCACTCATCGCTCTGAACAAACACACTTAGCGCGCACACCGATGTGTTGATCGCGTGATCCGGTCTGCTGCAGCGTCAGGCAAGGCGCCTGCCTATACACATCACACGGCTACGCTGCTGCACGGATGGCGTGGTGGCCGCCTTCTCGGGCACGAAGCAATTTGGAGCAACGCCGCGGCAGCCTCCTCGCACGCGCCTGAGGCGTGAGCGCGCCAACACTCTGGCCGCAGGCAGGCAGGGCGTGTATAGCGTGAAAGCAAGTGTGGTGTTGCCGCCCACGACGCAATATACGAGAGAGACGACACACGCAAGCCTCGTGCACTGCGAGGAAGGTTCCTGTGGCTGGCGCGTGGTCGCCGAGGTGGTAGCGTGTGAGGACGACGTGGGATGTGCGGAGGCGACGAGATCAATTGGACTGTCTGTCGTCGGGAGGAAAACTGGGCAGATTAGGGCCGCGCCACGCGACACGCACAACACCTCGTCGACAAGGGGATCCACTTTTTGCGTCATCCGCGCTGCTGCGTTGTGTCACGCACGCTTTATGGTTTTGGTCTTGTTTCGTTTCGTGCATATTCCCCGTTTTATTGTGTGTTTTATTCGCTTTCCTCTTGCCCATGCGATTTTCTATTTTCGTGTGCCGACCGCCAAAGCACAGGTAATCGACCCAGTATTGCAGATGGATGGTTTCACTCTGGCCCTTTGTAGAACTCGACTTTGCCAATACGTTTTCAATATTGGGGAGATTGCCTGTGTTGCTTGGGACGTATCCGCATTAAAGTGCCGATCAGGAAGTGTCAAATTCGACTCCCCATGTGGACCCCGTGCCGATTAGGAACTTTCCTTCGATGGCCGTAGCATCGTAGTTGAGATGCGATATGAGGCGCACTCTACGGGGTGTTTCAAAGAAGACGAAGTAATTTTCCAAAAATACGATTTTTGAGGAAAAAATATGGCTTTGACGGCATGGTATATTGCCGAGGTTTTCGGACACCAGAAAACCGGAGAATCATCTTAATTCAAGAGCTGGTTAATTAATTTACAATAATTAACTTTTTAACTGTTAGAGTTCAGCACCTGGTTGCAATTACAGATTTGTAGGTGGTCGTTAGTAACCGCCATAGCAGCTTTTAGAATTTCGAGAACGCGATTACCTTAGGCGCTGTGGCTCGACAAAATTTGGCGATTTCGACTAGTTACGTGCACTGGAGGGGTTGCTTTGCCTGCATGCTCTTCGAGTGCGCATGCTTCCCCTGACCTGAAGGTCTGCCACACGCCACAGCCATTGTTCGGTTGATGACACAGAAACCAAAACAGGATGAGAGAAGACATTTAAATATAAGTTATTTATCGCTCGTAGGCTGATACCACGCGGTGACCCATGTATTATGATGTGTAACACATCATTTGAAAGAAGAAAACACGCACCTAAAGTTAGATGTCTACAGTTCTTTAAAGGCTCTTAACAAAAGCTTCCTGACGAAAAAGGAAAAAAAAAGCTGTCATTTTCTTTACTTCGAGCAGTTTCTCCCAAAGAATCGGTAATGAGGGAATCTGACCAATTTAGACAAAAAAAAGTTTTTCAAGTGGATGCTATTCATTATATATCTGTTCCCATATTTAAAGAGGAAAGCAATGAATATTTGCAATTTCCCATTACAGTACATTGTGCGTTCTGCGGTGCAATTAAGCGGCGGTTATGAATTCTCCAGTATAGCTGCCATCGCACAAAACTGGCATCCTCTGCTGGTTTTACCGATCAAAATAGTTGTGGAATAAAGTCATTATTGCAAATTCTTAACGTTTGGAATATAGAAATGGGATACATCTTGTTTTGCAAAGGTTTGTGGTCCCCTGTTAGTCTTATTGTGTACAGAACAGATTATTCTTCCCGAGTGAATTTGTCGTCGCCAGACATTGGGTAATGTTAAGTGAATTAGTGACGCGTTCAGATACAGCACTTACTCATAATTTTGCTCCGTGTACACGAATGCACTCGATAACGTGGCTAATTTAGAAAGCCTCCATGAGGTGTGAGGGCCCATTAACGACCGAGTAAAGTCCGTGCGCATTCCTGCTGTAGTTAGATGCATGCAATCTGAAAGGGGACATGAGAGCGCGGGGCGCTGCAAGCTATCTGTGCGCTTGTGGCTGTTCTAAGAGCTACAAGCAAGCACTGTCGATGGTGGATGTTACCTGCTTGACAAAGCACAACAGCAGTTAGTACTTAGTTTTGATGCTTAAGAAACACCTAAAAATGATTTCTGCGTATTATATCAATACAGTGTTCATTCATGCCTTACTCAAAGAGCCGCCCGTGCAAGATTAAACGGTGGCCTTGCGGCCTGTATTGCATTCTGGGACGCAGTGTGAGAGTGATAAACAAGTTCATTCAGCTAGAAGATATTTTCCTTTGAAGAAAATCAGAAACTTGCACATCGAAAAAAGAAGTGGCATAACTATCTGTGTTTGATGCCATGACGAAAACTGAGGAACACTGTACACAATAAGCATTGTGCTAATATATTTGTTGTGAGTTCATTACCTCGCTCAAATTATTTAGATATTTTAGTACGCTAACAATAAACATTTCCTTTTCTTCCGAAGAACCATACAGCAGCTGTGGATTTCAGAGCTGCGTAAAAGAGGAGGCCGCAAAGACCAGCGCGGCCTATAAAGCTAAAAGTTCTTGCACTAAAAATTCCATCTCAAAGCTTCACCTTTCAAATATTTTGTTGACTGTTTCATTTAAATAGCTATATTTTGACAGAAACAGCCTGTAAAGCATTTGGATATTTAAAGAAGTGTGCATAATTTTTAGAAACGCAAGTAAAAAAAACACAAAGCGAAAACAGTTTCATCAAAATTTTTAGTTAGTGAAAGACATATGTCAAAAACACTGAAGTGGCAAAACAAAAAGCAGAAAATTTCTATAGTCGGAGGCATCTCAAAGAAAGTCCTATAGCCAACCATTATAAAAATGGTCGATAGACATTCTATCGATTTCTTATAGAGTCTGTTGCCTGCCTATAGATATTTCTTTTTGTCTATTCATACTCTATAGCCTGTCTCTAGACAAAAGTCTATCAAAAGTGTATGTCCATAAATCTATAGATTGTTTATAGACTGTCTGTAGCATTTGTATTGCCTATAAACAGTTCTCTAGGATTTGCCTGTAAAGAGTCTATAGACTTTATAGACAGAAGTCTGTGGACAGTCTTCAGTCTAAAAAAATTTTTGGAAGGGAACGGCATCGACAAATTTTCATGACGTCGCGTTTAATCCCATGAAGCCGTAGTTATTCCCTTTTCATCTGCCACCCCTTGCGGTTTCACGCTAGCGAGTACAAGGGCATCGGTCAAGCAGGAGAATCGGTTGACCCCAGTGGCTGGATGGGTTCCTTTAAGGGGCATTTGCCGCTTCATTCTCGACTTGTATCCGGCTATAGTAACTATCTTCCTGAAAATTTCTGTTCTTATAAGGAAACATTTTTACACCATAGGCGACACAAGCCGCCGCGGTGGCTCAATGGTTATGCGTCCGGTTGCTGCGCCCAAGGACGCGGAGTAGAATCCTGGCCGTGAAACACGGTGTTTCGATGAAGGTGAAACAAAAAATTCAATTGGTTTCTGAAGAAATGAAATGGCGGAATAACCGTTTCACTACTCGTTGGACCCCTCAACCGCGCCGTGAGAGAAGAGAGGAAGGTGGGAGTGAACGAAGACAAAGAAAAATAGGTACCATTTTGGAGGTCTCCGACCTCCACGCGACTTCCTGAAAGGCACTCCAGGCGTTGGTTGACTCCTCCCATTTTCGGAGGTTAGTTAAAAAAAAAAAGGCGGGAGCCGGAACGTTTACTTCGATTTAATAGGGAAATATGCCGCGCAGGACAATGATTCGAAGTTTCTATAATGATCGGAGCGTGTTGGTATAGTTCCCGCGGTAAAAAAGCGAGCTCAGGATTCTCTTGAAGGCACCTTTAGGCTTAGCGCCTCACCCCCCCTTCCCCCTATTCCAGCGAAAAAATAAAATAAAACAAAATCCAAATGCCCCGCCCGCACTGCCAAAGCTACAACGGGCTCGATGTTGAATACAATGCGAAAATGTTCGCATGCAATGAAAACTGTTAAAAGACAGTATCGCCAGCTGGGAAGTTTGAAATTTTGCGGTGTACAGAGGACAGCCAGCCGTGAAGGGTGGGAGACAAAAGAGAGGCAAGGAGGGCCCAGATGCGGCATGCGCCGAGCATGCGCACATCGAGCCTGTATATACCGAACATGCAGCCCCAACATGCGATAAACTCCCACCACATTCTCCAACTAGTATAAAAATGCTATAAAAGTGCGTCTTGTTCGCCTTTAACTGACGGAAAAGCTCGAAAAGACGATACATCATAGCTCCACGGTGCAGGTGCTGACAGGACGGCGACCCTGCTGAATATACGATCAAGTGGTCGGCGCTCAGCTGCGGGCACCGGGTTGTGAGCGCGGATGTGGAAAGATTTTTACGACCGGCAAAGCATCCGACCGAAACGCACTGAGAGGATGAACAAAAAAAAAGAAAGAAAGAAGGAAGATAAAGGACAAGCGCCTTGAAACACGTGCGTGGCGCTTATACACAACAATAAACCGATTCACAACAGCGCTACGGAACGAGGACAGAAGGAACACGAAAAACACAGGACGGGCGCTGACCTAACTTGTCACCAGTACTCAGACTTCACCACCTTGCCGACGTGTCCTGCGTGGCCCCAGGATGGCGCCAGTCCACCAAACAAGGTCTGAATCTCTAGAGGGATTATTCTTCTCTTGAGGCAGTACGAGAGCACTCTCGACTGGCAGGTGGTGACAGCGACCAGGTTGACCAGGGCTATAGCAGAATCGTGCTTAGGTCGTTGACAGAAAAAAGAGCCCAATGTAGGAGAAATACGTTCTAAGAGGATTCTGGTGTGGGCTAGTTGGTTCATGCTTAATAAACAGATTCACAACAGCGCACCAACCTGCGTCCACCAGTCCACCAACCTGCGTGGCCAACTGCGTGGCCACCACCAACTGCGTGGCCACCACCAACTGCGTGGCCACCATCTTGGGGCCACGCACGACGCGTCGGCAAGGTGCTGAAGTCTGAGTACTGGCGACAAGTTAGGTCAGCGCCCGTCCTGTGTTTTTCGTGTTCCTTCTGTCCTCGTTCCGTAGCGCTGTTGTGAATCTGTTTATTAAGCATGAACCAACTAGCCCACACCAGAATCCTCTTAGAACGTATTTCTCCTACATTGGGCTCTTTTTTCTGTCAGCGACCTAAGCACGATTCTGCTATAGCCCTGGTCAACCTGGTCGCTGTCACCACCTGCCAGTCGAGAGTGCTCTCGTACTGCCTCAAGAGAAGAATAATCCCTCTAGAGATTCAGACCTTGTTTGGTGGACTGGCGCCATCCTGGGGCCACGCAGGACGCGTCGGCAAGGTGCTGAAGTCTGAGTACTGGCGACAAGTTAGGTCAGCGCCCGTCCTGTGTTTTTCGTGTTCCTTCTGTCCTCGTTCCGTAGCGCTGTTGTGAATCTGTTTATTAAGCATGAACCAACTAGCCCGCACCAGAATCCTCTTAGAACGTATTTCTCCTACATTGGGCTCTTTTTTCTGTCAGCGACCTAAGCACGATTCTGCTATAGCCCTGGTCAACCTGGTCGCTGTCACCACCTGCCAGTCGAGAGTGCTCTCGTACTGCCTCAAGAGAAGAATAATCCCTCTAGAGGTTCAGACCTTGTTTGGTGGACTGGCGCCATCCTGGGGCCACGCAGGACGCGTCGGCAAGGTGCTGAAGTCTGAGTACTGGCGACAAGTTAGGTCAGCGCCCGTCCTGTGTTTTTCGTGTTCCTTCTGTCCTCGTTCCGTAGCGCTGTTGTGAATCTGTTTATTAAGCATGAACCAACTAGCCCGCACCAGAATCCTCTTAGAACGTATTTCTCCTACATTGGGCTCTTTTTTCTGTCAGCGACCTAAGCACGATTCTGCTATAGCCCTGGTCAACCTGGTCGCTGTCACCACCTGCCAGTCGAGAGTGCTCTCGTACTGCCTCAAGAGAAGAATAATCCCTCTAGAGATTCAGACCTTGTTTGGTGGACTGGCGCCATCCTGGGGCCACGCAGGACGCGTCGGCAAGGTGCTGAAGTCTGAGTACTGGCGACAAGTTAGGTCAGCGCCCGTCCTGTGTTTTTCGTGTTCCTTCTGTCCTCGTTCCGTAGCGCTGTTGTGAATCTGTTTATTAAGCATGAACCAACTAGCCCGCACCAGAATCCTCTTAGAACGTATTTCTCCTACATTGGGCTCTTTTTTCTGTCAGCGACCTAAGCACGATTCTGCTATAGCCCTGGTCAACCTGGTCGCTGTCACCACCTGCCAGTCGAGAGTGCTCTCGTACTGCCTCAAGAGAAGAATAATCCCTCTAGAGATTCAGACCTTGTTTGGTGGACTGGCGCCATCCTGGGGCCACGCAGGACGCGTCGGCAAGGTGCTGAAGTCTGAGTACTGGCGACAAGTTAGGTCAGCGCCCGTCCTGTGTTTTCCCTGTTCCTTCTGTCCTCGTTCCGTAGCGCTGTTGTGAATCTGTTTATTAAGCATGAACCAACTAGCCCACACCAGAATCCTCTTAGAACGTATTTCTCCTACATACGGCTCTTTTTTCTGTCAGCGACCTAAGCACGATTCTGCTATAGCCCTGGTCAACCTGGTCGCTGTCACCACCTGCCAGTCGAGAGTGCTCTCGTACTGCCTCAAGAGGAGAATAATCCCTCTAGAGGTTCAGACCTTGTTTGGTGGACTGGCGCCATCCTGGGGCCACGCAGGACGCGTCGGCAAGGTGCTGAAGTCTGAGTACTGGCGACAAGTTAAATCAGCGCCCGTCCTGTGTTTTTCGTGTTCCTTCTGTCCCCGTTCCGTAGCGCTGTTGTGAATCTGTTTATTAAACATGAACCAACTAGCCCACACCAGAATCCTCTTAATACAGAACAAGACGCCTGGTCGTGCAAGGTTCCTTCGATAAAAGGAACCTGCTCAGTCTTAAGCTCAGGCTCAGGCTAGAACTTTGTTATTTCCATCACATCGCTGACGAACTCCACAAAACTCCTGATCTAGCTTGACTCATGAACCTATCTTTCGTGTTGACTGAGCCGGTCTGAGAATTTGGTCCCTGCGATTGGCTGATCCCTGCCGCAGTTATCAAAACTGTGGAACATCTTAAGACCACATAGTGAGCTTTGAAGCAACATACTACAACGTCATTCGGAATGTACTGGAAACCATTTAAGTACATTGTTGAACCATAACTATGGATCCAAAGGGTAAGCCTATATTTATTTATTCAATATCACCTTGGCATATTGATGGTGATGAAATCGATGAACAAGAAACGCGTGAACATATAAAACAAAAATAAAAAAGAAAACGCGCAGAACGTTCCCAAAGAAAGATTAAAGCCCATCATGCTAACAGGGTCAGCATGCCTGTAAGCGCAGGAACAACATTCTATGTGATCATGACAAAGGAAACGCGCAAATTTCTTCACTTCTTTTTCTTCTCGGTATCCTCAGGCGTGGATTATTTACATGAGGGATGTAGATATCTTTTAAACAATCACGGCGTCGACTGCATTCGGGAACTGAAATATGGACAGACATGGCGCATAGACTCCGGGGCTGTACTCATTTCAACCTCAGAGGGCGACCTACGGCTTGTGCATCGTTTACAGCATCAATTAAAGTGAAGAAAAAAATGTAAAATGTGGGTTAGTGTCGTGGGCTGTAGAGAGAGAGAGAGAGAGAAAACTTTTATTGCTCTTTCAAGAGATTCGCGGAGATGATGACTTCTTGGTCGTCCTGCTTGGGCGCTGGCGACTTGAGTCTTCGAGCAAGGGTGGGCCCTCAGTCCAGGGCTCCACTGAGTCGTGCCGCTTCAACAGCGTGCTGTACCAAGGCCCTCTGGACCTCGAGCTCGCTGCTGGAGAGACAGCTCTCTCATTGGGCTGTAGAACACTAGCTCTGGTTCGTCTTAACACAAGAATGCGGCAAGGTCGCCACGTCTGGTAGCGCGGGCTTCATTTTTTTTTCTTACTTTTTTTTGGGTATGCACGTGTCCGACTAGTTGCAACTGCAGCCCTAGATCTTTGACAAAAACTTACCAAGCAGGGCAGCATGATGGCAGCTAAGGCGAACCAGCGAAGCTTAACGAAGGAAATCTCGTGAAGCACACGTCTAAGAAATTTGAAGAATTCTGTTCATTAAAATTTCACGGTAAAAATGTTCGTGTGAAGCCCGCTAAGCTGCAGGCTATTAACAAGGCTTAACGCAAAAGACAAAACAATTTCCTGCACTCTATTCATTCTCGCAAGAAAACAATGGCACCAACTTACACTACTATCGTCACGATGCGTCAACTGCATTAATATTTTCCTACACGCGTGTCGCCCAGACGCGTATAGCGTAAGAGCAACGCATTTACTAATCCACTTCGAGGAACTCTTCCGTTGGTCGCTTACTTCCTTCAAGATGAAAGTCTCCGTAAGGATTGCACCCGCACCCCGAAACACACCTGTGGCGCAGTTAGATATTCAAGCATGCTGGTCTCTTTTCGTTGGCTTCGTCTCGACATTACCCCCCCATAAAAGCGATGCCCTCCGCTAACGAAAGATGGCGCGCTAAGCTCTTAATGACCCGCGCAAGAATGTCGCGATTAATGGCGCAACAGAACCACTTTTCTACGCATCGGGCATACAACGTTGGCGTGCAACTGTTTCCCTTGCATGCACCGGGAAGGACCTTGGCGCCTTTCGCTACAGCGGTGATGGAACTGCGGCCAGCCTGGCCAGAAGCGGGAAGCACCTGCGTCAGAGATGCCACTGCGCACCACGCATGACGGGCGACCCACGTTGCCGAAGGAGACGGACGTTGCGGGGAGGACCTACATTAAGATGGCTATCGGGCGAACAGGAAGCGAAGCATGCATTCGGGATGGCTTCTCGGCCACCATCGCACGGAGAGCAACATCAGTTGCCTTTATTCAGTGGTGGGGGGGAGGTGCGCGGGAAAGGGAAGTAATACCACCTTGCCATGATGCACCTCAGCACTGTCTGCCCAAGCCATGCTCGGCGACGATGGCAGTCGCGATTCCCCCTCCCTTTTCATGCATGCATTCATGCCGAACTTTATGGCTGTAATTGCAAACACTCGAAGTGCAAGAAGGGCAGCGGGGTAGGTGGATAGATTCCCAGGTGGGAGTGGAAGTGGCGGGAAGATGTAGACTATTCAGCAGGTGAGAGATTCGACGTTGCCTGGCCAGCGTCATTTTTATGCTCCTCCACCAACGCCAGTGTTCCACACCCTAATCATCCATACACCTACATGAGAGTAAAAAGGGAGTAAAGTGACCTCTAGCGCACTCCCTTTTAAAAGGGTGCGCGCTATAGAAAACAGTTTCCTCCCTTTTTACTCATTTCTGTTTATAGTGCAGTAACGCCCTGCTTCAACAACGGCAACAACAACGACGACGCAGTGACCGCAACGCGCGACGTCCCAGCGTCGTTCTCGCTCGATTTTCTTTTCCGCAGCCACCGCCGTCGACGGTGGCTGGCCCTTGGGAGCAGCCGCGCGCGTCGGAGCGACTGGGCTATTTGTCATCGGCAGTCGCCAGAGCACGCTCGCCCCGAACGCTTCATTTCTTTTTTTTTATTCTTGTGCTCCATCCAACCTGTTCGTTGCAGCTCACGATGCACGCACTACGTCTATTTGTCTGCCACCTCTCCCCCCCCCCCCCCTTCTATTCCTCCTCTTTCTTTTTCGCCGCTGCAGTGGCTTAGTGGTTATGGTGCTCGGCTGCTAACCCGAAAGACGCGGGTTCGATCCCGGCCGCGGCGGTTGAATTTCGATGGAGGCTAAATTCTCGAAGCCCATGTGCTGTGCGATGTCAGTGCTCGTTAAAGAACCCCAGGTGGTCGAAATTTCCGGAGCCCTTCACTACCGCGTCCCTCATAGCCTGAGTCGCTTTGGGACGTTAAACCCCATAAACCAACCAACCATCTTCTCCAACCTGTTCGTTGCAGCTCACGATGCACGCACTACGTCTATTTGTCTGACACCTCTCCCCCCCCCCCTTCCCCCCTTCTATTCCTCTTTCTTTTTCGCCGCTGCAGTGGCTTAGTGGTTATGGTGCTCGGCTGCTAACCCGTAAGACGCGGGTTCGATCCCGGCCGCGGCGGTTGAATTTCGATGGAGGCTAAATTCTCGAAGCCCGTGTGCTGTGCGATGTCAGTGCTCGTTAAAGAACCCCAGGTGGTCGAAATTTCCGGAGCCCTTCACTACCGCGTCTCTCATAGCCTGAGTCGCTTTGGGACGTTAAACCCCATAAACCAACCAACCATCTTCTCCAACCTGTTCGTTGCAGCTCACGATGCACGCACTACGTCTATTTGTCTGCCACCTCTCCCCCCCCCCCCCTTCTATTCCTCTTTCTTTTTCGCCGCTGCAGTGGCTTAGTGGTTATGGTGCTCGGCTGCTAACCCGTAAGACGCGGGTTCGATCCCGGCCGCGGCGGTTGAATTTCGATGGAGGCTAAATTCTCGAAGCCCGTGTGCTGTGCGATGTCAGTGCTCGTTAAAGAACCCCAGGTGGTCGAAATTTCCGGAGCCCTTCACTACCGCGTCTCTCATAGCCTGAGTCGCTTTGGGACGTTAAACCCCATAAACCAACCAACCATCTTCTCCAACCTGTTCGTTGCAGCTCACGATGCACGCACTACGTCTATTTGTCTGCCACCTCTCCCCCCCCCCCCCCCCCCTTCTATTCCTCCTCTTTCTTTTTCGCCGCTGCAGTGGCTTAGTGGTTATGGTGCTCGGCTGCTAACCCGAAAGACGCGGGTTTGATCCCGGCCGCGGCGGTTGAATTTCGATGGAGGCTAAATTCTAGAAGCCCGTGTACTGTGCGATGTCAGTGCTCGTTAAAGAACCCCAGGTGGTCGAAATTTCCGGAGCCCTTCACTACCGCGTCTCTCATAGCCTGAGTCGCTTTGGGACGTTAAACCCCATAAACCAACCAACCATCTTCTCCTGCCCCTCGGGTCTAGGTCTACGACGTGCACAGTGAGGAAAAGGTTTCTTGAACCTTTAACTTCGAGTACACGTAAGCTCTGGTACTGCGGGAGTATATATATATATATATATATATATATATATATATATATATATATATATATATATATATATATATATATATATACATATAGCGAAGTATACGCTCCTGAAGAAGATCGGTCTTCCGATCGAAACGTCGAGTAGAATAAATGTTTCCTTTAACGAAGCGTATACTTCGCTATATACTCTTGTAAGCAGTCAAGTACTCCATGCTTTCGCAACACACACACACACATATATATATATATATATATATATATATATATATAGCGACGTGAGATGTCTGTCTCCGAGCGTGAGTATTCGCGTTAATGACGCGACAGCGCGCATTCATTACGTGCATAGGTCCGCGGATTACGTGCGTGCCTCTGCCTCTCTCGCGGCCTGTTTTGTTTGTCCTGCTTCATGCGGGCAGGAAAAAACATGGCTCGCGTGCGCTTTCTCGCGCTCACGCCGACTTGCGCATGTATGTGTGCGCAGGAAACAAAGCAGCAGCGAGATTGCCGACCATCGCGGGGTACCTCGGCTTTTTTGTTCGTAATGAGGAGTCGCCTCTCTACTGCTTCCGTCAGCTTTCGTGAATGCGCAGGAAGACAAATTTACAAAGAAAAGAAAGCTCGGCTGAGTGATTTGCTTGCTCCGTGCAGGCTCCTCGCCTCGTATAAGAGGTTGTGAGGGTCTTTTGCCGTTGTCTGGCGGCCTGTTGCGTGTCACACTTCAATTCAATCTAGAGCTTCGTGTGACCCCCCCCCCCCCCCCCCCCCCGTTCCTTCACCCAACTCTGGTTGTCTTGTCTAATTCAACTGCGCGGAAGCTCACCGTGTGTGAGTTCGCACAGTTCGCAGATGTCTTATACGGTCATTCTTCATGACTGCGCCTGGTTAGGCATAATTTTGTGTGGCGCCTCCCACTCAATTTGTGCCTCGGAACTGTTTGCATGAATAGTTATAAGGTTAACCTGAAGCTGCATCGCCTCGCTAAAGAACATTTCGTGTGCTGCCATAGTTTGTTTTCTGAAGCAGACATGACGGGACAGCACGCTTTCCGGGCAACCCCTTAGCCAGGTATGCACCTTAGTTCCCCAACTGCACCATACAGCCGAGACGTACGCTGGCCTAAAATTATGTGTGAATACACCGCTGGGTCATGGTAACATACATTTGAATTGCGAGGTAATTTCGTTTCTGTTTGCGGCCCTGGGAATCGTAAAACCGCAGAAATGTTGGTCACTATGGGCCGACTTCCACAAGTCGATGTAGTGCTTAGTTGTTTAAACAAAAACGACCGTAAAAAGAAAAGAGCCGAGCTGCCATTGAAGCCACATTAGTGCGGGCATGTCGAGAAATAGTCAGTCTAAGGTGTACATGTGGAAAATTAAAAATATATGGTTACAGAACTGGGGAGATCCTATATACATAAACAGATGCCCACAGACGTTTTCAGAACACCAAATCCACGAAAAAAGTTGACGGGGTACAGACACAAAATTTCTTACGTAAGCAATAGATATGATTTGTCCGATGGGCGTAACGAGATGCCTTTAATGAGTCAATCACAGGCGTTGAGTGGAACATAATTTAATATGACAGTGTTCCGTTCTGCATTTCCACCCGAATTGAGTGACTTCGAGTTACACGTGAATCAATTATTGTGACGTCATCGGACCCAGTGCTTGTTCACAGCAACAACCAGTGCTTGCCGGCGGCGACGACGTCGCCAGAATGTGGCAGCTCAGACTGGCAGGTCGACCGTGACGTCAAGGTGCCCTTCAGAGCAGTCGCTGATCGGGACCCGAAGCTGGCTGTTCTAGATTGTTTGTAATTAACTAATCACGCTTCGCACTGCAGTTTAGAGCTCATTTTTATGATTACCGGCCCATAGGCCTGTTTCAAGGCAAAGAAAGGGGCATCCAAATATTTTCAGTTCGTACTCGTTTAATTTCTCGCTAGTTTGAGCGCGCTTTCTCAAGCTAAAGAGTACTCAGTACGCTTAATACTCTTCGTGACCTGTATACAAAGTGTCACGGCCGCTCAATGGAGGCGCACTTCGTGTGACAGTGCCCTCCTCAATGAGAGCCCGTGCCGTCGTGTCCGTCGTCGAATGCCGCCTCACAACGCCCTGTGGGCTTTGGCTTCGATGGCGTTGGTTTTCTTCCTTTAAAGCAACTGTTTCTGCGTTGTAAATGTACCTGCACTGTAGATGACTTCACCATGCAGCCCTCACCCCACGCTGTGCGCTGTGGAAAAACCTGAAAGCCACCGCGATTTCAATTGGTGATTCCACCACCATTTATAATGATAGCCCAAAAACACTTTGCGTGCTTTACCAGTAAATATCATACCATCTACCCTTTTAAGCTCGTCGAATTCTGATTTGGTTTATTGGCTTATTTTATTTGGGTTTAACGCCCCGAAGCAACTCAGGCTATGAGGGACGCCGTAGTGAAGGGCTCCGGAAATTTCGACCACCTGGGGTTCTTTAACGTGCACTGACATCGCACAGCACACGGGCCTCTGGAATTTCGCCTCCATCGAAATTCGGCCGCCGCGGCCGGGATCGAACCCGCGTCTTTCGGGTCAGCAGCCGAGCGCCGTAACCACTCAGCCACCGCGGCGGGGCGTCCAGTTCTGAAACCGCTTCAGTTGCTTTAAGCTTTTTAGTGGCTTCCGTGTTTCGAAACTTCTGAGTGCATAGGTTACTAAAAGCAGACTAGCCAGCCAGCTATATCCGCATGTTCTTTGAAATAGTGTCACTAATATATAATACTTGAGTACAGAATAATGTAGGCAAGCGACGCTGCACAAACAGTGCAAATCACCACCCTATTCGCTCGGAGCCTGGAAGGGCATTTTCATTAATCAGACTCTTGAGCAATTTGGGGAGGAACAACTCGTCAAGAATGGAAACTACGTTCGAGTCACTTTTCTCGCCGGCATGTCTTTTAGGCGCCATGCGAGTGCGGTAGGTCGCCACCTTACTTCCAAGAGCAGCATCTGCTGTCTAAGCCGTAAATTCTTTACACGCCGTTCGCATGCACGGCAAAACGCACAAAAGCTGGGAACGCGTACCGCCGCGCCTCTACACGCGATGAGCCCCTGCACGCCCGGTCGAGCGTCGCTGTACAACCTCCTCTCCCCACCGCCAGCGGCGGCGGGAGGACGTGCGAGGCCGCGATAACCGCGCGCATGCTCGAGCTAATCGCCGAAAGGCGAAGCACTCGCATCCGCCGCCGGGAATTAAACGGCAGAAACACAATGCATAGCCAGCCTGTATATGCGCGGGCATGCAATGGTCGTCGTCACGCGTCGCCAGCAACAGTCAGGCTCGCAGCGCCGCCGCCGTTGTATGCGTGCCAAGTCAGGCGTGATGCTGACGACGTCTCGTTATCTGATGGAGCGCGCCAGCGCAGCCGAATGCATGCACATTACGGAGGGTACGCGCTGCGTTACCGGTGCACGAGTACGCAGCGGCGCACGTATATGCATGCGTGCCACATGGGGAGGCTTCTTCGCCGTGTACACCTTGATGAAGAACACGCTCTTGCATTATTTCTCTCGCTATTCTTCTTTGTCATGTCTTCGCAGATGGCGAAGCGTGGATTTAGCAGATGGCATGGTATGCGAAGTAATGTTCAGGGTATGGCGTGTTTATTGGAGATCCACTAACTAGTTTCCTGGAACAACGCATCTGGCCGTTCGGTATCGATATCTCGCTCAGATATCTCATTTGGTAAAGAACTCTCCGCGAGGCTGAGCTATATACTTCATTGTGATTGCCCCTACGAAGACAAGCAGGTTCCCTGTGTGGTATGTATGTACGTCTAAGAGCGGTAATGTCTTATGTGCGGCTCTGCTCCGAAAAAAATGCAGCGCACAACGACCGTGTCGAAAGCGGATTCCATGGTAGGAGCAGCCTCTCCAGGATCGAACGTGATGCTGCCAGAAAGTATCAGGTGCACTGCGATCACTTGTTGTATATAGTCCACACTTTTACTGAATAGACGGTCGTCACCGGGACCTCAACATAGGCGACACGAGCAAAGGAATACTCCGATAGGGGTATGCAGACCGCCAGTACTTAAATGGCAGCTCATAAGTGAAAGGTCTAATACCAAGGGGCGACCCAAGGGGCCTTGGGTTCGTCGATGGAGAACAGTGCGGCCTTATGCCATTGCACTTGACACGCCTGTGGTTTAGGCTGCGTTTTAGGGCAGGTCCATGCCTGTAGTTAAACAGCGTGCAACAGCCGCGGCTACAGTCGGGGAGAAAAGTCTTTGGACCGCGTCCTCCGTAAATGAAGCCGCCAGCTGGAGACAACACTATTGGAGGCGCAAGAACAGGATTTTTTCTCTCGGCTCCACCATTGTGGCCTCTATAGCTTGTGGCTTAAACTGGCTTCGTTTACGGCGCACGTAGTCGAGAGACTTTTGTACCCGTCTAAACATAGCATATCGAGTGTGCCCTGCGGCAGAGGCGCTTATATGTGGATACTGCATGGTTGCGGATTTACATGAGAGACACATGCGTCGTGGCATTGACGTCACGCTGGTCAAGCGCGAAGGAAAACAGATGTGTTGGCAACGGAATGAGGAAACTTGTCACGGGGCAGGTAATTCCTTCCTCGTTTGTAAGTCGCCTGGTTCCGTTGGCCACACTTATAACAAGGAAATGTGGGTAGCTTCTGGTTGGCTGTTAAGATTGCAGACCAAAACCAGAGGTGCTATAACCATGGATTTGGCGCTAGTTTGCGCGTCTGATTACGTTATTAATGGTAATGGCGGCGTCAACGGCGAGATCACAGCAGCACGATAGCCAGTACAGGCACGAGAAAAAGTCAGAAGAGGCCTCTTCGAAGGTCATTCAAGTGATGTAAAGCATGCAGGCATGCAAATTGTATCTGTTGCTAGTCCAGTCGCTTTCTCCATGCTTGAAACTTCTCCTCGGACAGTTGGAGGTGACGCATCACTGAAGATCGGACTCAGCACTCTTCCGCGCAGGTACAATGCAAACAGCACTGGAGTGAATGCGACCGGAGCCGTAAAACGAGGACGGGCAGTCGCGGGTGCGGCACCACCGGCCGCACCTGCGAAAGCTCCTGCACCTGTGAAAGCACTTGCGAAAGGTGCGGTCGGTGGCGCCTCACCCGTGGCTGTCCGCCAAGATAAGAAAATCTCGAAATAAAGGTCATCTTACAATTGCTACCGAAGGTGTTTATAACATAGCTGGTTTAAAGAACTTTTGCATTGAAATAGATCACCTTTAGCAGCCATACGGGATGAAATTCTTCTGTGCTGCTGGTATAATACTGGTATAATACGCCTTTGATAACAATTTAAAAATGATCTTGCTCTCGTGATTTTCGTATCTTAGCGGACGGCTTTTGCGGGTGCGGCCGGTGAAACCGCATCCGCGAAAGCCGTCCGCTAAGGTACGAAAAAAGCGAAAAACAAGGTCATTTTCAAATTGCTACCACAAGTGTTTATGACGCAGCTGGTTTAAAGAAATTTCAGCACTGAAATAGATCACCTTTAACAGCCATTTGCCCTGCTGGTGTAATCATTTTCATACATGTCTACCATATGATGTCTAAAAACGTGTACATACAGTCGGGTTCAAAAGTCTGTGCACCGAACCGTGCCGCACTGCAAGCGAGTGCCACCTAACGACATGTACGCCTGCTGTCGAGACCGGCGTGCTGAGACTTTTGACCCCGACTGTATTTAGTAACTGGCAGGTTTTGGTTGGTTGGTTTTGTGGGGTTTAACGTCCCAAAGCGACTAAAGCTATGAGAGACGCCGTAGTGAAGGGCTCCGGAAATTTCGACCACCTGGGGTTCTTTAACGTGCACTGACATCGCACAGCACACAGGCCTCTAGAATTTCTCCTCCAAAGAAATTCTAGCTGCCGCGGCCGGGATCGAACCCGCGTCTTTTGGGCCAGCAGCCGAGCACCATAGCCACTGAGCCACCGCGGCGGCAGCAGGTTTTACCGATAGCATGCTACAGCCATAGCAGTTGTCTCTTTGTTCCAGGTGAATTTCGCGCTATTCTTTTCGCAGTTCGGAAGATTTTTTTTATGCTAGCTGACGAAGACAGGGGTTAGTACTCGGCATAACAATGAGCTTTTGAGACTCTGTCTTCTGTCAGATTTTTTCACCCGTAGCGATCTATATCACTTTTGACCAAACTTCTATAGCGTCATCTGCATCTCTCAACAAAAATATTGGGCCAGCCAAACCCTCGAGCACTTGTGTGACCAATCATGCTGTTTAGATCTCAGTTTCCAACAATTGTGAAGCTTTGTATGAAATCTTATATATGAATGCTAAAAAAAAAAAGAACAGTGACACTTGTTGCTTCGCTGTGCAAGCCATAACTAAGTGGCTTTCTTGATGTCGGCGCAGGCCAGTTAGATGAACAGAAATTGTGTTTGAGGAGAAATGAAGACCAACGTCTGAAAGATATAAAGAAAGTGGCTTAAACGTTCGCTTTTTGCCAGTCAATTTCTTATCATTGAACACATTGCAATTATAAAAAACGTGATGTGCGCTGCAAAACTGCTATTGTTAACTCACTAGCGATGAAAAACGGACTGAGTAGGTTGATTACAACAGCGGATACGTATGCTGTAATTTTGTTGTAGTGATCGGCCTACTATAGACGCCATGTTTGAGCAGCCAGCAGTAGAGCTCAATTCGGCTTTAAAACAGTGATGTCGCGGCAGCCAAACGGAATGAACTGATGGAAGAGAGCCATGGATGTTCGTTTCGAATATTTTGAAAGCAAATAAGTTAAATTTCAGGGGGCACTTCGGCTCTCTAAAGTGCTGCAAGACGAAAGCGCTTCCTGGCGCACTGTTTCTATGTTTCAAATTTTTTATTACATTTTTTAAATTTTGTTCCTTTTCTTATTTGTTTCATTTTTGTTTCTTTTCTTATTTTTATTGCTGGTTTTTCATATTTTATTTTCTAATTTTCCTTCTTTTCTTATTTTTATTTATTTCATTTTTGTTTATTTTCTTTTTATTTTTATTTATTTTATTTTATTTATTAAACCCATGCATTCACTAGATGCTCCTTTATTCATGCTCAAACCATGAACCTTCGTGGCGAAGTGATTGCGTCTCCACTTCAAATGCCAAAGGCCCTGGTTCGATTCCCAGCCCCGTCACAGTTTTTTCTAAGTAGTCACGCCGAAACGCGGACAAATCTGCCGACACGGCTGCTAACGACAGTATGAGGCATTAAAGGCTTTCGCCTTAATGACTGTGCCCAGCGATTCGCATTGAGAATGAATGGTGCAAGCGGGTGCGTATGAGCAGCTAAATAAATCCCAATATTTGCCCGAAGCATTAGCCTCAGCAAATCAACAGACATTTATTTGTAAATATTGTGAGATCTAAGCGGAAAATTCTACACAACGAAAATAAATTATACATAAGCAGCAAAAATAGGCCTCTGACCACACCCTCCCCCTCCAAAAATTCCACAGGTGACTCCCCAGAGCTTTCTAGACCAGGCGAAACGCAATAGATCGCCGAAGACAAGAACTGTGAGATTACATGGGATTTTCTGGTTTGGTTTGGTTTATGGGGTTTAACGTCCCAAAGCAACTAAGGCTATGAGAGACGCCGTAGTGGAGGGCTCCGGAAATTTCGACCACCTGGGGTTCTTTAACGTGCACTGACATCGCACAGCACACGGGCCTCGAATTTCTCCTCCAAAGAAATTCAACCGCCGCGGCCGGGATCGAACCCGCGTCTTTCGGGACAGCAGCCGAGCACCATAGCCACTGAGCCACCGCGGCGGCACTTGGGATTTTCTAGTCGGGTGATTAAAGATATATGCACTTCAAGTACAGACATGAATTCTACAGCGTCCTCTATGCGACAGTTTCACCACTGTCACGCACCGTAACACGCCATTAAAGAGTTGCGTGCTGCATACAGCGTAGGTTGTCAAGTAAAAAATGAGTGTGTTTAAATGACACGTCGACCACGTGCCTGGCATAATGCTACATCTGCGTGGAAGTATGTACAACGGCTCTCTAGGCGGCCTTTCTGTTGCGGACCGCGCCTTCTGCAGGAAAAATTTGCTGCGGAAAAATATTCTAAGCACGTACCGCAGGAAAAATTAGGCATACATGTTTGCAACGACGTAAGTTCGGACTCAGGAGGGTGTGTGCAGAATCTCGTGTAAATGCGTTACAGGAGGGGATTAGAAGAAAGAATTGATCCTCCGCAATGGCTCATTTGCACGAGAAGAGGGTCAATACTTTTGCGGGCTAGTGTTGTTCTAGGAATACTTATAAAATACTACCCTTATAAAAACGGTCTAAAGACTTTCTATAGACTTCTTATAGACCATATTGCCTTCCTATTAATATTTACTTTTGTCTGTTCATTGTCTATAAATATTCTATACGCAAAAGTCTACTAAAAATGCATGGGCGTAAAACTATACATTGTCTACTGACTGTCTAAGGCATTTGTATTGTCTCCAAGATTTCTGTATAGTATTTTTCTATATAAAGACAGTAGATTTTATGCAGACAAACATATATGGAAAGTTTATATAGACTGTCTAAAAACTTTTGTCAGGGTCAGCCTGAATAACGATGCATAAATCGTACACCGCGAACAATACAGTGCTTGTTACATTTTTAGCCATGCTGTGATTTTCTTTTCATCCCCTTCCTCGTCGCTTTGTATCAACTTCATATTAGCTCACAGTTTTTACCTCCATTTCACACTATCATTAACCAATTTCCGCTTAAGCTTCTCCGCCTTTAGATCCACCTCCACATTGTCTTGCAACCTTTTCGTATGGGTGGCCCTCTGGGAATAATAGCACCAACCACAAGCTCCGTCATCTTCCTTGCAATGTATTCGTCGTCCTTTCTCATTTCAATGGACAAACTACTGCAACTTTCTTGTCACTCCATGTCAGCAGGCTCATTGGTGCGCAAGCTTCACAATGCGAGAGATTACGATTACGAGGTTTTATGACGTCGGGGTAGACTGAAACTCCCTGAGATGACCGTGGTCACTGCTTTGCTTGTTTAAGCTTTATGCATGCATAAGCAATTTATGCGAACTTGTAAAGGACCCCCGAAGCGTTTTACACTGAAGAGCGAGAGGCTGACAGATTCGGAGTCAGCCAACATTCTCGCACAAACATTTTTATCTAGCTTATGTAGCAACAGAAATATTGGTGATTCTCTGAAACAGTGGGGGTGATGCTTTACGGCAAGTTAATGACAGCCCATCACATCTGACGTCACGCTTGCCATAACAGGATTGACGTAAGAAACCTACATCAGAGGTCGGAGAGGCGCGGGAATGAAAATTTAATATTTTTTTTCTAAATTATCCGCTCCCTTTTGAGCGCTTGCACGCAGCATGAACGCGCGATATATTCTCTACTCAAATTAACGCACATATTTTGCAGCCACCTCCCAAACCACTTCAAGCGCCCTTTAAAGTCTCCGGACTATAAGTGTTGGTGTGTGGCGATGAAACTAGCGTAGCCCTCCCACTTTTCAGGCGAATGAAAAATCTGTGACAGCAGAAGACATCACTTATTGGAAGCCGCTGTTTACTGCGTCCACGAGTTTCAGGCCGCAGCTGGCACTGTGACGTCATGTTGAACGTTTGACTTCCAGCAATCAAAACTGAAATTGTGCAGCCACTAGTAAAAAAAAAAATTAATTTATAAGAGGAAAAAGTTTAAGAGCGAAAGGAAACCATTTACTAATCTCTAGGTCAGCGAAGTGTCTTCCAATATTGGATGCAAATGATTAAAAAAAAAGATTAAAGCAGATGTTCTCGTGTCTTGGATTGCATGCAAAATCAGGCATTATCACACGCCTTGCCAAGTTTTCCTGCAGTCAGCTGACATCATGCAGAACTCTTAACGCTGTGTTTGATATATTCACACGCAGGCTTCGTAGTCAGTGTGACTTACAGTGGCAGTAAGCCTTTTCAGATGCGGCGAGTGTAGCAGTGACCGTAAGCTTGTTAGCATTGCCTATCCGAGTCGTCGCACTGTTCCGTTCCTTCTGCCGTTCTCCTGGCTGCTTAAACCACGCATGGGAAATGAAAGAATGAAGGGAAAGAAAACCGTGAAGAAGTGCAACTCTTGCGGTTCTTTCTTGATTCCTACTATCACCCCGGTGACTTTGAACGTCACTGTGGCACTCACGATTCAGATTTCTTCCGCAAAACCGCTACGCCACTGAGCAAGAAGGCATTGCGGCAGAGCGCACTCATGAATACAATAAACGCTTCTTGATTGGGAGATCAACAGTATATTTGCACAAATAATTTTTCATCGCTTCGACTTACAATTGAGAAGCAAGCCATCGTCTTTTTTAGTATGGTTTGGTTTGGTTTATGGGGTTTAACGTCCCAAAGCGACTCAGGCTATGAGAGACGCCGTAGTGGAGGGCTCCGGAAATTTCGACCACCTGGGGTTCTTTAAAGGGAAACGGCATAGGTTTTAGAAATCAGTGAGCTTAAGAAGGTCGAATGTGTGAAACTTGCAGGTAAAGCATGCGAAGTCTTTTTGGGCTAGCACTTGAAATAGTGAAGTAATCGCCGATTAAAATCCGGACGCCCTTCAAGCTTCTCCGCAGCACACAATGCCAAGTGGGGGGCGTATAATGACGTCATCGAAGGTATCGGTAAATTTCCAACGCACAAACGCCTGCTTTGAAAGAAAATAATCAACGCCACCGCAGGCGAACCCTGTCGAGAGTTGTTTGGCAGCGTCTAACGCGTCAGGGCAGGGTGTGGCTGACGACAGCGGTAATTTGAAATCATACCTTCCGTGACGTCACGCTGAGTTTTCCTGCACTCTTTTGGTGCATTGAGGAGAAGCACAAGTTTCAATAGTCGATTACGTCATTATTTTAAACGCTAGTGCAAAAACACTTGGCATGCTTTACCTACAGCCTATATACATTTGAATCCTTGTATATCGCGAAATTCTCAAAAAAGTGCTGCAGTTGCCCTTTAACGTGCACTGACATCGCACAGTACACGGGCCTCTAGAATTTCTCCTCCAAAGAAATTCAACCGCCGCGGCCGAATTGTATTGATCTATTCAATATGTAATCTCAAAGGATCGCGAATAGTTCGCGGTAAAGGGCTTCATCGAATTTCTCAGTGCGAATTGACCGCACGGAGATCGCATTTTCATTCTGCGAATGCATTATTTATCGCGCATGACAATTAAATGAAAAGCTTAAAATAGCGATTTAAATAAATAAACAATATATACTGTATTGTACCTACCATTTCCAGTGTCTACGAAGGCCAGAAAGGCTACGAGCAGAAGCCTAAACAACCGTTTCGCTTCTCTATGCGAGGTTTGGATCATTTTATTTGAGACACCCTTTACATAGCGACGTTATATTATTGCAGACTGTGACGTCATACCATTGTGGCGAGGAGAGCCGAAAGTGAGCGACATACACTGATATCTCAAGCTTCCAAGCACTGCACATATTTAGGAGCATCGGGTTGAAGCAGCAATTCTGTTTTAAAGTAGCGTAGGCTATGCGAGTATCGGTGACGTGTCGGACACCTTAGGTTGCCTGCAGTTTTAGACTAGGGAGTCCGATTGATTAGGGTGATAGAGGAATAGCACTGCGCCAGCCCGAGAGGCGTTGTTGTTCTGTGCATGCGCAGGGTCACCCTTTTCTAAAACTCCCTATTGTGTGCTAAATATCTGAAAACTGCGGTTTCGCGACTTTATTGCACAAAGCGTTCACTGAATTCCCTCGTTAGGTAAGTTATTATAACTTTTAGGAACGGTAACTTGAATCTGTACATCCCACTGCTTACGCCACATGCAGGCTGTCTGGCACTCGTGTTGCAACCATGCTCGAGTTGCAAACATGAGAATATGAGAGGGTTGCCTGCACAACTCGACTCCTTATTAAGAAATTGGGAGCATTGCACCAAAGTAGAAGGTGTCATTAGGATTCAACCAGAAGTGTAACACCCTGACCGGGTATAGTGAACAGTTTTATAAAATTTCATTATAGGATTCAACCAGAGGTGTAGCACCCTAACCGGGTATAGTGACCGGTTTTACAAAATTTGGCACCGATATGAAAGCCTGTTAATAGCGATTTTACTGAGGGTAGCAGGCGGTGTCTTGGGTGCCATCAAAGCACGTTGCATGGGTGGCTATGTCGAAGTATAAACCAAGGCGCTCAGATTTTATTTGGTTTGATTTATTTTCATGTATCACGTATCATAAGTATATGGGAGAAAAATCTGCTATTATGCAGCTTGACTCGGCTGCTATCCCCTATAAAAAAGCAGAGCATCAGCTGCAGATGCATATGATGTCAACTAAAAACGAACAATAAATACATGATTGATGTAAACAGAGATGGTTGCCTAAGGTATTGCCTAGATAGTTATGTCATCGAAAAAATACCGAACTGTTGCATAGCGCCCACAGAGGACACCCGAAGCAGACGTTCTAGAAATTGTGACTACTGTCAGAGGGGCAAATGCAACATTCGGCTGTTTGTGCGAGCTGAAATGCTTGTTTCAGGCTAACAAAAAATAATAATCAGTCGGCCGATATGCGTGATTCAAAGAAAGTATCTGCGGTAGTTCGCATTTAGACAACCAGCTGACACTTGAGCGCCCTCTCGAACAGTGAGCAGCTACCGAGCGACGAACATTGTAGCCCGCTTTCGTAGAGCGAAAAATCGATGACGGAGAAAGAAAAAAAATAGGATTGCGCGCATGGTTCGACTCCCCTCACATAGATGGCTCCACTCGTCGCGCAATCTCTGCTCCCGCGACAGGGGCGAAATTAAATGTGGTTGAGGAAGGCCTCCACTTCTCGTGCTGAAAAGTATCTTTTTCTTTTTGACAAAGCAAGGCCAACAAGAATTGCATTGAGGAAATAAGGCCCACTCAAGCGCTCGTACCAAAAGCCGCCGTACCAAAAGCCACCCATTAATTCAACTTGTCCCGAGGCGACCCTATTCCTAAACTCCCATCTTCCATCCATATTTAGAGGGACCAGTGAGTGTAATGACATCGTGCGCTAAAATATTATTGCGCGATCGAAAAAACAAAGAAATGGAAACGGTGAGCGAATATCATTTAAACGCGCAGCCATCGTTCATGACACTGCGCAACATAAAGATTCGTGTGCCTCTAAACTGTTCGAGTTCGTTTGCAGAAAAGCCACAGCGCGTCTAGCGTTACGAGCATTCGTAGTTCACCTCAACTATTTGGTTCATTTTAATGCCAAAGCTGGTTCGTGGATGTCTAGCATGTTGTACTAGTCCGCTGCAAGCTAATTCCAAACAAGCAAGCAGTACCTGAAAAGACTAACGCCTTCCCCTTGCCGCCAGATTACTCTATGGAGTGGTTTAGGATTTCTACGAGAGGGCACTCCCTCGTTAATTTAACGAAAGCGCTTCGCTAGAAATACTGTTTTCTGTGAAGGGTATCGATAGCTCCGCGAGTCTCACTGAGCCCGACACGTATCATCCGGTTTAGCAACAAGACGGCACGGACTTCTATTTTTTATTTCTGCTATTCTTGAGTTTCCTTCAGCAGCGTGAAAACGTCCACGAAGGCGATTTGCATCGACTGCAACGAACTACATACGGTGCATTATGGATAAGACGATTGCGTATGTAGGTCTGACCCGCACTGCTTTTGAACTTTAATATAGAAATAAGGAAAGACGGAATGACGTCACGAGAGAGCCCGACGCTTCCTTGGCGTTAGCACTCGTTATGAGAGAAAAGCACACGTCCCAATATCAGCTGTTGCTGAACTTAATATTGCCATAGTTCGCCTCCGCGTCCGCAGTTATCAACATGACGTCTCCCAAAAGTAGGCAAGTAGCTGAGTACGAGACATGTACCAGCTGAGCCGCAATGCTAGAGAAAAATATTCAGGCGGACAAAACTGGGGAAGGAAGCCGTTCGCCTTTATTTAAACCTCGCATCGAAATAAGAAGTTGTACCCAGGAACATCATGTGAAATAGAATACTGGTGGTAGCGAAAATAAATGCGTGCATGAGCTATACACAAACCGTACGCATGGAGGAGGTCAAATCAAGCACAGAGCTCGAAACCACCTTGGGCTTAATTGATCTGTAAAAAGGAAATCCGTATGTAACATTCAAACAGCAGGGCGCACGCAAGAATACTGCCCTACCGTATGCATCGAGAACGTAGACTGGTCGGAGGAAGGCAGAGGAAGTTAAGCATTCGAAGGCGGGCCGAAGTGATGTACGTAAAAAACGAAGCATGGAAGACGGGGTAGCTCCCTCCCACTAAGAAACAATGGACGGCTATAGCTGCTCAGGGAAGCAGCGATGGAGAGCCGCTTGCCCTGACTGGATGAAACAATGACAGAGAGATCGAAAGGGCTAGAACGTGAGACGCAGGAGATACGAGGAGGCGGACCGTTACAAATCAGGTGCCCCCACCGCGAATGCACGGTGCGCGCCGTTCTCCCGCCGTTGGGCCTAATCTAACGGAGCGCCACCGACGTCAGATTCGGCGCGGCGCCGGCAACTAGGTCATGCAAAGCACCACTCACGAAACGGCGCACATCAGGAACGAAGACGATGGAGCGGCGAGCAACCGAAGCGAGTTCGCGAGAGACGTCGAACACGTGAAGAACATCACCGACACAGAGAAGAATAACCAAACACCCCCCCCCTGCGAAGCGTAGCGGTCACTGGACAAATAATCGCCTTCCTCTTGCATCGAAACGACTCAACGCTTCCGGCGAGGGAACGATGCCGCGACTACCGACTGAAGGCGGTGGAGAAACGACGGCGCTGCCGACGCCCCAACACGTCATCGTCGACGTCACTTAGATGCTCCTCCTACGGGCCCGCCTTTACAGTCAGCGGGGGAGGGTGACGGCGGCGGCAGCTTTCGTGTCGACCGCGCCAGCTTCCCTTCGAAAAAAAGGAAAAAGCCCTCCGTTTTAGACGCTGCAGAAAAATTCGAACGCATCGGTTTCGATCGCCCTCGCGGGAGTAGAAGTCTACTCTCTTCTTTGATCCGAGTTGGCTCAAATCGAGGTATATATTTACATACCTCCGGCAACGGACAATGTCGGTCGCTATCGCGCACCCTCGCTAAACGGCGGCGTCGTCGTAGGTTCGAGGGCATCAGCGATGACCAAGAAAAGAAAAAAAAAAAGAGCGAAAGGAGAGAGAGGCTCGCTCAGCTGGCGTCGCCGCCTCGGAACGGCGGCTGCCGCGAGGGAGGTGAGGTGAGGGGGTGGCGGCGGCGGCGGCGTCGGAGGTGGCGGATTCGACGCCCCTCTCATTATCCGGGCCGGTCGCTCCCTGGGGCCGGCGAATGGCGGCGTCTCGGGGGCCACGTCACGGCCCCGGCGCCGCTTTGGCGGCGGCGGCGGCGCCCCCGACGCGAGAATAGCTAATCACCACCGCCACCCCCCTCCTTTGCTGTCACCCCCCATGCCAGTCCACCGCGTGTGAGGGCCCGCGGTGTGTCGGGGGGCCCGTCATTTTCGCGCGGTGTAGGCACGCCTCCGGGCCACAGCGGCGCGTCGCTCTCTCCGCACGCGCGCCGCGCCTCTCTTGTGTGCCGGAGTCTCTCTGCGCGCGTGTGTGGTGTGTGCGTGTGTGGCGTGTGTCGGTGTCGCGTCGCGCGCCTGGCGAGCGCCCCAGAGCCGTGGCGGCTGAGCACGGTGACAGCCGAGCGGCGGGTTGCCCCTCGCTGCCTGCGCCGCCGCCGCCGCTGCCTCCGGCGCTGGAGATGCGCTCCTCGCCGGCCGAAGCCGCTGCTGCCGCCGCCGCCGCCATGGCTTTCCAGCCCTTCCTGCGACCGGCGCCGCCGGACTTCTCGGTGCACTCCTTGTTGAGCGGCGCCGCGGCCGGCGCGCAGGCCCCGTACTTGCCGCTCGCCGCGGCCGCCGGATTCCCCGCGCTCTTCCCCAAGCTGGGCCCGGGACCCCCGCTGTCGGCCGAGGAGATTCTCGCTGCGGCGGCCGCCCACCGTGGACCCCTGCTGCGACCGCCGCCGGGGCTCGAGCCCGAAGACGACGGTGTGCAGGACGACCCCAAAGTGACGTTAGAATCTATGGACCTGTGGGAAAGGTTTCACGCGTTCGGCACCGAGATGGTCATCACCAAGTCTGGCCGGTGAGAGTCAAACATCCGTTGTTCTCTCACTGTCCTCCTGAGTTTTTGGCTCTTTGATGCCTTGTACAGTAAGTGTATCTCACTCGTTTGACGTACCGGCCAGTATTAGCACCCTGTTGGCTGGAGGACAGTGTGTCATAGTATAGCTGTGCGGCAGTACAAGGCGCATCGTGCCACACGGTGCTGTCGAGCAGTGCCAGAACTGAAATGGCGTCCAACGTACAGCTACTTAGGCTGAGATTAACGATATGCAAAGTGGCTTGTAGCTGTCGCAACATACATGGCAATGGCGCCAGCGCGTGGTTCATGAAAGCGTGCGGCCACTTGTGCAACCCCATTGCGACGCGCCAACGCGACGCGCTTCCTTGATCATGGAAAAGTGTCGTGAGTTGCATGGAAGCCTCCCCAGGACGTTATGTCTGCCAGTTGGAACTTTGCTTATCGACTCCAAAACTCTCACCAGGATACACAGATGTCGATGGTATTGTTCGGATTTGACACAGTCGTGCTGCTCGGTATGATCCGCGCGTGCTTTGAAGGACGTGAACGGATACAATCTATCACTGCGCCATTCTGACAGCCTATACTCTATCAGTATCAAGCGCTGGTAAGAGATGCATTTAATTAGCAGTATGTGACTAAGTGAAATCGATTACAGTAATTAGGATGGTATAGAAAGACCAGTATGAAACGTGATGATTAGTTCCAAACTAGAACCAAATTTTTCTTGCATCCGAATCAACTTTAGATATAGAAAAAAATTACTTGCAAAAAGAAACAGCATGCTCCTAAGTCCTACTTGGCTAGTAATCTTTAACTCCATTTCGTTAAGTGTTCCTTTTAATGTTGCTTCGACATATACAAGCGTGATGGCGAAAGCAGACATCCTGGAAATAAGCGTGTCGTTTATTGCTTGTGGGAGGATTAACTTACCTGAATTTCTCACTTCTAATTTAGTATTGAACTAAATGTCATCACGCGATGACTGTCCCTATTTAGCGTCATGGGCGTGGTCATTCAAACAAGTAACGTTCGAAGTAAGTGGAAACAATTTTTATTTGCACAAATAAGAGCATACATAATGTTGCTGGCGAAAAAAAAGGTGAGAAAAACTACTCAACAGCAATTAAACTAGCACCAGGGTAATTAACAATATTGCAGAAGGTCGGAAAAAGCAATCAACAAAATGCTAATAAAAAACACAACTTGCAGTGTATATAATTTCGAAAACTATAACTTCTATATAGCTGTGTGAAAGCATATCTTAGATGCACGAGAACCCATCAAATTTTGCAACCTATAAGACTTCAGCTATATGTCGTTCCCAGTATGGCGAGGTGGTCTTCCTCCAGAATGTGTTATGGTGGTTGGGTTTATGGGGGTTTAACGTCCTAAAGGTACTCAGGCTATGAGGGACGTCGTACTGAAGGGCTCAGGAAATTTTGACCACCTGGGGTTATTTAACGTGCACTGACAACGCACAGTACACGGGCCAGTAGAATTTCGTTTCCATCGAAATTCGGCCGCCGCGGTGGGGATCGAACCCGTGTATTTCAGTTTCAGTTTATTTCCAGAAAAAACATTCTGGTGGGACACCTGGGCTAAAAGCTGCTTTTGTTAGCTTGACGAGGCCCAGGGCCCAGCATACATGGCAGGGCAAGTCATACAGACATTGAAAAACAGCAAAATAAAGGAACATAAAAATATCAATACTTAAACACACAGCACAGAAAGACGTGTAAAATGCGGTAACAAGTAGAAACGTGTGTACAGTTTTGAAGTAATGTAAAAACTGGAAAAAACATACATATGGATGATTTAAACACATTCAAAAAATAAATAACATCAGTCCAACACAGGAGAAAGAAAAACAGCACAAGAAATTAACAAACAGTTATATAATGTGGTTACAATGATTGTATGATATGAAACGAAAATATAAAGAAAAATATTTGGGACAATGGAAAACAGTTATTCACCAGAACATCTATACGGATATATATATGCGGATAAAAAGTACTGTCGCAACTGGTTAAGGCTGGGTTTGGTAAGTTGCGAGTGTTTATTTAAAATTAACGGGAGGTTGTGCTTAAGGGACTGTAGTTTGTAATTGGTGCGGAAACGGGGAATTTGCCACAAATCAGTGCTACGTGTGAATGCATTATTGCTGTTATGTTGAAGGGATGCGGAACGTCAGCCGAACGCTGTGACCACTGAGCCACCAGCTTATGTCAATGGGTTTGGCATGGAGTAGAAGTGCTTGCACGCAACTGAAGTACACGGGGATGGATGGTTACGACGACGTTTTAACCGATATCTTTTCTATCCGGGTATTTGAGAGATGAGCTGTGAGGAGCAGCTGCCCAAGACTGTGTGTACTAAACATAGCTGTAGGTGCTAAGTAGCTGAATGCTATTTCCATCAGCATCTTAGTGTACTTACAACTTATTTGATTGGTCTTTCCTCAACATCAGCGAGCACTGGAAGCATACAGAAACGCTTATTATGAGCTAATTGTTCCATATAAATATGGAAAGCGTTCCTTCAAGCCATTCCATTGAGTGAACACATGTTGGGTGAACACATTATACAGATGTGTACAACACGAAAGAGAACCTCGAAACGCGTGTTGTTGCGGGTCGATCATGGCTGTTGAAAAAACTGCAGGCACGCCCCTTCGCTTCTGTGAATCGTGTACTTTAACTAGCAAGCGAGATGATGTGTGCCGAACCGCACATTCGAGTGCGTATTATGCGTAGTTTCTATTAATCGAGGAACTGGCCTTAGAAGTTGTTACTGTTCTCCGTGCTGAAGGCGCAAGCTTCGTCGCAAGCGTCATTTGTTTACAACTGCCTAAGCACGCTGCTGGCTCGCTTCCGTATGCGCTGCGCCGTTCCCTTTAATATTGTTTACATCTGTACATTCGCCTCGTGCATTATTGCACCGACAATAAGACCCACATTGCATCGTACCAACCACCTTACAAATAAACATGTTTCAAAATCCATATAAAGCGGTTGAAGTTGCAGTTCGTGAAATTTTGACTCACGTTGCTGCATGGCTTACCCGCAATGAAAAGAGCCAAATCTGATGTGTCGTATCTACTGCACGAAGCAGGCCTCCTTCACTAATATGAAGCCGTGAATAACACACTTTTTAGAAACCTGAAATTACATTGTGCACATCGTATACACACCCGCATGGATACGTTTCATACTGGGCGTCATGTTTTGCTTGCCGTGATGCACGACTTCCTGTTTTTGAAATCACTTCGCTCCTCATTAATTGTGCCCGGACAGGGAAATCATTGTCAGACGTTTGCTTCAAGCGCAGAACCTACGCAGCTGCAACATGCACACACGAAGCCAGCGCTTGCTATGAATCATGAAAAGAGGTGGATGCATGAGTGGAAAAACAAACATATTTACGAATTCCTACATTGCCTTATCTTTCTATATTTCGGGATGACACTTGAGCGGCGCGCTAACGATTTGTGTGTTTCTGCAAAGTTTTGAAATGAAGAATGCGAGAAAGAAACGCTGGCCCTGGATTCACGGAAAGTGCAGGTTTTATAGCGTTGTGAGCATGCATAGTTATAGTTACATTGAAACAACTGCCAGCGATGGAATAAATAGCTTGCCATCCAGCACCCACCATGTTGTAGCTGATTCAGCTTCTGATGCCGCCGCCGCCGCGTCCCTGCCTCGACCCACCGAAACCCGAATCTTAATATCTGAACAACAGAATTCAATCGACGAAATATTAACGCGTAACGCGGTAGCGTTAGGAGCCTGTGCCGCAGAACATCCGGCGTCGTCGTCAGCTTCGTTGACTGTTAGCGAAAAATCCACGCAAAATCCCCAGAGAGGCCACCTAAGAGGCAGATAGGCCACGTAACCTTGTGGCGTCATCACAACCTGTGGCGTCATCACAACCTGCTCAGTGCATCCTTATGGCTGAGCCTAAGTGTGCGCTCCAATTTTTACGGACAGCATGAGAGGCAGCGGAATCCGAATTCCCTTCGCCTCATGGAATTCTGTGACGTGACAGAAATCTAAAGACGCTGACGTATATTTTTTCTTGTGTTTTGCCTCCATTATAATTTTAATAGAGGGCCATTAAAATTTTGCTTGGCACTTAAACCACTACTCAGGGCTCGCCCCAATTCCTCCGTCAGTTCTGCAAGTCATACGTTGCGAGCGATCACTTTCGTTGTTTTTTTTTTCCGCAATGTAGTCTTTCAACGTTGTAGAAGATGTTGCGTCATGATCCGGTTCCCGTTTGATCTGCAGATCGATGTAACATAAACTGCAGTCTCGAAGGGTTATTTCCTCGTAAAACTGGTCTATACAAAGTCTATAGACTTCTTATAGACTTTATTGCCTTCCTATATGTCTATTCACAGTCTATAGACTCTCTATAGACGAAAGTAAACTAAGAATGTATTGCCATTGGTTCTCTATAGACTGTCTATTGGATTTGTATTGGGTATAGACTATTCGCTAGGATGTGCCTATAAACTGTCTATAGACCTCATAGAGAAAAGTTTATGGACATTCTATAGACTGTCCAAGGGAATTTTTGTAAGAGGTACCCTGTCAGAACCAGAGGTGCCACGTCAGGAATTGAGAAGTATCAGGACAGGTTTCTGTTAAGAATATTAATACAAATCGGGAGACCGCGCAGCTGAAAGCAAGAAGATAACAAAATTTTCAGAGGTGTTATATACTAAGGCACACATATTATGCTTAGGTATTACTACGCTATACCTGCTACTAGAATGTTAGGCAACAGATGAACCTAATTCTGTGATGAGCGAATGCATAACCCATACAAAAGAATTTCACAAGAAGACATTATCGTCTACACATCGGCGCTTTTTTTTTTGTTTTCGAAATAAAAGTTGCAAGCAGATAATCACGCTCAGCTTTTAAAGAAACGCTTCCATTCCTTGGGCAGCTACATTTTGGTTAATTAGGCGAAGGTATAACGCTGCGAAGGTATAACGAAGATATAACGCTGCAAACGCCTGAAGTCTTCGCAGCGTTACAAAAACACTTTGCACCGAATCGCCACAACATGCACTGAGCACATTGCATTGTATCAACCTCAGAAGGACGGCAGCTTTACCGTTTCACGAATTTCAATGTCCGCACATAAAGCCTCGCCTTGTTTCGACATATTTCACGCCTCGCTACGACGAACTTCCGGTGAACGATCACTGCAGTAAGCTGCCATATATATGTATATAGCACTTTGAAGTTATTTCCCGTAGTCCATCATCATAAACTACACAGTGCGATACCGCTATTTTATGCAGTGCTTCGAAACTCTGTCCTCCTGATCCATCATCATAAACGAGCGCGGGGCTTCCCCTTAATATCATTTATCTGCTGAGACCTGCTAGAGTACGCACATGTTGTCACGATACATACTTGTCATGACGAAGTTTCCAAAGGGAAGAGGTGCAAAAGCCTCGGTCGATGCCGCTGTGTATAGTATCATCATCATCAGCCTGACTACGCCCACTGCAGGCAAAGACCTCTCCAATGTCTCTCCATAAACGCTGTCCTTTGCCACTTGCGGCCACCGTATCCCCGCACACCTCTTAATCTCATCCGCCCACCTATCTTTCTGCCGCCCCCTGCTACGCTTGCCTTCTCTTGGAGTCCACTCCGTTACCCTTGAGCACCACCGGTTATCTTGTCTTCGCATTGCATGCCCTGCCCAAGTGCATTTCTTCCCCGTGATTTCGACAAGGATGTCATTAACCCGCGTTTGTTCCCTCACCCGCTCGGTCCGCTTCCGGTCTCTCAACGCTATTTTTTCTTCCATAGCTTGCTGTGTTGTCCTTAACTTAAGCTGACCCCTTTTCGTTACCCTTCGCGTTTCTGACCCATAGGTGAGCACTGGTACCGATGCCGCTGTGTATACAAGATACTGACAACTTTTTTTTTTTTATTCAAGCTCATGCGTTCGTCCTCGGCGTCTTCTTCGTAGTATTGTCTTGATATGCAGTCGTCCCTGTATTACGTCGTGCTTCACCGCTTGCTGCTCCTTGTATGTTTTCTCTAGAGTTATCACCATGCTTGAGGGTTTGATCATGCACGGAGGGGGATTGCATTCGACCGATATTGAAAACGATATGGTTTCAAAGCTGTCTTGTCATTATAACCAGTGTTCCTATCTCTGTGAGGGCACCGGAAATTCGCAAAAAAGCTCGACCGCTTCTCGGTCGGATGTCTTGCCCCTCAAAATTGGCGGCGCAATCAGCTATCAAGATGACCTTGGCCTGCTTCTGGTTTGAAACTAGATGTCCAGAGGACATACTGTGAGGTGTTCTTAAAAGAAAGCTTTCGGGGGCTGCAGAGCGCCTGTGCATTGACTGAGCGAAATGCGAGAACTGAGCTCAGTAAAGAGCCAAGCCGACCGCCGTGTACCCATCCGTTTCCGTTGGGTATAAGCTTAACCTGGCATGGCACATGGCCTGTAGCTATAGCTATATATCCCTTACAAAAAATTTTTACGCACTATAGACTTCTGTCTATAAAGTCTATAGACCCACTATAGACAAATCCTAGAGAACAGTCTATATAATAGACAATACAAATGCTATAGACAGTCTACAGACAATCTATAGATTTATGGCCATACACTTTGAGTAGACTTTTGTCTATAGACAGTCTATAGACTACGAACAGACAAAAAGAAATATCTATAGGAAGGCAATAGTCTATAAGAAGTCTGTAGACTGTCTGTAGACCATTTTTATAAGGCTCTGGGGTAAAAGGCCTGGGAAAGGGGTCGTCGACCACATGTTTCGGAGACAAAAACATCTTGTGCCATGGCATTCTTTGGCCGAAGCTGGCCTTGCGCCATATTCATCATCATCATCAGCATATATATGCTGGGGTCCTTGATGATACCGTGCTAATTCACTTTAACCTTAGGACAATTAAGGGGCACGAGTGCAGTAGCAGGCTTTGCTGTTTCGATAGGGGATCGAACGAGGGAAGGGGTGACAGGAGCGTTATTTACCTTTGTTAGCCCAAACCTCCTCCAGCTCTTCACCTCAACGATTTCTTTCGCAATGAATACTGCGCGTTTGCAATTAATTCAAATCACGTAGACTTATGAATGAATAGCTTTTGCTGCTCGCCTAGTCCAGCGCCAGCACATGTTGGATGCCTCTTCCCATGGAGCTCAAGCAATCGCATACACTGCGTCATCCACAGGCAGCCCCCGTGTATAACTGTTACGAACGTGTCACCCTCTGCGCTCTCAGTACAGCCCGCAATTGAATTTTATTAATGAGGCTCCGTTTCGGCGCCAGCTGTGCAATGAGCGAAAGAACAGCGACGGTCCCTTGCGAAATCATTTGTACGTGGCCTGTGCCGGAAGGGGAGGTAGCGTGGGCGAAGAGGTGAAAAGAAAAGGAAATTCGGTACAGTTACGCGAATGAATACAAAACATTTTACTGTTTCCAACGCCACAGGGCCGCAACAAAAAAAAAGGTAATAACTTATTTAGTCCTGGGCAGTTACTGGGTCAGCATTAATAAATTAATATAACCTGTTTTTTTATTCTAAATCCGTGCACATGCAGGTTATTTCAATCTTACAGAGCTGTAGAGAATTTGAAGAGATCACAAATGGTGAAATTTGCGTAAGTATACAGGCTTTGTCGAACTGTTCACTTATCTCGTTGACTCTTTTCAAGGAAAAGCGCTTTTCCCTCGGTCATTCTAGATTTCGTGTCCACGGCGCCGTAAGCACTTTCGCGAGAAGGTGCCCCATCCTGAAAACTACTTGAATTCTAACTTCCTTACTCTGGACATTCACCGTCGTTACCTATGGTGTTGATAGCGATGTAATATTTAATTTTTCCATAAATTAAAGAATACTCAGGCTGCTTCTCCTGCAGACGACCGCCAACAGTGCTTATTAAAATGTCGCAACACGTGGCAGGGTCTTTTTTGTTCAAAGCATTGCCGGTGTTACATTAAAAGGAAGCACCTAAACTTTCGGCAGTCGAGTCGGGCGCAATTGCATTCGCTCGCTCTTCAGAACGTACACTCTAAACACGAATACGCCTATACGGGAGTAAAAAGGGAGTAAGCTGTCCTATAGCGCACCCCGTTTTATAAAAGGGAGTGTGATATAAGACAGTTCGCTCCCTTTTTACTCCTTTCTATTTAGAGTGTACACTCTAAACACGAAAACACCGATATGGGAGTAAAAAGGGAGTAAACTCTCTTCTATTGCACCCCGTTTTATAAAAGGCAGTGTGATATAAGACAGTTCGCTCCCTTTTTACTCATTTCTATTTAGAGTGTACACTCTAAACACGAAAACACCTACACGGGAGTAAAAAGGGAGTAAACTCTCTTCTATTGCACCCCGTTTTATAAAAGGGAGTGTGATATAAGACAGTTCGCTCCCTTTTTACTCCTTTCTATTTAGATTGTACACTAAACACGAAAACACCTATATGGGAGTAAAAAGGGAGTAAACTCTCTTCTATTGCACCCCGTTTTATAAAAGGGAGTGTGATATAAGACAGTTCGCTCCCTTTTTACTCCTTTCTATTTAGAGTGTACACTCTAAACACGAAAACACCGATATGGGAGTAAAAAGGGAATAAACTCTCTTCTATTGCACCCCGTTTTATAAAAGGCAGTGTGATATAAGACAGTTCGCTCCCTTTTTACTCCTTTCTATTTAGAGTGTACACTCTAAACACGAAAACACCTATATGGGAGTAAAAAGGGAGTAAACTCTCTTCTATTGCACCCCGTTTTATAAAAGGCAGTGTGATATAAGACAGTTCGCTCCCTTTTTACTCATTTATATTTAGAGTGTACACTCTAAACACGAAAACACCTACACGGGAGTAAAAAGGGAGTAAACTCTTCTAGCGCACCTCGCTTTATAAAAGAGAATGCGGTAGAAAACAGTTCACTCCCTTTTCACTCCTTTCTGTTTAGAGTGTACACTCTAAACACGAAAACACCTATATGGGAGTAAAAAGGGAATAAACTCTCTTCTATTGCACCCCGTTTTATAAAAGGCAGTGTGATATAAGACAGTTCGCTCCCTTTTTACTCCTTTCTATTTAGAGTGTACACTCTAAACACGAAAACACCTATATGGGAGTAAAAAGGGAATAAACTCTCTTCTATTGCACCCCGTTTTATAAAAGGCAGTGTGATATAAGACAGTTCGCTCCCTTTTTACTCATTTATATTTAGAGTGTACACTCTAAACACGAAAACACCTACACGGGAGTAAAAAGGGAGTAAACTCTTCTAGCGCACCTCGCTTTATAAAAGAGAATGCGGTAGAAAACAGTTCACTCCCTTTTCACTCCTTTCTGTTTAGAGTGTACACTCTAAACACGAAAACACCTATATGGGAGTAAAAAGGAAGTAAACTCTCTTGTAGCGCACTCCGCTTTGTAAAAGGGAGTGCAGTAGAAGACAGTTCACTCCCTTTTTATTCCTTTCTGTTTAGAGTGTATGGCAGCTCCTGCATCTATCCTTTTCCTTTTTCGGCACATTTCGCTTTCCATTTTTGCCTCCTGATTACTTTCTTTTACGGTTGGCGTTTTTGATTATTACCTTAGGCGCTTTATTATTATCTTTCTTGGTTCAGTTCCGCAAGAATTTTTTTTGTCAGTCCACATAAAATGCCGCCTGAGTCGCGTCGTTATCGGAAGTCCGCCGCCGACCCGTGCCTGTTCGAGTGAAAAGGGAGAGCGCATTCAATCCATTATCCGTGCGCTTGTCAACTCGCTCGGGCACGTGGCCTCGTTATAAGAGCGACGCGACAAAATAAAAATTGAATATAAATCCGGAAGAAAGAAGTGTAATGAATTTGATGGGAAATTTAACGCGGGGGGAAAAATAAATGGGATCTGTGTTCAGAGCAGCTTCATCGCAGGGTCCCATAATATGAAAAAATGGAGAGATGCCTGTGGCATTACACTATTATAGCTCCATGCCCATCGTAATCAATATACCAACGCTGCCACCGCCACTCCTTATATTTTTATTTGTTTATTTGCTTATTTATTTATGTAATTGTTTATTTATTTACGTGTATTTACATGCCTCAAGCGAGGCATTGTGTAAGGTTGCTCAGATCGAAAAGTTTGTGTGAAGTAGGTTAGAAATCAAAAGCTTTGGTTTTTGGTTTATTTGGGTTTAACGTCCCAAAGCAACTGAGGCTATGGGGACGCCGTAGTGAAGGGCTCCGGAAATCTTGACCACCTGGGGTTCTTTAACGTGCACTGACATCGCACAGCACACGGGCCTCTAGAATTTCGCCTTCATCGAAACTCAGCCGCCGCGGCCGGGATATAAATCAAAAGCATAAGAAACAGTAGAGCAAAACAGACCCACAACAAGTGAGCATAGGTTATAAGATATCGAAGTTCGCAAGAAGTAATATGAAGTACGAGACAATAATGCATTGAACAAAAATTGGGGAAACTCACAAATTATTATACAAAAGCAAAGAACAGCATTTCAGGTATACGTAAAAACAACTGCGCATGACAAGAACCAACGAGGCAATGTTCTCAAGTGGCTGTAACAAAGCCGAAATTGAGGGCGCCGTCATGCGAGTCGGCGAGTAATCAGAGAGGGACTAGCGTCTCAGCTGCTGAAGCAATGAACGGGCATAGACCCAGTAGTCTGGAGCGGCACCTACAGCGGAAAGCCTTTTCTACCTCGTTTGCTACTGTCCCCTTTGCCACGACTACGTCGTTATTGTGCCGAAAAATCCCGGTTATTCTTTGCGAGCTCGTGAATGCATTCCTTCTTCCATGCATACCACTAATACTCCATCATCATCATCAGCCTGACTACGCCCACTGCAAGGCAAAGGCCTCTCCCATATCTCTCCAATGAACTCTGTCCTTTGCCAGTTGCGGTCACTGTATTCCCGTAAACTTCTTAATCTCCTCCGCCCAACTAACTTTCTGCCGCCCCCTGCACGTTTGCCTTCCTTAGAATTACTCCTTATAACTAATACAATAACTATATAATAAGTAACTATAACTATATAATAACTATACAATAACTATATATTAAGTATATAACTAATATATGCTCCTTATAACTAATGAAATCATACCAGTACCACGATCATCATCCCCAGTTTGATGAATGAGCGTATAAAACAGCGCCACCATTGCCACGTGCATGTTGTATGGTTAGACTATGCACGCAGGCACAATGAACGAAATTACATATTTTTGAGTGAGGACCTGGTACTCGTAGTCCTGCTGGCGTCGAAAGAGCGCTTATGGCACATAGTCGCTTCATACTACTATTATTAATGATTTGTGTATACGTGCCCTCAGAAATTTCTTCTCGCAGTACTGTTTCAATGTAGCTCGAACAAAATTCAACGTACACTCAACAAAAGCTCGTATGACGTTTTCCGCTGGATATGTCTCTAACCGCGCAAAGGCCGAACGCGCTTGCAAATCATGCATGACTGTAGGTTAATGTTCAGATCAGAACATTCCACGATTGCTGTTCAAAAAGTGAACGTCGAAACTGAAAGTTCTTGCATGTTGATGTAAGCATGTACTGTACCACATGTGTTGTGCTTGAAGGGCATGCAGTAGCAGGTCGCAGTGGCAAAATCACCTATTTTGAACGTATGCATGAGCTACTGACGTGTACTAATAGCTGACTTCGTCTTATCAGGTCGCGTATTGACAGTTCATAATGCACACTTCCTTTCTTGTTGCTGTCGATGGGCTGTTTTATCCATAGGTTTCCTGATTCAGGAAATTCTTCTTCTCGCCGTCGGGGCATGTAAAATGGCTCTGAGCAAATGAAGCGTGGTGTCATTCAACCCAGGGACGTTATCTAATAGTAATATCCTCGCAGGCGCCTCGTCTGCGTCAGGCAATATGCAGTGAGACTTTAACCTGGAAAGCGGGCCTCAAAACTCCTGATGCAGTCACCGTATATTTGTGTCTGTATTGCGCGTCGCGCGAAGCGTTTCATAAATTCTCCCTTATCTCTCCGCGCGGCTGCCTCGTTCATTAGCGAAGGATGTGTACATGTATACACTTGACGGGGAACTTTTCGCTGTCTACCACAATTTCGTGCACACCTGCGGGCGCGAAGTTTGCACGGCGTACAATATTATACACGTGTTACATACGTCCTGAGAGCTAGGGGAACGAGCGTTTAGTTTAGTGAGTTAAAGGAAGTATATTTGTTTAGGGGACAAGCAGTGAGCTTCTGTCTGGACCATGACAAACAAACGGTCAGGTGAAAAAGAATGGGGCGAAGTGAGTTTGGCAGATATGCTTTCAAGCTACGAATAGCAACTTAATTTAGTTCCTCAAAAGGAAAGTAACCCAGCTGTTTATTCTCCTAGTATACTCACCTATGGGACCGAAGCTTAAAGGCTGTCGGAAATGCTGGAAACCAAGTTGAGGACAGCGCAATCTTTATAAAAATGATTTGGGTACTTTCTATAGACTTCTAGACTTTATTATCTTCCTATGGCTCTCTCCTTTTTCCTATTCATAGTCTATAGACTGTCTATAGACAAAAGCCTAATAAAAGCGTGTGGCGCACCGGCGCCAATGCTAAGTTCTAGCGCCGCCTATCAGATTCCCCACCAAGCTTCCTCCAATGTAGCGTAGCAAAATTGAGCCCCTCTTTATTATCAGCGGCGTCGGCATGTCGGCGCTCCTTTCTACATTACTTCCTGCCTTCGGGTCAGCACGGTAAAAAGAGCAATAATTCTTGCTTGTTCTACCAAGACGTATCAATAAGTAAACGAAACAAAAAGGGGGATCTGTTTCACCAGCAAGGGACAAATGTCTGCCAGCACGCACATATATAGATATCATATAACAGATACTGCTCGAGCACCATCTGCGGATTCTATATATATATATATGCAATGTGTATAGGTGATGAATAGGCGTAGAGTGGCATGCATATATGATACAGTCGTCAGACTGCCTGTGACGACGCTCTGACCGAACGCTGCCAGTGTGTTATACAGCAGGCCGAGCCGGTCGCGCCGTATCGATGCTGCACGCCCGGGTATACAGGGTGTTTCACCTAAGACTTTACACAATTTTTGAAAATAAGCTTTTTGAGTTACTGCGACGCTTTTTTCGGCATAGCATTGTCAGCGGCGTGGTACGTCAGAATACAGCTAAGATGTGCTAACTAGCAGGTTGGTTAACGAGTACTGAATAGTTCAGTTTTAGCTATTACTGTTAGGCTATATGATTACTGAAAAGCGTGAAGGCCACCGTTATTAATACCCATGTTCATTTTTTTAGAATATCGAAAACGCGGTTACCCTATAGCACTGTGGCCCAACAAATTTAGGCTACATCGCGCCAAAATACATCGGCTTTCTTCAGAAGCTTGCAGGCAAAGCAATCTCTCCAGTGCACGTAACTCGTCGAAAAAGCCAAAATTTGTTGGGCCACAGCACCAAGGGTAAACGCGTTTTCGAAATTCTAAAAGCTGATATCGATATTATTTACGATGGGCCACACGCCTCTCTGTAATTAAGGGGCCGAACAGTAAAAGTTAAATAGTTAACTATTCAGTATTCGTTAACCAGCCTGCTAGTTAGCACGTCTTAGCTGTATTCCGACGTACTTAACCGCTGACAAAGCTATGCCTAAAAAAAAGCTCTCTTCTAATTCAAAAAGCCTATTTTTAAAAACTGTGTTAAGTCTTAGGTGAAACACCCTGTATACGAGCTCCCGCTGGCAGTCGGAGCGCGAAGCGGCGCCGGGCCTCTTTCCTGCGTCGTCCACGTATATGCTGCGGTGCTTCGCGTATTCCATACATACGCGGACGTCGCGCACGCCGGGCTGTAATTAACGAGGCGTCTGTCTCACGTTATCGCACTCAATTACTCCCTGACGTTACGCTGCACGGCGGGTCGTTTCTGTTATTCTTGATTTTTATCCTTTCCTTTTGCTTTTCATTTCTGAAACCATGTCAGGGCAGGAATCTCAACGAGTGTGTATATACGCACACTGACGGGAAGTATAATTAATAGTAAGCGCGCGCCCCAAAACCGACTAAATATAAACCGTCTAGGAGTTTCGGTTTCAGATCAGCATGTTGAAGTCACGGTTGAGCAGTTCTTTGGAGTTTTCTTATCGGAGGCACAGACGTCCTTGCCTTCCAGGGCAGTGTGAAGTGTATTCGCTCGAGGAAAGATTTTTAAAGTTGGTTCATTGTTGAAAGGCCTCTTAGAAGCGAACATTCACGAAACTGAGAAGCGTAAACGCATGAGTAGAAATACACTGATAAAAACCGTATATCCCTGACAAAAATTTTTTTAAGATAGTCTATACACTGTCCATAGACTTCTGTCTATAAAGTATATAGACAAATCATAGAGAGAAGTCTATAGGCAATACAAATGTTATAGACTGTCTATAGGTAATCTGTACATTTATGGCCATACACTTTTAGTAGACATTTGTCTATACACGGTCTATAGACTATGAATTGACAAAAATAAATACCTATAGGAAAACAATAGTCTATAAAAAGTCTATAGACTGTCTATAGACCATTGTCATGAGGGATAACTCTGTGTTTAAGGAAAGTTTTGATATACCGGGGGCCTCAGATCGCTCTAAGGTGTGGCGCGCTGATGGAGCTGAGCGAACTGGGTAGGCGGGCAACGGTGTACACTAAGCCAGAAAGGACAAAAGGGAATAGTGAGTCCCTCTAGGGACTAACTCCATTCACGCAATTATTATTCCTTTCCATTACTCTTTTTTTTTTAAGAGTAACTTACCATTCACCGCAGGAATTAAGTGGTGCCGTTAGTTCCAGTTAACAAGGAGACAAACAAGGCACAAGGAACTTGGAGAGCGCCTAACACGCTGGTTAACTATAACAAGAACTTCGTTGAACGCGTAAGTTTTAAACTTTAAGAAGAGGGAATGTGGTTTTAAGTTGACCCAGCGTCCTTGATGGCGCTCCTTGAATTCTTCGTCTCCTGGTCAACTCACTACGGCTGGAAACTAAGCTTATGATGCCTTGATTCCAAGTTTGGGAGTTTCCTTCCACTTGAGTATTTGACGTCTTTAATTTTTCAAGCGCATGAAGAGTGAAGTCGTTTAGTTAATTTTGCCCCCTGCGAGAAGAGTCGACAAAGTGGTATACGACTCGTTAAAAGATCTTTTTAAGCATATTGCTGATGCCATGCTGCACATCAGCATGTTTTCCGTGTGAAATTTATTGAAGTTTGAGTGCACATTCTTAAGTCCTTGCTAGCGAAAATGGCTTATATGGGAAATGAACGCTTACTTAGTAACAGACGTGTATGAGATTCGACCTGTATGTATAAAACGCGCATTACGAGGTGCGAAGCGGGCAGCAGCTAGACCTGATCCGTTAACGCCTATGTCCTCTTTGCGAAAGGCAATCTTTTCAAACAGAAGTCAAGGCTTATAGTATAATAACACGTGCATAGTTTCTGCACATAATCTTTTCGTAAAGTATACAGTTCCACCAGTGGTGTTCACGAAGGCAGCGGTGTTTAATGTGGCGGTAAGATCAAATCTCAGAAGGGGCTTTAGCGCTACACTGATTCTGGAGTTAGGTGCAGGTAAGGAGCTATGTATATCACTTACTCGTATGTGTAAGTCGGTGAACTATATAGCCTGGTTCTATAGCTAATTAGAACTCGTTCCGAGTCTTCATGTTTTCCTCTGCAGAGAGTGAGAGTGACGTACGGTTAACTTTAACTGGCAGGACAGTGATGCTGCAGGCATACACATGCGCAGGATATAGAAGTAAACACTTGCTAAACCGGAGCTCACAGCTTTTGAAAACACGATAAATGCAGGCATAAATGTTCGAGCAATCTGTACTCCTTGCGTAGGCATCATCGCCTTGTTCAGAGCAAGGTTACAGCCACCCCTTCCAAAATTTTCTTTAGCCAGTCCAGAGACTGTCCATAGACTTCTGTCTATAAAATCTATAGACACTTTATAGACAAATTCTAGAGAATAGGCTATAGGCAACACAAATCCTATAGACAGTCTATACGCAATCTATGGATCTATGGCCATGCACTTTTATGAGACTTTCGTCTATAGAATGTCTATAGATTATGAAGAGAAAAATATATATAGGAAGGCAATAGGGTGTAGAAGTCGACAGACTGTCTATAGTCTATTTTTATAAGGGACGCTTTAAGCCAGAAAAGAAAAAGAATGCCGGCAGAGGATTCTCCTTTAGGGTCAATTGGGTTACGACATTTCATGAAGAAGAAACCATCCACAGCTGTTTTGATGGCGTTGAATTTTAATGGCACGATGGCAGCTGTGGTCAAAGAGCTACCATAGCACGAGGTGTTTTTATGTTTATACAATATGAGGTCAAAGACCCATTTTTCAAGCATTTAGTCCTAAACCGGGCGAGCGCCACGCCAGGGGAGAGCTTCTATCCATTACATCACCGGTGGATACCCGAGGGCACTGGGTCCACAGCTGTTCTGCCTACGTTTATTAACTAACCGTTCGGCGCGAGGACTCATGCTGAGCAGCTCCATTTTGTCCACATTTAGCTTGGAGTGCGAGCTAACTGAATTTAGTCGGGTTGGCGGGGCAATTAGGAAGCGCTGCAGTGACTGAACTGTATCAGGTTTGGTTTATGGGGTTTAACGTCCCAAAGCGACTGAGGCTATGAGAGACGCCGTAGTGAAGGGCTCCGGAAATTTCGACCACCTGGGGTTCTTTAACGTGCACTGACATCGCACAGTACACGGGCCTCTAGAATTTCTCCTCCAAAGAAATTCCAGCCGCCGCGGCCGGGATCGAACCCGCGTCTTTTGGGACGGCAGCCGAGCACCATTGCCACTGAGCCACCGCGGCGGCTGAACTGTATCAGCACATTGCGATTTCTTGCTGGCGCCGCAATGGCACCACATTTTTTTCCAGTTTGGTATGCAGTGTGGGCTGTAGTAACTAGCACCGTGTGTTGAAGTCATCCGTGCATAGCCGTCGCCACCCACGTCGCAGGCAGCGCCAAGTGTGTGCGTGCAGGGGGGGGGGGGGGGGGGGGGGGCGCTTGAAATGAGGGAAGGAGGAAAAAAAAAAAAACAGAACGCGGGGAAAGTGTGCAGATGGCCAAGCTCAGGCGACAAAGTAGGAGTGCGATGTTGCGCACACGTGTGCGCTCCGCGGCCTTAGCGCCTCTCTCTCGCGCTGGGCATCCGACGCTCCGCGCCAGCGCCTGCATCGGTGCGACAGACAGCTTGCGCGTCGATCGCCACAGCTGCGTACAGACGCCGGCGCGACACTCGACACGCTCTCGGGTTTCGTAAACACATACATAAACGCAGATGCACATGCACCCAAATATGCACCATGTTGCAGGTTCACTTTGCTACTGTCATGGCGGGATGCTGCACGCACAGACGTGCTCTCCGCACACTGTCAGCCCCTACAAAAAATTATAGACAGTCTATAGAGTGTCTATAGACTTCTGTCTATAAAGTCTATATACTTTCTATAGACAAATTCTTGAGGACAGTCTATAGGCAATACAAATGCCATAGACAGCCTATATACAATCTATAGATCTATGGCCATACACTTTTAGTAGACTTTTGTCAATAGACAGTCTATAGACTATGAATAGACAAAAATCAATATCTATAGGAAGTCAATAGAGTCAATAAGAAATCTATAGACTGTCTATGGTCTATTTTTATAACGGAGAGCAGGATTGGACTTGAAGAGAGCAGTTCGCAGCAATGGCCTTTGGCTAACCATCGTCGTCAGTGAACATTTTAGTGCCACTGTATTGACGCGATAGCGTTACAGGCCCCGTTCACCAGAAGATCCGGCGTCGGCGTTGTCGGTGTTGTGAGCGAAAAATCACGGATCTGCTCTGGCAGGCGGTACCCAGGGAACAACCTGGGAGGAAGGTGGGCCACTTAGATCAAGTGACTTTGCGGCGTGATAAGAACCTGCCCACCGGAAAGGAAGCAAACTGCCCATCTTGGCATGGGCAGTCAAATTAATGAGTGGTAGCTCGGGAAGAGCAATCTGGGTGCGCAGGGCCCACCGCTGGGAGCACCTGTCATCGCAGGGCAGTGTCACATCGCTTAACCGCTGGACCACTGCGCCAGGAGGAGTATGAGGACTCCCAGGTATCTTTGAATGTAAAGTAGAGAATGACCTTCTGCATATATGGGAATTCACTCATTGCGCTATCGCGTCATACCCTTGGGGGGGAACTTAAATGTCCCCTCCAATTTTTGAGCCTGTGAGATGGATCAAAATGCTAGCGCTTATAATTGCGTCTTTTGATTAGCTTTTCGTTTAGTCAACGAGGAAAGCCTCAACAACGGGCTGTTTTCTTGTCGCGAAGGAATAGTGTCTGGCGTTATGATTATCGGGAGAGCTTCACGGCATACTTAAAGGGAAACTGCATAGGTTTTAGAAATCAACGAGCTTAAGAGGGTCGAACGAGTGAAACCTGCAGGTAAAGCATGCGAAGTCTTTTTGGGCTAGCGGTTGAAATAGTGAAGTAATCGCCGAATAAAATCCGGACGCCCTTCAAGCTTTTCTGCAGCGCACAACGCCAAGTGGGGGGCGCATGATGACGTCATCGAAGGTATCGGTACATTTCCAACGCACAAACGCCTGCTTTGAAGGAAAAAAACCAACGCCACCGAAGGCGAACCCTGCCGAGAGTTGTTTGGCAGCGTCTAACGAGTCAGTGCAGGGTGTGGCTGACGACAGCGGTAATTTAAAATCATACCTTCCATGACGTCACGTTGAGTTTTCCTGCACTATCCCAGTGCATTGAGGAAAAGTGCAAAATTCAATCGTAGATTACGTCACTATTTTAAATACTAGTGCGAAAACACTTGGCATCCTTTACCTACAAGCTATATAGATTTGAATCCTTGAATATCGCGAAATTCTCAAAAAAGTGCTGCAGTTGCCCTTAAGCTGCATCTGACCCAATGAGCCCTATGCACAAACCACCTTTCGTCATATAGTTCTACATTCCGTCTTGTGAACAGTTCAGCTGTGCAGTATAAATGAGCGTATTGCCATCGCGCTCCGCACATACCTGCAACATGGAAGGAGCTAGAAGCCCGGACTGAAGTTTGTTTCCTGAAGCGGCACCCATTTTCGTGCTGCAGCTGCGTGGACTCGTTGACCGGGACGCAGACCTCGACACAGCTTTGATTGATCATGTGGAGCGTTGTGCGCTATAGCGCGCTAAAAGTGGTTTCTTTTTTTTTTCTTTTCGCGCGCAGCTCATGCCTTTCTGTCTCTTCGCGAACGACATTCGAAACGCACTTACACTCTTAGTCAAAAAATATTAAATCGTGATTACGGTTAGTAATTTGGGGACTAACTGTGTTACCGCAATCGTTAGTCCCTCACAGAGTAGCTATTAAACTGTCGGAGACTAACTGCAAACACAATCGCGCACAGTTCTTCCCATCGACTAACTGTTCATCGCGGTGACTAAGTGGCGCAGTTAGTCCCACTTCCTGGCCTCCCCGACTGAGAGTGTGTTAGTGGAATGTGCAGCCTTGTCAAAAGTGTACAGGGGTAATTAAGGAGGAGCTTCCATCTGGGCTGTGCAGTGTGCACACTGTTTTAGACAATCTATAGAGCGTCTACAGGCTTCTGTCTATAAAGTCTATATACTGTCTATGGACAGATCCTATAGAACAGTCTGTAGGCGATACAAATGCCATAGACAGTCTATAGACAATCTATAGATATATGGTCATACACTTTTAGTAGACTTTTGTCTATAGACACTCTATAGACTATGAATAGACAAAAGGAATATCTAAAGAAAGTCAATAGAGTCAATAAGAAGTCTATAGACTGTCTATAGGCTATTTTTAGAAGGGTGGGTCGTATAATGCGTCGACAGCGTCCCAAGTCTCTTGCAAGCAAGAGGCACTCTCCTCCTCATCATTCCGAAACTTGGCACTTCCGCGAATATTTCAAGATCCTCAGTATACTGCGCGTCTTAGAAGCAACCACAGAGGGTAACGCGACGACTCGCGCATACACACAACGAACGCATGTGCATTCGTGTACAGCGAAGTGAAATGGATACATGCGTTTGTATACCTGCAGCCAGAGGCTCTTCGCAAATGCAGGTCTGCAGCAGCCGCGTCGAGCGAAGCTCACAGTCGCCCGCTTGCCTCGCTTTTCTGTTATCGCGCCTATTTCCTCTCCCCTCGGCGCGTTATTTTCACCCCGACGCCGCGAAACGCCGCGCTTGCGAAGAGCGGTGTGGGGGCCTCGCCGCCGTTAAGAGGTGGCCGTCACTGCGCCTCTCACTCTTCCACTTTTATGAAAGCACTCGGGCCTGGCGTGTGTCACATGCGATTGTATTTTCATTGTTTAGTTTCTTTTTCTTTCTTTCCTAAGGCTCGCATTGTGACAGCTATGATTTATTTATATAAATCTGTCGCTTTCACTCTGTGTTCACTTTGCACTCGGCAGAGAGGAATTCAGAGCGGGCTTTCATACGCGGCCAGCTGATGCGTGTAGATATGAGTGAGCAAGAGCGTCAACAATGTCCACCCCAGCACATACCGGACGGGCTGCGGAGTCTCATCTGTTCAGCAAAACGTTAGTTTCAGAGAGCTCGTCGTATTTGTCCTCTAGCGAAAGAAATAGAAAATGGAAAAAAGGCGGGGAAAAAATTAACTCATTTGGTATTCAGCGCTTGCCCAGCGTCACTGCTTTATTTCCTTTGGTCTCTGCGTCCGTTTTTATTCTTGTAACTATGTTGAGCCCACGCAAGAGCATGGTGCATAATAACAGGACTAGGCGGCTGTCTCTATTCCGACCATTGAAAGCAATTGCCAGACGTCAAGCTCAAATGTCGAGGTCCATTGTGGTGCAGGCTGAAGCAGACTTGGTATTGCATATTTTGTCGAAGCATCGCGTGTAATCACAGAGATGTACGCAAGGTGATTTGCCGGAGCATCGATGGAATGGCTGCGACGATAAGTTTAATCAGAAATATCTTTAATACCACGAACGCATGTTCAACTTTCCTTTCCAATTCGGGGACCCAATTTTCGAAAAAAAGAAAAATAAGTCCTTTCTCCCTGCCTTCCTTGAACTGATGAAGTCCCAGTGGATGATGTAGCACTCCCAGTCTCTGTCATTTTAAGGCGATGAGTCAGTCAGAATAGCAAGCCACTGAATGGCTAATTACGCCTATACATTCGCACCATCCGCCACCGCCATCATTCCTGCTAGCAGCAATATAAATAGCACGTGCCGCTTATACGGTAATTACCACGGGGTTCGAATACCAACTGAGCATCCTGCACATCTGTGGTCCGCAATTATGCGACCTGTAGTAATGTAATTGAGGTTACATGACTACATGACCACACATATCGTGTCATGCGACATCGCACGACAGGTCATGTGACTCAGCTGTGTCATGCAATGTCGCGTCTGTGGGCTTTACACGCGTTGTTCGAGTGGCCACAGATGGTACACTGTCGACCGGTAGGGGCACGCGTCATGCAACGTTCCGCACCCATTGATCCGGAGGCAATGACGTGATCTCAAAAGCGGTGACGTCATTTAGTTTCTGGTTTCGAAAGACGGTGCTGCAAAGACGACGACTGCACCCAGGAAAACTTTCCTGCCGCAGCTGTCGCACTAAGAGGGGTCAGTGCTGCTGCTTTTTACTCGTTTCGGGAGATTTTCTTTTCACCGCGTACTCCGTGCAATCTTTAGCGCCTTGCCTGCTGCACATCATCATCGTCGTCATCATATTTTATTCTCATTGTAGCATTACAAATGCGCCGAGGGGTAAAGACATTGAAGACGATGGCCAATACAAGGAGCTACACCGAAGCTTTGGAGCAGGCCTTGCCGTGCTTGGACTCATGGTAAAAGCGACATACGAAGCACGATTATACATTCAAAGCCAAAGATGGTCAAAACGGGACAAACGGGAAAACTAGGTATTCGCGTCACGTAATGGTTGTACCATATCGAAAGACTACGGATTTGGCTGCTGTCACTATGCAGGTAATGTTTTCTGAGAGACTAATGGTTGCTGTTCGAATGAATAATGAATCTGTGGCAACAAAATCAGTCACTTATGAGAATTAGCTCATCAGAGAGAAGGACTCGTAAATTGGAAAGACCAGGGACATAAAGCCACACTTTCTGTGTGCTGTGTATGAAGACGCTCCATTGACGCTCTATATAGCTAGGATTTGTGAATAGACGTCCGGTACACTAAGTGCGACTTTTCACAGAGATTCATTAAAAAAAAAAAAACAGTGCACTCAATTTCATGAAAGGCAGTGCGCTAGAGCGCATGGCCTACTTCCTCTCTACTCCCTTCTGATTAGAACGTATGGTATGGACTGTCACGCAACACCGTTACGTTGGTGGGTTTGTCGGCTAATGTTATTGGAAGCACCTTTCTTCATATCGAACTGTACTTTTGTGTTTTTTTTTTCTCTCTTAAGATATGCCTCTTCTCTTTTCCACGCATGAGCAAAAGGAATTGCCATATTGAGATAAACAAAATATTGGAGAGAATTATAAACATGGCTGATTACAAAATTTTCAAGTGAGTGTGACGACCCCACATAATGCGCAGGTCCACACGGGACGGAGAGGCAAGAAGACACCGTATGGCTCAGTTTAAACAAAATGATGTAATCAATAATTATACATTGTACATCAGAGGCTGGGGTGTCCGAGCTTACGTGGCGACGCCGTCATGGGGGCGATGGAGGGGCTCCGGAGTTGCGATCCGTCGGTGGCTGGTAGAAACCGCGCGCCGTCCGGCTTCGGCGCTCAAGGACCCTTTTTTCGTGAACGATGTCCTCTGCGTGCCTTTCGTCCGCACTCGCCAGCTATATCTGCTCCGCCGGCCACGCCCGATCTCCTGTCTCCCCGTCTGGATTGTTTATTTCTTCCTCCTTTCCACGGCGGCGCCGCGGCACCCCCGACCTCCCTCGTTGGAATGTCGTTTGTCTCCCGCCGGCAGCTTTCGTACCATTGTACCCCTTCAGTGGCTTGCCGCCGCTGGGGGCTCCGTCTAGGCGGCGCCGCCGAACGCGGACCGTTTAAGGGGAGACAAGGGAGTAGGACGGTTGAGCACAGAGGAGATTCCGCCGAAGATATGGGCCCTGGTAGCTCACGCACGGAACGTCACATGAGCAAGCGAACACAATATTTCTCCATAGGGGACACGAATTAAATAAATCAAAGTGTTTTTAACACTTCGCTGACATTCTTACTGTCAATCCTCCGTTGTTATACAAGGGTTATACACAAAAGTAAATATATACAGCTGTCCTGGCCGTTGTAATGATCGGAGGCCCGGCCAGCGGAGAACGGCGAGACAGTCAGGCGCCGTCAGGTATGCGGCCAAAAGCGCGGCTGTTTCTCGGCGTTGGCGTGGACAAAAGCTCTAATCCCCTTCGCCGGCGATGCTGAATGCGGCTCTGGTGCCGAACTGCGCTCCTGGGGACTGGCAGCGGAAACAGGCGAGCCAGTCCGGCGTCATCAGGCTACTGCGACGGAAAGCGCTGCTGTTCGGGGGAGACAAAAGAGACACTGCGTGGGGCAGCTACTGGCGACGGCGTCGGCGTACACAAAGGCGTCTAATCCCCTTCGCCGGGAAGGCTGAGCGCGGTGTTTCTCCAGGACTGCCCGTGGACTGACCGACGAGACCCAGTGGCGACGACGGCGGGGCGGCGGCGCCGCTAACTCATTGCCCGCGTGCGCCCTGGGCAGCAGACAAAGCAGAGGGGCGACACGGCTGATTTGTCCCTTCCACCGAACTGAAGAGGTCACCGGTATGAGCGGTCAGCGTACGCGTCCCCATCGATCAGGATCATCACACAGCAACAACGACCTTTGGGCCTGGGAAAACAGTTCGCGACTCAGAGTCGCCAAGTTCCTCCTTGCCCGTGTGTGTGTGTCTGTGCGGTGTGCGCGATCACGTGGGGAGGGCGGAGCCTAAGAAGACGCTAGCAGCCCATTGGACGCTCAACCAGAGATCAGATTCCCTAGCTGGGTGCCTGGGGAATGTGAACTGCATTTAAGGAGCAATCTGTGGGGTGCCAGATCCTCCCTCATTTTCTGACTTTGCTCCACTTGCTACTGTACAAAATGTAAAATAAACGTTCCAGCTTGCTATTCCTCCCGAAGGCTTCCCTCCGTAGTCTGGCTGCTTCGCCCTAATGCGGTGTAGACCCTGGTCCCGACCACCCCGGGCACATCAACTGGTTGGCAGCTGTGGGATGGTCTGCGCGGCGTCCTGGCTCCAGTATGGGTAAGTGCACGGTCTTGTCTCTTTTGAGTTTTGCCAGGTTGTACATCTTTGGAATTTGTAAACCTAGGTAATGGAATGTGGCTCCAGAGATTGCCTGGGAATCTTCTCTGACCACTAGTAGAGACTAGCCGTCGCCTGGGAGCAGACATGGACTGGAAAAAGCTGCGCAAACCGGACCTGGTTTTGATTTGCGGGAAATTGGGCATCGATTGTGGGTCTATCCGTAGGAAACCGCTCTTAATTGAGGCAATTGAGGCAAGCGGTGCAGACGCGGAGGAGATAGTCGGATGTTGGGAGTACATTCGGGAGGAATTAGAGAAGGCACGGGAACAAAAGAAGCGAGAGGATGAAGAAAAGAGGAAGTGCGAAGAGCAAATGGAGATCGAGAAAACACGGCTCGTTCAAAAGCGGGAAAGAGAGCTGCGGGAGATCACACGTCAACTTAACCTCGTAAGAATGAAAACAATTCGATCTAGGTTAAGTGTTTTCCGAACAGGCGATGAAATCAGGACTTTTCTTCAAAATTTTGAGGGAATTTGTACGGAGGAGCAGCTGGACCAGGGTTATTGGTCAGTTATGCTGCTAGCTTTCCTCCCGTGTGAAGTCGCTAATGTACTTGCGCGCCTGTCGGACGAGGACGCGGAAAATTATGGAAAAGCTAAAAGTGCGCTTTTCATGCACTTTGGAATTACCGCAGAGGTCGATCTCGAAAGCCAAAGTGAATGTGGTCAGGTACACCACGACAGTGTCAGCGAGCGACTTAGGAGCTCCGCTCAGTCGCCGGAAGACACGGCAGCTGCTCAGAAGTGCCGGGAAGGGGCAGATTTGGTCCCAGAAAGAAAGGCTACTTCAGCAGCAGGGACCGATGATTTCGGTCATGAAACTAGCAAACAGTGCAGATCCGCAAGCCGCGAGGGCTCGGGGGATAGAGTAAGCACTAAGGCTAGGAGTGAGAAAAAGTGCCGATCCGCAAGCCGTGAGGGCTGGGGGATAATCAGGACACTAAGGCTAGCGAAAAGTGCATATCCGCAAGCCGAGAGGGCTCGGGGGATAATGTAGGCACTGCTAGCAGTAAGGAAAGGTGCAGCGCGGCGGTTTTGAGCCTGGAGGAGCGTGCACTTTCCGGGAAGAAGGCGGCCGTCTCTAACCCTGAGGCAGATGCTCTGTTAAGAAGTGAGGTTGATTGCTGCGATCGAGAGGGTAGCACACAGGACAAAAACGCTACGTTAGGCGAACAGCGTGGTTCAGGTCAAGTTGCAGGCCAGAGCGTTAGTGTCGACTCGAACAGCAAACCTCGGGAGAGCAAGCTATGCCCAGGAGAGAGTAAAGTGCCGATGAGACAGTCAGATACTGCGGCATGCAGTGACTCGCCGAAAGCACGAGCCCATTGTTTAAAATCAAGTGGGAAATGCGGCTCGGTGCTGCGTCAGAGAGAAGATGCGGAGAGCGAGGACACCGCGAGAAAGGGAGGCGCGCAGGGCCGATCTGCTAAGGCAGTTTTCAGAGGGCGGCCGCGCGCAGGGAGAACCAAGCGAGAGCGTGCTCTCCTGAGAACAGACACAGTACGGGCCAAAGACACTGGAAAGCTAAAGGCCAGCCAACAGTGCAGTCGGCCGAGACGGTCACCGCGGCACGCCAGATGCAATAGACACCGCACAAAGGCAAGACTGACAGGAAGGGTTCAGATGAAACGAAGGCCACTCGACCCATCGTGGCGACGCTGCGGTAGTTCTTGCGGGACGAGCGAAGCTTGTAGCAGGCCACAGAGAAGCAAGCATAGCTACCACCCGAAAGAGCGCAGCAGAACGCGTTTCAGTCTGAGGCCATTCTTGAATCGAGGGGGGTATGCTCATAGGCATTGCTTTCTTAGATCGTCCCCCTCCCGCATTCTTTTCAAATCCTGCTCAGGTGTAGGAGACGCGCGGCCGGGGTGCGGAACAAATCAATGTCGCGTGGCGTCTGGAGCCCGAAGAGGTGAACGCGCATTTAAGCCCTTCGGCTTTTGTCGGGTCTCGGCGGCCCCAGCTACTGTTAGTCTGCGACCGCGCCGAGCGCGGCTGAAGAATAGGACCCCTCGTGTCGCGACGGGGGTGGTTAGCAGATTCTGAGAAAAAGTCTCTGCTGTTTGCTTTTTCTCTTTTTGCTGCTGCCGCGAAAGGTTTTGAGTATGTGTAGTTTGGGATGGTCATTCTTAACTTTTGCAGCAGTGGTCTGGCATTTCTTTTAATGCTAATTGTTTGACAATGCACACGTAGTGCTTATGTATAGCAGCGTCCGCTATCACGCGGAAATGCTGGAAAGCCGGGCCATTGTAGGACACTGGCATAAGCACCCGGAGTCTCTTTATCTAAGGATTAGACATGTTAACGAGAGTTGGGCTCCGATATTGAGGGAAGCTTTGCCAGGCTGATCAAAGGTGACGGCACTATGCGGTCATGCAAATGAGAAGAGGTAGGCACATTCGTAATTCTAGTGGTAATTACGAGTGGTACTCCATTACAAAGAGGGCGAGAAAACTGAAACGCGAGGGCCTCAGCACGCGTTTTCTCCGTGGCCCTGTTGGAAGTACTTAAGTTCCCGAGAGAAAAAGTTTGGATTTGTTTCTCCGCATTTGCATCTCCGAAGCGTCACCGTTTTGTTCTCTTTGTCGTCTAGTTGGAGCGGTTTTCTTTGATCAAAATTCGGAAGCGAGTGGCTTCCATTACAAAAGAAAACAAAATTGGCTCAACTAGGTCCGGTAGGCCAGCTTTCCAGGCATGCGCTTTCGAGCGAGGGCTGTGGTGTGTATCAAAATTTACAGCCTTTGTTTAACCTTATCCGAATACCTGGCAGTTCTCTGAGGTTGGCCGTGTGCTGCCCTGCTGGAGGTATGGGCTTAGCGTAGGCCTGATCACTAATGCTCCGTTTCGAGGACCCCTGCAAGATGTGCAAGGCTTCCTGGCCGACCTGTCGAGCAGAAGGACTCGGACACTGACGTACATTCGTGGTGCACCGATCAGCTGCAACCACTTCGTGACGTCTTCTTGGCGGCGGACGGACTGTAATGATCGGAGGCCCGGCCAGCGGAGAACGGCGAGACAGTCAGGCGCCGTCAGGTATGCGGCCAAAAGCGCGGCTGTTTCTCGGCGTTGGCGTGGACAAAAGCTCTAATCCCCTTCGCCGGCGATGCTGAATGCGGCTCTGGTGCCGAACTGCGCTCCTGGGGACTGGCAGCGGAAACAGGCGAGCCAGTCCGGCGTCATCAGGCTACTGCGACGGAAAGCGCTGCTGTTCGGGGGAGACAAAAGAGACACTGCGTGGGGCAGCTACTGGCGACGGCGTCGGCGTACACAAAGGCGTCTAATCCCCTTCGCCGGGAAGGCTGAGCGCGGTGTTTCTCCAGGACTGCCCGTGGACTGACCGACGAGACCCAGTGGCGACGACGGCGGGGCGGCGGCGCCGCTAACTCATTGCCCGCGTGCGCCCTGGGCAGCAGACAAAGCAGAGGGGCGACACGGCTGATTTGTCCCTTCCACCGAACTGAAGAGGTCACCGGTATGAGCGGTCAGCGTACGCGTCCCCATCGATCAGGATCATCACACAGCAACAACGACCTTTGGGCCTGGGAAAACAGTTCGCGACTCAGAGTCGCCAAGTTCCTCCTTGCCCGTGTGTGTGTGTCTGTGCGGTGTGCGCGATCACGTGGGGAGGGCGGAGCCTAAGAAGACGCTAGCAGCCCATTGGACGCTCAACCAGAGATCAGATTCCCTAGCTGGGTGCCTGGGGAATGTGAACTGCATTTAAGGAGCAATCTGTGGGGTGCCAGATCCTCCCTCATTTTCTGACTTTGGTCCACTTGCTACTGTACAAAATGTAAAATAAACGTTCCAGCTTGCTATTCCTCCCGAAGGCTTCCCTCCGTAGTCTGGCTGCTTCGCCCTAATGCGGTGTAGACCCTGGTCCCGACCACCCCGATCACATCACCGTATACCTTCCCAGAGCAAATGGAGTCGTGCGAAAGCTGTCGAACTCCGAGCTAAACGAGCAAAGCGGAACGTCATCACTTTGAAACTGCAGGAGGCCGCTTATCTGCAGCGATTCGTTAATTTTTGCACATCTAATTAACGCTGATTATGCTCTGAACGCAGGGGCAGAAGTTATGCAGGCGACGCCGCAGGTGTACATGGGGTAATTGCAAGAGAATAATTATCTGGAGCCATGCATGCAGTGAATGATCACCTGTCGCTGTGGGCTAGCTGGTCATGAGCCAAACTTTTGCGATCGTAGGGCTTATCGGCGCGGCTAAAGCAGATGTTTGTATATGAATCTATAATATATATGCACTTATCTGCAGCTCTAAAGAATAGCAAAGTTTTGAGATCTGCAGTTTGTGCTCCTTTTTAGCTCAACAAAAAGTACACTGGGCTAAAAGCGCCCATCCGGTGAATTCGATTGTCTCCCTCTTGATATGTCATTGACGCTTAAATCAAAACTCTTTGCCAGTCGTGAAAGTTGCCTGAAGTACATTAGGTAATTTTTTTTTTACCTTGTTGCCGACCACCGTGTTTCTTTATTTCTTTCCTTCTTTCTCTCTTTCTTCCTTTATTTCTTTCTTTCCTTCTTTTATTCCTTTCTTCTTTCTCTCGTCCTTTATTTCTTTCTTTCCTTCTTTCTTTCTTTCCTTCTTGCTTGCTTGCTTCTTTCTTTCCTTCCTTCTTTCTTTCTTTCTCTTTTTCATTCTTTCTTTCTATCTTTATCTTTCTTTTTTCTTCGAGGCATTTCAAACAATTCGAGTCATCTGATTGAAACTCCGCGTATCTCCGTCGGTTTGAAATTTGTTCACGATATAGGTTGATACCTGTCAAATTAATCACGGAACAAAAAAAAAAAGGCTGCTGATTGGGTATGCTGGGTTGCACGCACCAAAAATACTCTTTCCGTTTTCCCTTCGTAAAATATGTATTACTCGTTTTTGAGACATTGGCTAAGGTTACGTGAAACATCCGTCACACGCACACGCGCACAAATACGTGCACGTAAACTGACGCACGCCTTCTTCGAAACAAAAAGCGGCCACGTAGTAGTGCAGTGAACATGCGCGAGTCCAGATTATAGCGCAGTGAAAGAAATGAGCGTGAAAGAGGGGTTAAGAGGGAGGGGGCGATGCACGTGGAAACGACCTACACCAACGCATTCGGATAAAAACAGAAGAGGTAGAGGAAAAGCGAACCGTGCATGCAAGTGCGCGCAAAAGCAGAAGCGTTGAAAGCCGATTGAGAAGAGTGCGCGGCGTAGGGAGCGCGCGGGATTTTTTTTTTTTTTCCGCGCTCTCGCAGCTGCCGACCCATTGATGGCCGCAATCCCGTAATGACAGCTGGTTGTCAGCGACGCGCACGACTTCTCTTCGTCACCCTCCCGCGAGCCGAGCACACTCCCAAGCCTGCACCGAGCTAGGCCAAGCCTGCCGTGTCTCGCGCCAGCGTGGGACGCGGCTCACCTCCGGCGAGCCCACTCTCGAACAGTGCGTCTCGCAATCTTCTGTGCAGCATTGTGGAAGCCACAGCTTTGTGTCGACATGTCAGGAGATCTATAAGCTGAATCCCACCCTGCGTCGATATCTCGGGAACAGAACAGAAAGGCGCTAAGCGCATATAAAAATTGTATCTTGTTTCAAGTTTGTCGAACTGAACCAGCTTGCGGCCTGTGAAATTTGGCTCTGTACATACTATGACCATCTCACAGCACATCCAGCACTGCACCATTTTATCGAGACGCAGTGTACTGTTCACCCGGAGCTTCGTGCAGAGAAAGTCGGGGAGGGGGGGGGGGGGGGGGGGGGGGGGGGGGGGGCTTTGCTGAAAGCCCTCATGAAAGGCGCAGTGTTTGACACGTCTTCATTAGGCTGCCTTCGCCGAGTGGCCTGCTTCAGTGGCGATCACGCCCACGGCTCTCTAACGGCGTCGGCAGCGTCGCCGCGTTTGATTCGTGGTTGCTTTGTTTCGCTCTTTTCTTCATTTACAGAACGCGCACCACGTCCTCAAGATCGGCCAGCTTGTTATATCACAACTTAGAACTTTCAGAGTTGCTAGCTACTGAGGTTCAAAAATTAAAACCTAACGTTAAAAGAGAAGATGGTTGGTTGGTTTATGGGGTTTAACGTCCCAAAGCGACTGAGGCTATAAGAGACGCCGTAGTGAAGGGCTCCGGAAATTTCGACCACCTGGGGTTCTTTAACGTGCACTGACACCGCACAGTACACGGGCCTCTAGAATTTCTCCTCCAAAGAAATTCCAGCCGCCGCGGCCGGGATCGAACCCGCGTCTTTCGGGTCAGCAGCCGAGCACCATAACCACTGAGCCACCGCGCCAGAAAAGGAGTAAGTTTTCTTCTTGGGCACTTCTTTTTATGAAAGGGAGAGCACTATAAGGACAGCTCACTGCCTTGTTACTTCAATACAGGCGTATTCGTGTTTAGAGTGTATGATTGCACCTGTGTGCTTGACGAAGAAATGATGTGCCGATTTAAGCGCTTCGTTTTACAGTTCCCCTTTCAAAATATCTTCATTTTGGCATATAAAAACCACATGTCATATAGGAGTCTGTACCGACGATATGTGCAAGACGCGTTCTGAAAAGTTGCAATAAACAAATACTCTGTATGACGTACTGAACATGATCCGGTTATCAAAGAAACCACGCGGAAGAGATGGAAAATTAGAAAAAAACACTGAAAGCTTGTGGATTCCCGTTGTACATGTACATATGTCTGTATGTATGTATGTAGTACGTATGTGTGTGTGTACGTATGTATGCATGCACGCATGCATGTACGCACGCATGTACGCACGCATGTACGCACGCATGTACGCACGCATGTACGCATGCATGTACGCATGCATGTACGCATGCATGTATGTATGTGCGTGCGTGCGAGAGTGTGTGCGTGTGTGTGTGGGGTGTGCGCCTGTTCTCGTGCGTGTGTGCGCCTGTTCTCGTGCGTGTGTGTGTGCGCCTGTTCTCGTGCGTGTGTGTGTGCGCCTGTTCTCGTGCGTGTGTGTGTGCGCCTGTTCTCGTGTGTGTGTGTGCGCGCCTGTTCTCGTGCGTGTGTGTGCGCGCCTGTTCTCGTGCGTGTGTGTGCGCGCCTGTTCTCGTGCGTGCGTGCGTGCGTGTGTGCGTGTGCGTGCGTGTGTGTGTGTGTGTGTGTGTGTGTGTGTGTGTGTGTGTGTGTGTGTGTGTGTGTGTGTGTGTGTGTGTGTGTGTGTGTGTGTGTCCGTCCGTCCGTCCGTCCTATTGCAATCTGCGTTAGGGCACTCCGACGTCCTGTCTTTTGGACTTTTGGAGCGGGTCCTGCAGGCCATTCACGAGGCTTTACGAAATCTCTTTATGGGCCTCGTTTTTACCAATCAACTCATACTCATTCTTGATTATACTGCTGGCCCCAATGCCTGAGCATGTGCAAAGCATTTCATGGTTCGTACGAGCTTGAGACGCGCTTTTTGAGTAGCTGCATTTGAGGAATCCCTGTTTCAGTTTATCGTTGACTTGTAACTTCGTGAAAAGAAGCTAACAGCTGCCTTGTTCTCTTTCTTGCTAAACTAAATCCTCGAGGTCACTTCCAGATTCAGTAAAAAAAGAAGCAAGAGAAATCACCCTAATTGCGGGTCCAGAATTGCTGTAATTCTGAACAAGCCGTTATGTTCTGCACTTTGTGTGCTGTAATTCTGGACACGCACGCGGACGGACATTTTGATCAGTGGCGACAAAAACAAGACCGCTAAAACAACACAGCGTTGTGTGCCGGAGTTTGTTCTTTTTTTAATCATTCAGTCATCTCCTTGTTCTTACACTTTCAGCCTTTGGAAAGCGGACTCTTTCAAAGGATTATTAACGTGCTGCAAATGTGTGTCTAAGGCTCGCGCCACATATGAGAAGAGCAGCTGCACTCTAAGCACGAAAGGAGTCAAATTGTAGTAAGTTGTCCTCTAGCGGACTCGTTTTAATGGGCAGGGTATTCTGCGTATTTCCTTGATGTTGGCAAAGAAAACAATATCCCTCTTCAAACCATGTGAAGTTCTAGCAGTTAAAAATTTTGACCGAGGTTTTTCAGCATCCTCTATTTTCTAACTTCAAGACCTCCGCTGCCGCGTTTAAAAGCCTATTCCCATCGTTGACCGCATCAAGTTACTATGCTTTGCAGTGGGAATACAACTGCGTTGCTAAGATAAAGCATTCCGTACATTTAGGGATCGAAATCTGCCCCCGGACTTGGGCAGCATGTCCTGCCCCTAAAAGGGAGTGGGCTTGAGGACAATTTACTCCCTTTTTACACCCATACAGGCTAATTCGCGTTCAGGGTGTAGAGTCATGGGCGTGAGAGGGGAAAGTGTCACAGAGAGGGCGGCCGGTCGTCGAGACCTATGATCTGCGGGAAATCTCGGCGTCGTTCGAGCGGCCACGTCTCTCAACGGAGACGTGCATTTCAAGGACAAAACCCTTGGAGAGAGGGGAAAAAAAAAACCCTCGACGAAACAAAACGTATCGTTCATCCTCGTCCTGGGCGCGCCGGCGGCGATGGTGGTGACACCTCTTGACGAAGATTAGACCTTGTCGGCGCCTCGTGCTCGACAAGGGCGTGGTGGCTCCAAGGATAAGGCTTTCAAAAAAGAATAAAATACTGAGGGAGAAAGGGTGGGGGAGGGTGAAAGAGCGTTGCCAATCACGCTAAAACAAGAGGTTCTCGCGCGGTCAAATCGAGAAAGAAAGAAAGAAAGAAAGAGAGAAAGAAAGAAAGAAAGAAAGAAAGAAAGAAAGAAAGAAAGAAAGAAAGAAAGAAAGAAAGAAAGAAAGAAAGAAAGAAAGAAAGAAAGAAAGAAAGAAAGAAAGAAAGAAAGAAAGAAAGAGCACGCTCTAGAGTGACGCGTGATGCTCTCTTGCCGAAACAGGTCATTCGCAAAAAGACCAGCGATAAAGAGCACGACGAAAATTAGGCGACACGAAGAGAGAAAAAAAAAAAAGTAACAGCATCGCAGCGTACAAACAGCGCGCGGAATGCAGTGAAAGATAGCAAAATGCGATAAATTGGGAAAGAGAGAATGTTGGAGGCTTTTTGCCCCAGTAGAATTGAAAGCGATAACGTAAAGGGAAAAGAAAAAACTCGCTCCTCACTGCAGAAAGCGTTGATCCGCGAACGCCTTTCGCTCTCTTGCTTCTCGTTATGGCATTTCGCCATCAACGTCGTGTCGAGGGTGGAAGTGACGGAGGCGTGCGTGGGTGTGTGTTGGTTTTTGTCCGCCTCTTTTGCCCAGTGTGTCCTCTTTCGTTCCTTCCTCTCTCTTTTATGAAGTTTGTTTCTATTGCTGCCCTTTTTGATGTCTTTATTTTCTTTTTCAACACCGCTTCCAGCCAGCCGTTCTTTTCTGCGAGCGCTATCTCTGTGCGCGTGTTCGCGAAGCCGCGCGACAGCCGTCACGTTGAGCGCAGCGCCGCGGCGCGGTGCACGGCGGCGGCGCCGGTTCGACCCGCCCCCGGCCATAGGCGCGCACACTTGTTCGTGCACCGTGCAATTTCCGACAGCTCCGTGATCTCACGTTCTCCGCGCTGCCAGGCGGCAGCGTGTCATTTGGACCTAAGTGTTTTTTAGCGACGTGACGTTTGCCCCGGCTTGTCTCGGCTCTGATGTGTTGGCGCCGCAATCCCGATACGTGGCCGCCTGTATCGCCTTTCTGTCGCCGATGACGCACGGAGATGGACAGATTGGCTGGATGTGTCTCGCCTCCGAAACCTCGTCCCCGCACTTATCTGGTATTCTTTTTCGCTTTGGTTTTGTTTTCCCGGCTTTGCTTCTTTTTTTTTTAAAGTCCCCGCAATCAGATTCATCCAGTCCCGCACACAACACACAACACGCCATACAGTTTCTTACTATTACCTAGAGGGAAAGCTGGCAGCCTGTCTATGGGAGTTTGCATGGCGACCCCTCGAGACCACTTCAGCCACCATGGGCGCTCAAAGCATCATGGGGCGGTGAGCTACTTGTTGCGGAACTGCAACTTTTGGCCAAAAAATAATAGAAAGATTAAGCTGTTTGATAACTACAAACGTCATAGCATTCAATATCTTGTCTAATGATTGCAACAAACGAGCAGAAAAGCATTTAAGTGCAAAGTTTGCCCAAAATAAGAGACGACTCGCTCTCCTATTGGCCAAGTAGTGAACACTATAAAAACTAATATTTCGTAATTAACAGGCGCATTTTTAAAAGTAAATATGTTTTAAAAAAAAACGTTGTTGCTTAGATACTTCAAGAAGTTTTTTAATAGCATTTCGGAAAAGTGAAACCTTTTATTGGCGTCGTGTGTCTGTGCGTTTTTACTACTATGGTTTTTGCACACTGAGTTCGCGCGAAAGTCGTCTGCGCACACACAACAGCGTTTTCGGAATGAAACATCTCTGTAGTGCCACTCCGTGTTCCCGAAAAACTACGACTGTTCCGCAACAAGTAGCTCACCGCCCCATGATGCTTTGAGCGTCCATGGTGGCTGAAGGGCAGCGCCGCCAGCTTTCCCTCTAGATAATAGTAAGAAACTCTATGCAACACGCTTGTATACATACCCTGCGTATAGACAGATGTTGGCATTTGTCAGGGTAAATAAACACTGTCAAGCCTACGTTCCATAAATTTGTACACAATAGCAACTGCTTTAAAAAGGCTGCTGACTGTACTTACCGTCTGCTCGCCCCTGTTCTGAAATGAAATAAGATTTAATGAAGCTTTATCAATTTCAAGAAATACACACGAAACAGAAAAGTGTGAAAAGCGAGTAAAGTGTACTCTAGCACGCACCCTTTTAAAAAGGTTGTAGGCTAGAGGACAGCTTATTCCATTTTTACTCCCGTATAGGCGTATTAGTGTTGAGAGTGTGATATGTGAAGTACGTAGGCAAGTTCAAAACTAATTGAAAATTTCGTGCTCATGAAAGGGATTAACGTCAACCTGCTCTGCTCGGCCGAAAAACCGGGAGAAGTGCCAACTCTAGCACATCTCATACATCTCATCAGCGCAAACTCCGGGCGGCGCTCAAAATAGAGAAAAGAAAAAGAAGAGGCGACACTAACTGAGCACTAAACTCAGGGCGATGAACATATAAAGTCGGCAGGTTGCTATGGCAATTTGCAATCTGATTTCATCCATGAAATGCTAAAAAGCATTATATTATATGGACATCTGAGCCCTTTTATAAAGGATTAAGCTTACCTACAAAACGTATCAAATACACCGACAACTTTGCGCAATGATCACACCCTACAGGGTAGCCTCGCATGCAGTGTGCCACAAGCGAACTGTATGTTTTTCAGATTACCCCAGCTACTTTTCAGCCAGCCGCAGCAACATTCACAAAGCTTTGGATATCTCAAGCGGGCAGCAGATTTTAAATAATGTGAAACTTGAGGTTGCAGCTTTCCAATATTAGTGAGGCAATCATAAGTGCATTATGCAACGCTGAATGTTGCCGCTCCTGTCGGCCACAAGTCTATTATATAAAGAATATGGTCTAGGCATCGGCTCCATGATCAGCATACCGCTACACTGAGACAAAATAGGGTAAAATGGGACAAACTATCACACTTCTCCTTGCAAGAAACGGTTAGTCCTTGGGGAGACTATAGCTATGACTGATGATCGTTTTTAATTTCATTCTCATTTCGAGGATGATCGAGTAATGGTTGCTCTTGTGGGGAAGAACGGCTGCACCAAAGCAGTTGGTCCCTGAAGAAGTAATCCTGTCCCACGTCAAATCCATTCTTTCTGGGCTTCGCGTCCGTGCAGTGGTTGCACGTGTTCAGCCTGCGCACGCCACCCAGTCACAGATACACGCAACGTGTGCTTTTCGTGCTTCCACTACCTGCAGCCAGACGTTTTCACGACCGATGAAGAGAACGTGCCACACACGCCAACGTGTGGGTGGCCTCCCTCGGAATCAGTAGAGGTCAAGATCATGGGCTTGCTCTCCGAGCGTCGGTGACGACGACGGCAGCGCGGGCGATCGATGTCTTGGCACTGACAGAATTGGCTTATAGCTTTTTGTCGTAGAGAGGTTGACGACAGCTTCTGAGATCAGATGGATCCAAACCATTGCTTGTGGCTCCAACTGAGGCATACGGTCCGGTTTTGAACGTACTGGCATTAAAGTGCTCGCGAAATGCGTTGCGACGTGGAATCAGTGTTCATGGCTTGGCTGTCTATATTTCCATTTTATACAGTACGGAAAACCGATTGTGTACTCGTTGAACCATACGATTTGGAGAAGGCGTCTGCCAAATGCGATTCTAGAAGAATTATACTATACTATACTATACTATACTATACTATACTATACTATACTATACTATACTATACTATACTATAGTATACTATACTATAGTATACTATACTATACTATACTATACTATACTATACTATACTATACTATACTATACTATACTATACTATACTATACTATACTATACTATACTATAGTATAGTAAAGTATAGTATAGTACTGTACTGTACTGTACTGTGCTGTGCTGTGCTGTGCTGTGCTGTGCTGTGCTAGGCTAGGCTAGGCTAGGCTAGGCTAGGCTAGGCTATGCTATGCTATGCTATGCTATGCTTTCCCGGCTTTCCCCGTCAAAGGACCGCTAGTGTGACAAAACAGGCAGTGGCAGATGAAGGGGGATAATCACCTCCTTCTGTGTCCCGGGATAGACCCGTCTCGGCCGACGCCATTGGTTGGAATGGGGTCCTTTGACGGGGAAAAGCCGCTGCGGTCTTGAATTGTATCCGACTATGTACTATACTATGGACGGGAGAAACGTTTGATGGCTGTCAGAGATAGTAATTTGAGAGTTTTGTAAATTGGGACAGGAATATATGTGTATATTCTCCGCTTGTCTGCGGCTGACTGTCAGGCCGCCACCGTATACCCCGTAATCTCAGTCAGCACACCGTGTGCCCATAAGTCGCTCGCAATGTTGTTTTGACATACAAATCACCACACTCGAAGAAATCTTCCATACGTAACGGCCGCAAGGCGCCACTGTGTAGTTAATATGAACAGCGTATGCTCTCAGCAACTGTAGCAGGCAA